>NC_132845.1:47953807-48256837 GCF_048164855.1 Canis lupus baileyi | reverse complement strand
GCTTTTTTTCCAGAAAGACTTCGAAGTCGAACTTAGTCATTCTCTGCCTCGGGGAGAAATATTTTTATTTTTGTAAATATCTGTCTCCCCAACATGATGTGAGGTTTGCTGGTGGCAGAGACCATGTCTTGTTCTTATTCATATCCCTCCCCCTAGGGAGCCCACTACTGTGCCTGCCATGCATAGCATTTGCTCAGTGAATGCTTAATATGAAGGGAGAGCTGGTCATAATTGTGTGCCAGTTATATATAATTGCCTTTTTAAAAATTTACTTATTCTTGAGAGACACACAGAGAGAGGTAGAGACATAGGCAGAGGGAGAAGTAGGCTCCCTGCAGGGAGCCCAATGCGGGACCTGAACCTAGGATCATGACCTGAGCCAAAGGCAGATGCTCAACCACTGAGCCCCTCAGGTGGCCCTATATACTTGCCTTTTATATCTCATTTTGTTTAGCACTTAGCGTGATTCTTCAAAGTTTTAAAGTATGCACTTAGCATAGAGTATAGCTCCATGTATATCTCCCGATCTCTCTAGACCTACACCTACATTTACTTCCCTACATACATGTGTATCTGTATTTGTATGTCTGTCCAAATCTATATCTGTACCATCTGTCTATGTCAGGTGGTACTAGGTGAGGGAAAGAAATCCTTCCTTATCTATGAAACCCTCTTTACCACTGAACTTGACCCACAAGTTCAAAAATCCCTGAATAGATTATTCTGCATATCCCAGGGATCACTCAACTATTGTCATACCTCCCACAGTGGAAACTTCCATTGTCATCTTCAACTCTAATAATGGTGGTAATAAAGATAGCGTCAGCTGCCAGTTATGGAGCATTTGCTTTGAGCCAGGATCTCTAAATTCTTCCCCTGCATGATGTCATTCAACCCACACAATAGCCAGGCTCTGTGGTCATCCTCATTCTACTGATGCATGAGGTTGAGGGGAGGTCAGCAACTTGCCCAAGGTCACACGTTCCAGCTTAGGGCAGAAGCAGGGTTCCAACCCCTCTAGCCTCCAGTCCCATGTTCCTGGCCAGAGTTATGCTGAATTTGGCTAGTGAGAGGCTGGACGGTGGGAGGAAAGGACAAGCCTTCATATTCCATCCTTTCTTTACCTTCCTGAAAGCTCTAAAAGTGGCCTTGTCTCCCCTGTGGCTCCAGATCCCATGGCGGCAGGCCCAGCTTTTGCTCTGGGCTCCAGTGACACCCATTGTCCCTTTGTCCCTTGTCCTAGGTGCTATGGTAGATTCTTGAAGTTTACTCCTCCCTGGCAGGACTAGGGCTGGCATAAAACAACTGAGGTTGAGTTATGTATGTGTGGGGCTGGATCCTGTCTTTATTTAAAAACTTGGTTTTTTTTTCCTTACACATTTTATTTTTTCTGCATCAATCTAGACTTTTTCAAGGTATGGCATTAAAATAAGATTGCCTGAATGTGTCATTTGGAATCTTGGTCCCTTGCCACCTGGACAGTTAATTCTCTGCCTTGAAATCCTGCTGTTTGAAGGACTCACATGGTTTCTCTCGCTGGTTAGGTACTGACAGCGAAGGCCTCACACAGATTCTGACTTACATTATCTCTGTGAGGTAGGGATTAGTATCCCATTCATTTAACATAGGAGGAAAGATGCCCAGAAACCTTCACTAACCTGCCAGTGTCCCTGAGCTCTGACGGGACAGAAATGGATCTTGAGTCCACGTCTTTGCGATGATAGAATCTTTACTCTTAGCCATTAAGCTCTGAGGTTTTATTGTATATTATTTCAAAGGACTCATCTAAGAGCAGAAATCCCTTTTGATAAAGAGGAAACCTTTTGATTATGGAGAAGTCTCTTAAGAAGGAGACTATCTGGGCTTGAAATTTCTATGTGGAGAATGAATATAATAAGTGTGTGAGGATGGGTGATACTGGGACGAAACTGGGCAGGTTCGTATTCTTCTTTGAGCTGATTTGTCTCAGTAAATCCCCAGAAAATATCACTTGTCTCATTTTCCTTCAATCCTTTTGTCTGAGTTTGAGCTGAGAAGGTTTTTTTTCCCCCTTTTTTCTTTGTAAATTCTCTTGATTTTGGTTATATAACAGGGCCAGGCAATTGCCTTTGCTGAACAAAAGTCTCAAATGAATAGATATCAACCGTAATACCAGTAATTAACAGTTTCTCTCGGCACTGCATGTCTGAAACTGCTTTTATTGATTTATTTTGACTCTGTTCCATATAGGACAATTTTGCAGCTCACACAAACATATGCTTATCTCCTCCTGGTTTTGAACATTCTGGGCCCTGTTTCCAGAGACCAAATTCCTCGGGACAGCTCCAACAGGGGAGCAGATGAGGCTAATGCCCCTCGACTGTAACCCTGAAGGGGTATCAGGGAGCACGAAAGATGGAGAACCCCTTTGCTTCGGGGTTCTATATTTGATTTTCTGTATTTCCTCTCTGATCTGATTTCATGAGAACTTGGAGTTTGTGGAATTGTGAGGAAAGGAGAATAGGAGAGGCATCATTCAGGCAAAAAAGTTAAGAGACAAAGAAAAGTGGAAGAGGAACAACTGGTCACCAGATTTCCCCTGACTCTATAGCTCTGTTTCCCTGTGATTGATCCCAGTGATGCTATTTTTCTTTCACTCAATGAAGCGAAAAAATGCAGGGTTTTAAAAGGGCATGTTGTTTGGATGGCCAAGTCAAAGTGATTCTTCTCCCCGACCCCCCCCAAGCATTGAGACCTTTTATTATTTGATAGAGAAACCTCATGTGAGGGGTGCCTGAATGGCACAGTTGGATAAGGTCTGATTCTTGATTTCAGCTCAGGTCCTGACCTCAGGATCATGAGATCAAGCCCCACATCGGGCTCTGAGCTCACTATAGAGTCTTTTTGGGACTCTCTCTCCTGCTCTCTCTGCCCTTCCCCACATCAACCCCATCAAATAAATAAATAAATCTTAAAAAAAAAAAGAAACCTCAGATGATACACATAGAAGCAAAGAAGGAAGAGGAAGTTGGGAAGGAAACTCATTTTATGTATTTCAAAACATTCTGTGGTGCTGTGTGCAGATCTATTCCCTCCACCCTCTCTCTCTCACACACGTGTGTGTATGTACATGCACACACACACGCTATAATTGAGATCCCATGTAACATACCTACTAAACATATTACTACTCTGTGTCTTGTTTTTCAGATGTATCATGAACCCATTTGCATGTCGATAATTACACTTTGGTATCACCATTTTTCATGGCCAAATAATATTCCATTGAATGGATGTATACAATGTATTTAACCAATCACCTAGGGTTGGATATTTAATTTGTTTCTTTTCTTTTATGGTCTGTTTTACTTTCCAGATCTCCTTCCCTCTCTCTCTCCTCTTTTCTTCCTTCCTCCCTCTTTCCATTCTTCCTGTATAACCATTCTGAAATAAATACCCTTGATCTTTTTTGCATCAGTCTGAATGAAGCATTTGCTTAGGACAGATTCTTAGGGGCTGATCACTGGGTTAGAGGATGCCCCTCTTTTTAGGCTTCTGATATGTTCACTACTCTGTCTTCTGAGAAGATTGTACTGATGCATTCAGGAAAGATTGCAATTTGAACCCCAGGACTATACCATCCAGTAAGGGCTCTTTGTAGTGTTTGCAATAAGGACTCTAGGATGGATCTAAGCTAAGGCAAGGATGAGGGATGGTGGTAAACCCACTTGGGCAAAGAGCACTTGGTAGGAGAGAGTAAGGGACCTTCCAAGAAGCCAAGTGAGTGCAAAGAATGAGAAGGGGTGTATTATTCAAGGTTCTCCAGAGAAACAGAACCACTAGTATATCTATGTCTATCTATCTGGAACTATATGAATCTATCTAGAAAGATTTATTATAAGGAATTGGCTCATGCAATTATGGAGACTGGCAAGTCCCAAGATTGCAGTCAGTAAGCTGGAGACCCAGGAGAGCCAGTTTCAGTCCAAGTTCAGAAGGTAGGAAAGTAAACTTATGTCCTAGCTTGAAGAAACCAGGCAGGAGGAGGTTCTTCTTACTCAGGGGCGGGTCAGCCTTTTTGTTTTGTTTAGGTCTTCACCTGATAAGATGAGGCCCACCTTAGCTTGGGAGAGCAATTGGCTGTACTCACCCTACAAATTCATATATTCATCTCACCCAGAAAACACTCTCACAGACATGCCCAGAATAATATTTGGCCAAATCTCTGGGCACATTATGACCCATTCAAGTTGACCCATAAAATCGACCATCTCAGGAGGAACATCAGAGGAGGTTTGAGAAGGGAGCAGTTGGGGAGGACATGTGGATGGAAGGAGAAAGGGACCATATGAGGCCTTGTGGATCATATGGAGGGTTTTGGCTTTAACCTTAAGAGGGGTACCTGGCTGGCTGAGTCAGAAGCGCGTGCAACTCTTGATCTTTGGGTTGTGAGCTTGAGCCCCATGTTGGATGTAGGGATTACCTAAAAAATACATAACACTTGAAAAAAAGAGATATTGGAAGGTACCAAGTGGTTTTTAGCAAGGTTGGAGGTACAGTAACACAATCACATTGATGATAACCCTGTGAAGTATGTGAGGAAGGCATTGCTTCCCCATATGATGGGTGAAAAGACTGATCTGGAAGATTTAAGTGGCTCGCTCAGAACCTCTCTCTTTACATGAGTTGGGTTCTTTTTGCTGCACTGCACTGCTACTTGCAGTCAATGTATGCATGGAGAATGCTGACAGGGGATTCAAGTACACCAGTGGGGGTCGCAGGAGATGCTCTTGGTGCTCCAGCCGCACCCCCTTATATCAGCTCGGAGGTATCAAGGAGTTAATGTCCCCCAGCGGCCCCCACAGACAGATGGGGAGCTAGTGGGTATACCACAGCCTTGCCACCCTAAGTTAGGGAGTCATTCCAAGGGGTGTGCTCCATGGTGCTCTCCTAGGGCTCCCAGTGGGGCTATGCTCCAGTCGCCCAGAGCAATCATCTTTTGGTAACAGTCTGCAATGGCCACTTTCCTATTCTGTCTTGCTTCCCCACCTCCCTGATAGGGTTTCCTGAGACCACGTCCCAGATAAATAACTTGCATTTACCTCCTGTCTCAGAACCTACTTCTGGGGGTGGGCAGCAGGGGGGTTGTGTGGAACCCAGCCTAAGGCAGGGATGCTCCTGGCTCCTTCCACTGGATTCCTGCACAGTTCTACCTTTGCTCTTAGAGCTTGGTGGCCACTGAGGCTCTGCAGTTGGAGGTTTTTGTGATGAGCTCAGGGCCAAGACTCTCAACATCCATTTCCTGCTCTCACTCACAACCACAGAGCTGGGGGCAGGGCAGGGCCTCCGTGGGCAGTAGGCGTAAACCCTGCCTGCGATGCATTTCTGCTCGAGGCAGGATTTGAGGGTGGTGCTCACCAGCGTGCAGCTACAGTGTTGATACCACGCGTGGGGCTGAGGGATTCATCACTAGCCCTCGCCAGTTCCGGGACAACACACCTGCCATCTCCTTGCCTCTGACACCCCTGCTACCCCACCGATCTCCATCGCTGCCTCAATAATTCATATGCTAACCAACAACACCAGGACTCTGGCAGGTTTTCCAGCCATCAACCAGGCTCTGGCTTCCTTCCCGCCTTCCGGGTCAGGGATGGTGTTCTGTTTTCCTGAACTGCAGGTGGCATCAGGTGAAGAATCATCTTCAGGCTGGACACTTGCTGTCATTTCCCAAGGATGCAGTACTGGGGATGTGAATTAAATGCTCATAATTAGAAGGCGACTTTCTGCCAGGCTTCTTTAGGGAAAATTTCCTCCTCACTCTCTCTGATATTCCCATGGTGACAAGGAGGGGGAAATTCATATCTGGCAGCAGGCAGTGGTATCAGAAATAATGGCTTGAGGCACTAGGAAAATGTAATCAATATTTACCTGCTGAGAAGTCCCATGATGGGAAAGAAATTGTCTCTTTTCCCCACTGCATACACCCCGTTTTGGTGTCCTGCTTTCTTTGTGTATTTGGCAGAAGGGAATATCTTGGTTTTTCAGGGAGAGAGAGCAAAAAAGAAAAAACAAACCTATGAAGCCATTACATCGTCAGCCTGTATAAGATAATCCATTACTGAGAGACAGAGTTTCAAATATCCAGGCAGGTCTGCTGGTTGTCTGTCTGGCTTCTATTATTTGTGTGCAAATAGTTACTGCATGGGACGTCCTTTGTCTTTCTCTCCCCCACCCCTTCCTTGCCTAGAACAAATAATAATTGATGACAATTTTTTTTCATTATTTGTGTCACTTCCCTGGAGGTGTCCTAGAGGAAAAAGAAAACATATGTGAATTGATAACGCTTCCCTGGACTGTTTTATCATAGATCTGGAGGTACGAGTATTGAGCTATCCTGACAACCCCAATGCATAGTATCTACATGATTTTTTTCTGCTCCCCCCACCCCCGGCCAGCCCCCGTCCTATTCACCCCCCTACCCCGCCCCCGCCGCCGGCAGAGGTGCACTGGTCTGAGTTTCTGATTGCAAAGAAAGCAATAGAATGGATTCTAGTGAAATTAAGTAGAAAGGGGTCTATGTTTTGGAAGACAAGTCAGAAGCAAGGAGACAAGTCTGGCCTGGGCTTGGCCTCAGGATCAGCCAGCCTGGGGTGACCCTGCTGGTGTGGGTGCCACTGGATTCTTGTCGTTCTGTAACTGCACTATAAGACCAGCCTCAGCTACAAGAGTGTGTCTGAAGATTGATGGCTTTGTGCCCTGTGTTCAGATTCCATGTTCTGGAGGGGGCCACCTACCAGCTGAGCTTCATCATGCTGGCTGCCCAGATGAGTAGTGCCCATGTATCAGGGACAAGTAAACCATCCCTTTCACCTCTGTAGGGGAGTCTCTGAAAGGACAACCTTTCCTGTTACCCACCCCTTCTCCTTTCCTCCCACCACTCCCTATCCCTCTCCCTCTTAAATTTCTTCCATAGATTTTGTACCATCCAACATATCATTTACTTACAGAGTGTTTATTGTTTGCTAGAATCTCAACTTCTACTAGTATCTAGGGCTAGAGTCTGAGCTCCCCAGGAGAGGGATTTTGGTCTCCTTTGTTCGTTGTTAAATCTACAGTTCCTAGAACCATGCCTGACACACGGTAGGTGCTTAACAAATGTAAGATGAATGAATGAATGAATGGATGAATGAATGAATGAAATGGGAGAGATCATTTCGATGCTAGACTGCTCCAGAGGATAAATATCCTTCGCAAGAAATATTTCGCCTTCACAGTAAGAGAAATGATCGCTTTCCAGAAGCTAGCTCCTTGTTTTTAGCAAGATGAGACAGGGTGCGATTCATGTGCTGTAGAGATAAATGTGCATTTTTCCTCTTTAGGTTTTCTGCCGTGCAAAGTTGAGATTTTTAGCCAGTTTGTCTCTAAAGTGAGTCAGAGAGGCCTCAGCAAGAATCCTGGAGCGGGGCAGAGTTACAGACAGGCAGAGAATAAATGGGGAGTCTAGTTCCTCTGCTAAGGTCTTTGGAGAGATGATGCCGCTTGGCATGGGGCATTGATGGTGGCAGCATCACTGGAGAGGAAGTGCAGGCCTAGCTGTCTAAGCTCCCACCCCTGATGACAGGCTTACCGAACAACATTTACGGAGCACCTCCGGGGTGCCAGCCACTCTTCTAAGCACCGTGCATGTTCTAAGCCCCGAACCCCCCATACTATTACCCCATATCACAGCTGGGAGCACACCTGAGATTCATGTGAGCTATGCCACATTGTGGGGGACCTCCCCCGCCCCACTTTCAGAGTCCTGAAGAGGGACCCGGCTGCAACGCCATGCCAGGCTAACCTCTTCTGAGGACAAGTGAGGAAGGTGCCTGCCTGAGAAGCCTTGTTTTCCCTGCACTCATCTGCCCTAAGGAGGTTGCTCACCAGGATTCAGCCCAATGGATTCTCTGCATTTGATGCCGTGGGGGCATGCAATCATAAGATGTACAGAGGAGAGCCCATTGTGTTAGAAGATTCTAGAACTGCCTATGGCCACCCTATAAAGATAATTTTTCCCTGCATTTACACACGGGCTATTAAAGTTCAGATCCTGACACAGAGGAAAGCACCTTAAGCATTGGATACTGTTGTCTTTAGCACACGGGATTTTAAGAAACGCAACATTTTTTTTCTTGGCATGACACGGTGCTAATGAAGCCACAATTGATTTTCTCTACAATGGTGTAGTCACTGCAATCAAATGAATGCAAACTCAAAATGTGCCCTTATTCTGGGACCTAGGAATTAATTAGGTGTGACCCGGAGAAGGATTAAGATAGAAGAAACCAGATAAGGTTCAAGAGGCCCAGTTTAATTCGAATTGTAGATAAACAATAAATGAATGATTTTCAAAATATAAGTGTCTCATGTAATATTTGGGACATACTTATACTAAAGATTACTCATTTATCTGAAATTAAAATTTTACTGGACGTCCTATACTTTTATTTGCTAAATCTTGCGATCCTAAGAGGGACATGGGTATTTCTTTGTCTCTGGGTCTTCTTGGCCTTAGATTAGCTCTTTCTTCCCACATCCTGCTTAAATGTGAAATCAGAAGTCCTAAGAGGCTCGACAAAATGACAAGACTCTTAAGGGCCTAAAGCATTAATTCATTCTTGACAGGAGATCTATCTAATCGACTTAGGTTCACTGATTTGAAACGGCAGAATTTTCTTATTTTCCACCCTAACTCCATTTCCCACCAAGAATCATGATGGACCAGGAAGCAATTCTTTGCATTCTTGGGGTGTTCAAGGAGAAATCTCTTCCTGTGTGGAGGGTATGGATATAAGGCCTAAAAAAGGTAGTAGTACAATGGTTAATTCCAGTCTCCCTGTACTCAGTGCTGATTTCTTTATTTTTTTTATTTTAAAAATTTCTTCAATAGTCATGAACAGACAGGGGCACCTGGGTGGCTCAGTCAGTTAAGCATCTGGCTCTTAATTTCAGCTGAGATCAAGCCCCTTGTGCTAGGCAGAGAGTCTGCTTGAGATTCTCTCTCTCCCTCTGCCCCTACCCCAGGCTTGTGTGTGCACTCTCTCTCTCTCTAAATAGATTAATAAATAAATCTTAAAAACAAATAGTCATGAGCAAACAGGTGCAGCGAGCAACACTGAGGAGAGACATGCCCCCAATCTGGGCGATTAAGACAGGCTTTCTCATTTCCATGCTATAATTTGAGACATTCTTGATTTTCATTTCTGCTAATCATCAGCTAGCAGTGGCACTAAATATTTTAATGCTTAAAACCTTTTTCCCCACCTCACCGACTCTCTTAAGCAATTTGTGGTGTCTCCATATGCCCTTGATCATCATCTGAAAGGAAATCTGTGTTACAAGAGACCTGTAGTGAATCCTCACATGCAAATGGATTCCTTTTGTAATGCAAATTACTCATCTTACCCATTTTATCGATTGTGTAAATTTTGCAGCTTTTGTACATTGATTTTTTAATGTTTTATTTTTGCTTTTTTAAAAAGGATTTTATTTATTTATTCATGATAGACACAGAGAGAGAGAGAGGGAGAGAGAGAGGCAGAGACACAGGCAGAGGGAGAAGCAGGCTCCATGCAGGGAGCCTGATATCGGTCTAGATCCCGGGTCTTCAGGATCATGCCCCCGGCGGAAGGTGGCGCTAAACCATTGAGCCACCTGGGCTGCCCTGTTTTTGCTTTTTAAAAAGATTTTATTTATTTATTTGAGAGACAGTGAGGTATGGGGAGGGCCTGAGAGAGAGGGGGAGGGAGACTCCCAAGCTGACTCTGTGCTGAGCACGTGGAGCCCATCGCAGGATTCAATCTCATGACCTTGAGATCAGGACCCCAGTAGAAATCAAGTCGGCCACCTAACTTACTGAGCCACCCAGGTGTCCCTGTACATTGATTTTTTTAAAGTGGAATGTTCTTGTGTGTTGCTGGTTTCTTAACCCTGTTGCCTCATCCTTTTCTTCTCTCTTGTCATCATCCACCTCACCCTCCTACTCATTTCTGTGTTAGGCCTACTATCAAACATTATTGCTCAGAGCAGCAGTCTCTAATTCTGGCAACATTCTAGAATTATAGGGGGATTGAAAGACATATAGATGCCTGCCCCCACCCCCTGCAGAGAATCTGACTTCAATGATCTGAAATGGGGTACTGTCATCGAAACTCTTTACAGGCTCCTCTAGTGATTCTCATTGCAGCCAGGATCAAGGACCACCAGCCTACAGGTAAAAGTAGAGAATTTGAACTGAGAGGGTCTGGACTCTCATTCTAGTTTTGCCACCTGGAATACGTTCTTTGGCGACTTACCACTTCTTTGAGGCTCAGTTTCCTCATTCATAAAATGGGAGAATAATACCTGCCATGAAGGAGGTGTTTGTGAGGATTGAATGAGATAATACAAGTCAAGTTCTTAGACTCTAGGGATCTTTACTAATGTTGGCTGTTATCTGGGTCAAGGGGTCAGCAAAACTATGGCCCACAGACTGAAGTGGCCCACTGCTTATTCTTGTCAATAAAGTTTTATTGGATCACTACCATTTCCATTTATTTACATATTAAATATGTTACACTGTGACTACTTTTGTGTGATAGCAGTGGAGTTCAATTGTGATAAGAGACTGTGTGGCTCACAAAGTCTACAGTATTTGCTTTGAACCTTTACAGACAAAGACGATTGTAACTTAGTAGCATAACATAAACCTGTAACATAAACTTTGTTTATGCTCTCATGGAGTTCAGTGGAGTTTATAGTTTAGTGGATGAAGACACCTTAACTACCTTCCGAAAATTCTAATAGTGAGGCAATTTAGTATCATCGAAAGAGTCTGGGATTCATTTCTTTTCTCAGATCCTCCCCAAACCAAACATTTGACTTTAAGTGACCTGAAATTTTCCTTGAAGCTTCCGTTTCCTCATTTCTAGGGAGGAAGGGTGGAGCCACATGATCTCTAAGGTGTCTTTCAGTTCTGGAATTTTCTGATCGGATCCCTGGCATTCTGTGGTGCTACTGAAAGCATGAGTCTATGTATTCTATGGGAATTGGGCCAACAGACCTTTCAAATTTGGGGTGATGAAATACCAGGATTTCCTCCCATGCACAGGACAGTTGCTTTACAACAAATCAATTATGAATTATAGCTAGTCTTCCTTCCCCAGATGTTCAGAGAAAGGTTCATAAATCCCTCCATGGTAGGATGAATAATGGCCCCCAGAGATATCCAGATCCTCATCCTCGGAACCTGAGAAGTTTACCTTATATGACAGAAGAGATTTTGCAGAAGTGATTAAGAATCTGGAAGTCGGAAGCATCCTGAATTACCTACTTGTGCCCTTGATACAATCACAAGTGTCTTTACAAGAGAGGTAGAAGGTCATAGCAGCAATGTCCACAATAGCCAAAGTGTGGAAGGAGCCATGATGTCCTTCGACAGATGAATGGATAAAGAAGATGTGGTATATATACACAATGGAATATTACTCAGCCATCAGAAAGGACATATACCTACTATTTGCTTTGATGTGGATGGAACTGGAGGATATTATGCTGAGTGAAGTAAGCTAGTTGGAGAAAGACAATTATGTGGTTTCACTCATATGTGGAATGTAAGAAATAGTGAAAGGGACTACAACCGAAGTGGAAGATACTGAGCAGGGGAAAATTAGAGAGGGAGACAAACCAAAAGAGACTCCTAACTCTGGGAAACAAACCAAAGGTTGCAGAAGGGGAGAAGGGTGGTGGGATGGAGTGACTGGGTGATGGGCATTAGGGAGGACACATGATAGGATGAGCACTGGGTGTTATACTATATGTTGGCAAATTGAAATAATAATAATAAAAAAAACAAGAGAGGCAGAAGGGAAGAAGATTTTAGTACGGAGGAGGTGATATGACAGCCTCAGCTGAGAGAGTTGAAGATGCTAGGATGCTAGCTTTGGAGGTGAAAGAAGGGGCCATGAGCCAAGGACTGCAACTCTAGAAACTGGAAAGAGCAAGAGATGGATTCTTCACTCTGCAGAGCTTCTGGCGGGAGCATAGCCTTGTCAATATTTTGATTTCATTCCAGGGAAACTGCTTTAGGGCTACTGACCTCCAGAGCTGTCAGAAGATAGTGTGTGTTACTTCAAGCTCCCAAGTTTGTGGTAGTTTTGGGGACAGCAGCTATAAGAAATGAATTTACCCTCCTCCTCCTCCTCCTGATCCTCCTCCTCCTCCTTCTTCTTCTTCAGTTTAGAGATTTCATTTATTTATTTTAGAGGGAGAGAGAGAGAGAGAGAAAGAGCATGAGCAGGAGGAGGGGCAGAGGGAGAAGCAGACTCCTCACTGAGCATGGAGCCTGATGTGGGGCTCAATTCCAGGATTCTGGGATCATGACTTGGGCTGAAGGCAGATGCCCAACAGATTGAGCCACCCAAGCGCCCCTGAATACACCTTCTTAAATAGAAAAGTAACCTATGGATCCAAGGAGAATTATCATATGCTTTTAAAATAAGTACCAAAGCAGACAGAAAATTAATAAAGTTATTACACTGGATCAGAAAAGATAGGGAGAGGAAAATGCAGGGAGACCTGGATGGGGTGAGAGAGAAACTGGGGAAGGCTTGAGTTCTTCCCCTCCTCTTCATTTCCATTCATCACTGTGGTAGGCAAATGTCTGAGATGGCCTCCATCCCCTGGTTTTATAACTCAATACAATCCCGTCCCCTTGACAGCACTTGCTTCCAACCAATGGAATATGGCAGAGATTATGGGATGTCCCTCACATGATTACATTTCATCATCTAATTCTCCAGCATAACAAATAAGAGAGAGACAGAGAGAGAGAGAGAGAGAGAGAGAGATTCTCCTTTTGTCCTGGAAGAAGCAAACAGCCATGGCTATGAGAGGGTCACAGTGCAGGAAACTGTGATGGGCTCTGGGATCTGAGGGTGGCCTCCGGCTTACAGCCAGTGAGACACCAGGGCTCTTTGTCATACAGCCATAAGGAAAGGAATTCTTCCAACAACCAACATGAGCTTGGAAGTGAATCTTTCTCCTGTCAACCTTCAAGGTGAGATTGCAGCCCTCCCAACACATCGACTATCACCTTGTGAGACCTGCAGCAGAAGACCTAAGTTGTACTTGAATGCCTGACCTGCAGAAACTGAGAGATAATAAATGGTTTTCCAGCTGCTAAGCTTGTGGTACTCATTATCCAGCCATAGACAATGAGTATCATCACTGCCAATAAAATTCATCTTGGAAGTAAGTGGAGTAGATGACCATCTGTGTGGTTTGGGGCTACCTAAAATCTTTACTTCCACAAAGACTTCCCTCCTCTATGGATACCCACCATGCCCATCTAATGATGCTTTATAAGTGAAGATGTCTAAGATCTATTTAAGATGTAGATATTACCAAGGAGGTACAGAACATGGAATTACTCTATCTCTAAATTTGGATTAGTTCAACCATTTGATAAATTTAGTAGTCAATAGCACAGAGAATAGTACACAGAATAGATAATTCTGACTGGGGCAGAAGGGAGGGCTGGGAGCAATCCAACATAAGAATAGCACTTAATATTTATGGGACATTTGCTGTGTGTCAGATGTGATACCAACTACTTTACATATATATCTTATTTAATCATCACATCAGCTCTGTGGGGTAGGTATTTTGACTATCTCCAGTTTACAAATAAAGAGATAGTGGCACAGAGACTTTGTGTAACTTGCTCTAAGTCACACAGCAATAAATGATGATGTCTGGGAGGCACCACACATCAGGAATCTTGAGGAGGCAGGGGATTGCAGAATGACTGCGGGTATGCAAAAAATGGGACGGGATCTTGAGGAAGGAGGAAAGTTCTCTGAAGAAGAATGGAATCAGCTCTACCTGAAGGTAAACTGAGAGGCTACTTATGAAAAAGATGGCACCTGGTTTTATTAGTGAGGGATGTCTGAAAGACTTCCTTGGGGATGACTCTGAGATCATGTCCAGGTTCAGTGGGAAAGAGTGATCTGATTTATTAGTGATGTCTACCTTCGGCTTACAAAGGAGGGAATGAAGACTCATGTGCTATTGATTTGTCATCTTTGACTTAGGGCCTCACGTGGGAAAGAGTGTCTCTAGATCATTCTTAAGTGATAACATACAGCCTCCCAGCCTAACAGAAAAATTTGGGCCACTCTGTAGTTATAAGTGAAGATGCTTCTGCTTCACTCATATAAGTTTGTGCAGAGAAACAATAAAAAATTGTGCGAATTTAAATATGCACATTTACATTTAACCCTTTTAATGGGGATAGAATAGACAAATATTGGAATATTTTGTTGGCTCAAAGCAGTTCCCTTTTGTGGTTATAAGAGTTAAGGAACAGAAAGTATGTTGGTTTTAGAATCTGTATTTTTTATGACTGGGTTTATCTGCTCTTTGACTTAAAGCATGTGTTTCTGTGATTCAACACCCATGCCTCTCATCTGCTTTTGCCTTTGCTTTAATGAATCTGTACATATTTAAAATATACTGTTTGATGAATGAACATTATATATATATGTTCAATGTTCATTCATCATTATATATATATAATATGTGTATATGATGCATTTATATATAGATTTATATATATAATCTATATATATATAGATTTATATATAGATCTATATGTATATATCATCAAGTCATTCCCACATTCAAGATAATGAATATATCCATCATACCCCATGGTTTCCTCAAGACTTTTTGCAATCCTTCTCTCTATCCTGCCAACCCCAGGCAACCACCAATTTGCTCCCTGTAACTATAGATTAGTTCTTCTTTTCTAAATTTCTTTTAGAAATTATTTTCTAAATTCTTTTTTAGAATTTTATGTAAGTGAAATCATACAATATGTATGCTGTTTTTTCGGTCTGGCTTCTTTTACTCAGCATAGCTATTCTAAGATTCTTTCACATTGCATGGATCAATAGTTCATTCTTTTTTTCCTTGCTGAGTGGATTATTCCATTGCTTATTCACTTACCTATTGATGGGCATTTGTTTTTTCCAATTTTTGATCATTATGAATGATCATGCTATGACTATTTGGGTGCAAGTCTTTGCAGGGACATATGCTTTCATTTCTCTTAACTTGCAAAATCTGGCTTGTCTGGTAAGCGTATACTTAACGTTGTAAGAAACCACTAAACCACTTTCCTGATATTTTCAAAGGTTCCAGTTGCTCCACATTTTCATCAACATTTGGTATGGTCTGCCTTCCCTTATCTTTTTCTTGGCCTGATTTAGTTCTAGTTGAGTTTATGTCATTTGCAACCGGCCTCAGCTTTAACCATGATTAATATGGGGGGAGGAACTCTATTTTAGAGAACTTTATCTATAGGACTTTTAAATTTGGATATTGAAAAATACTCACTGAGAATAAATAACACCCAATAGAATCTGTCTAAAATCTTAAAATATGAGTAGCATGATTTAAGTGCATGAGCTGAAGACTGCATATGGCTGAATGATGCCGATCCATTAGACTGGGAAAAATTCTAGCCAATAAGTAATAGTATTTATTGTCCCAATCACATGACTTATTATTTCAGTCAGCAAACGGAACTCAGAGACTAAAAAGGAGTAATGGTTGACATGGTTAATTTAAGCAATACAGTTTTTAAAAAATTCCATAATGAGTTAATGAGAATTTAACAGTAGGCTTGTTAATTGTTGCCAGCATACCTGTGATGGGGAGAAATGTTCTGACAATGACAGAACATTTGAGTCAAGTGTTGTGAAAGACAGAAGTGGCAGCTTGCCAGTGATTGCTTGGGTCTTGCCAAATAAATCTAGGGCCTTCTCTGGCTGGATGCCAGATGAAGGTACAAGAACAGAGTTAGTGAACATGATGGCTTTTGAATCAGACAGCCTTCTTGCCTCTTGATGCAGCTCCACACTGGCTGGGTAACCTTGGGCAAGTTGTTGTACTTGTTCTGGGCCTTAGTTTTCCTCATCTACAAAATAGAGCTATAGAAAGTATCTGCGGAGGTGTCTGAGTGACACAGTCATTTGAGCGTCTGACTCCTTGTTTTCAGCTCAAGGTTCCATGATCTCAGGGGTCATGGAATCGAGCTCTGCAATGGGCTCTGCACTCAGTGCAGAGTTGGCTTGAAGATTCTCTACCTCTGCCTTCCCTCAATGTGCACTCTTTCACTCTCCAAAATAAATAAATAAGTCTTTAAATAAGGAAGTATCTACTCTGTAGGGTGGTGTGTATGTGTTTAAGAGTCATTTTAATAAGATTTCAGTGTTCAAAAGACTTGTCAGTGAGGATAGCCTTTAGTATAATACTGTTGAAAGAGTCTGTGCAGATGGCCCATATCAGTCTGCAAAAGACCAGGCTGTTAACAACAAAGAAAAATTATGAATCAAAGAAACTGGGGTTGTGGTATCCCATGTGAAGTGCTCAGAGCACTGACATTGAATACATGCTCCATAGATGCTATTAGTTATCAATACTGTTGATGATGGACATCTTTATTTTCCTTTCCTTCTTCTCTCTCTCTTTTTGCCACATTCCTGGTAAAGCCAATTGATTTTTCATGTAATTATATCTAGATTTTCCAGGCACTCTGATTTATATCAATGATTTAAGTTCCTCCCATAATTGATCATTATTCCTGTTGCAAATTGGAGATTCTCATAACTCAGCCAGATTAAGAAGCAGTAGTTGGTGAAGCTAGTATTCCAACCAGAATGCTGAAACAGTAGTACAGATGCTCAGTCTATGATTTGAGGCCACTCTCATGAGAAGAGATCATCATCCTGATGGTAAGAGATTGGTACCACCTCAGGGAGAAAAGAAAACATGGCTTTCTACCCCAGTGCATTCTGGCCTCCTAGGAAGAGAGTTCTACTCTTTGTTATGAGGTCTTAGCTTTATATTCCTCAAGCCTCCAGCCATAGGCTTCCCAACATGCTCTGCAGGAAGCTGACTGGGTAGGAGGATTGAAAGCTTTTGGTAAAGGAGATCTTGGATGCTTCTCCTTTCTGTCTTAGAAGCACATTTCTTGCTGAGCTTAGGGACAGGTGACCCCACTAGGGACATAGAGACTGTTTCTTGGTAGATGGCCCCCCACTCTTGCCCCAAATATGTAGGGCTTTAGGAGGTGAGCTGGAGACATGGTTTTCTCTTTGAGACACCTGCTCTAGTTGTTGAATGGGCATGGTTAATCTTACTAATAAGGGCTTTGTGATTTGGAGAAAGCCACAGAGGCTAGGGAGTAGAAGACACATTTAGGAAACCAATCTTCATAAACATGGAAATCAGATCTTTGGGAAAATGGGGAGAAGGGAAAAGAATGAAGCAAATTGTTGAGAGGGAACAGAAATCCTAAACAAAACAGGAAGAAAAACTGCACTTTTGAAAAAAGACTGGAAGTCAATGACATAGATGAGGAACCAGACAGCCATGAAGGGTAAGCTTGACAAGAGAGACCAGGAGTGTGGAAGGCTGTGAGTATTGCTGTGTGATTGCTAGAAGAAGATGGATGATGGCCAGGAAGGTGGCTAAATGGGAAATATGATAAACTCTTAAATGTAAGCAAGAGAGATTCAAGTAATGAGAAGCTCAGATAAGGCAAACACAAGAAATAAAACCCATTTGAAAGCAAGGCTGATGGGCTGACAATGGGGGGCATGGTAGTGGAATGTGGAGCATGAAGGAGACAAATCCAAAGAGAAAGAGATGGTCTCTGCTGCTATGGCTGTCAAATGGCTTTGACATTTGAGGTGAAGAAGGACAATGAAGCTGACGGACAAATCCCTCAGTCCCAAGTCACATTGTATTAGAGGGATTTGCTTTGTGGTCCGTGACCACGGCCGCTCTGGGAGACACATGGGGACACATTCAGAACCAATGATCCTGCTTCCTTTTCTGTTTGGGATTAACTCTGAGGTGGAAAGTTCTAGAAAGCAGCCATCAACTCTCAGAAGCTAATACTCTATTTCCCAATTCACAGTCCCCAAAGGGAGGGCTCTTTGTTCTAACATCAAAGCCTATGGCATTTTTCCTCCAAGGGCTACCCCTTTGGTTTTAAGTCACAGTTCTTTGGTTTTGTCTCAAGCCTTCAATGAATACAGTCTGGTGGATCAGCGTTTGTAGTGTACTGATTATCCCTAGACTGGTTTCAAGTCTGAGCCCTGCCACTTGACTGGCCTCAGCTTTCTCAGCTTTGGATGGAGATCATCATAGTCTGGCTGTGGGACCAAATGAGATGAGGAAAGTTTTCAGCATTGTGGCCAGACTCTGTGCGGCCCTAGGCTATGAAGTAAGGTAGGCACGCTAGCATACGCCTTAGAAAAGTAGGAGCAATGAAGCTATCTTCAAGATGGCCTGCAGGAGGGCTGTGCTAAACTCTCTCGGGGTGTGTTAGACATGAAGGAGAAGCTTTTAATTTGCAGCCCGGGGTTAAATGGTAGGAGGAGGACATTTCAGGCTCAGGGAACATGATTTTTTAAAAAAAGGTATTGAATGGTAACATGTTATGACAAGTTTGGGAACTCGGTTTTTGGTTTTGTTGCTAAAAGCGCTTTTCACAGCAAGTTAACAGGTCTAAAGGAAAGAGAAGATGTTTTGTTTAAAGGAAATTTAGAAATTTTAGGCTAAACAAATGAACTGGTTTCCTTATCAGAAGACTTGTAAGAGTCTTAAATCTCCTTATCAGCAC
Source organism: Canis lupus baileyi (assembly GCF_048164855.1). Taxonomy (NCBI): domain Eukaryota; kingdom Metazoa; phylum Chordata; class Mammalia; order Carnivora; family Canidae; genus Canis; species Canis lupus. The sequence continues at coordinate 48,238,143 of NC_132845.1, read as the reverse complement.
AATGAATCTCCAAGAGGGACATACAGGACACAGCATCTTCCAAACTTATTTGAGCACAGAAACTTTTTTGAAGAGGATCTTGCAAATCTAGTATTGTACTCCTCCTCTGATGCATAATAACAAGATGTAAGTTGTAAAAAAAAAAAAGAACATTTTATGAAATGTTCATTTATAGAGTGAGGAACATGACTGTGAGTGGATTACTTGCTTGCTAGAAAAGCAATGTTACAATAACAATAGAAATCTAAGACAAAGAACTGTCACCCCCTTTAGATGACATTAGCATATTAAGTTCCTTCTATCCAATGAAGATAGGTAAGTAGCCCTGTACTCTACTCCTCATGGGATGGATGTTGGCAGGGCACAAAACAGAAGTCACTGGCAATCTTCCGTGGCTTCTGTTTATAAGTATCTTACCCTCAGGGACCATAGAATTGCTATGGAGGGAGTATACTGCAGAGAGAAGGAACTTCATAGGTATAGAGAAAGTGTCTTAGCTTTGAAAGAGTGAATCTCCCCCACCCCCAGACTAGAGAATCCCTTAAATGGCATTGGGAAGAAAAAGTCAGTTCTACTTCGTGGCAATGCACATGAGTGGCAACAAGACTATAGACAAATATGTGTAGCTGACATCTCAGTAGACAGGATATAGTAGTTATCTAGTGCTGTGTAACAAACTACACCAAACAGAGTGGCTCAAAACAGCAAACATCTAGCATAATGTACAAGTATGTGAGGAAAGAACTTAGATCAGAGAAAAAAGGACATCAGGGCAGAGGTACACAGACTGAGATACAGCGGTTATTGTGCTTTGTACTTTATGAGTCCAGTAAACATGTCTGAATGAATGAAAGAATAAATGGATGATTAGAGGCTTATTGCATCAGTGTTAAAGCAGAATACAAATAAAGAGCTTGGAAAATAATATTTAAAAACCATCAAAACGTTTATGACATCACAGTTTCTATAGGGCAGGAATCTGGGTGTGCTTGGCAGGATCCTTTAGTTCTGGGCCTCTGATAAGGCTGAAGTCAAGGTATCAGACAGAGCTTGTGGATATCTTGGGGCTCAAATGGGGAAAAACCTGCTTCTGAGATCACTCATGTACTCATGTGTCTGTTGGCAGGATTGAGTTCCTTGTATGCTTCTAGACTGAAGTCCTCAGTTCTTAGATGGCTATTGGCTAGAAACCACCATGGATTCCTTGCTAGATGAATCTTTCCATAGGGCAACTTGTAACATGACAGTTGGCTTTATTAGAGTGCATGAGAAGAGTCAGAGAGACAGTGCTGGCAAGATAGAAATCAGTCTTTTGTAACTAGACCTTGGAAGTGACATCCCATCACCTTTGCTGTATTCTCTTTGCTGGAGCAAGTCACTAGATCTAGTCTACACTCAAATGAGAGTAGGAAGTGTGACTGTCTAGCCTAGTGGCTGGTAAACTTTTTCTGCATAGGACCAAATAATAAATATTAATATGTTAGATATATTATCATATATTATATATCAAATAATTAAATATTAGTATATATAATTAAATAAAAATATCCTTATGATCAGTTTTATGAATCTTAGGGACAACTTTCTCTTATTTAATTAGCTGATTTGCAGAGAGCTGAGGGGATTAAATAAGATAATGAATATGATGAGGGGATCTGGGAGGTAGGAACCATTGGGGCCATGTCAGAAGCTGCCCACCTGGGTGGCTCAGTAGTTAAGTGTCTGCCTTCAGCTCAGGGTGTAATCCTGGAGTTCAGGATTGAGTCCCACATCAGTCTCCCTGCATGGAACCTGCTTCTCCCTCTGCCTGTGTCTCTGCCTCTCTCTTTCTGTGTCTCTCATGAATAAATAAATAAAATCTTCAAAAAAAAAAAAAAGCTTTCCATCACAAAGTACCACTGTCATTCTTACAAGGGTTCTATATAAGCCTGGCTTGGAGGAAATGAAGTTTATTGAGGGCAAGAGCAAAGGGGATATGACTGGTAGTCTGTGTGGATAGCTGACCCATCACAGAAGAAGCTTACCCTCTCTCATCAGATCCTAGAATTATGATCTAGGAAAAAAAGTTATCAGGAAAGTCCAAGAATGGTTGGGTTGGAGGGAAGGTATATTTATACTTTTAATAGTTATTGGTCAATTGACATCCAAACAGGATGTACTAGTTTTCATATGCTGAATTCACAACCTTTTCTTATTTTCTGTCTTTTCACTGGAAACGTGTTATGCAGCTCTAACTGCTGAGTACAGAGGAGTGGAAGTGATCAGAGTAAAATGTTCATGTTTGGTCCAAGTCAATGAAAGATGAATCATAGACATTACTGAACAGCCAAAGAATAGCTCTGAGATTAGATTTAGTGAAGCTCAAGGAGGGAGAGCAACTTGTCAAACAGTAAATGAAAGTCAGGTTAGGAAATGTTGGAGAGAAAGGAAAGAAACTGACTAGAGAAAGGATTTGGAGTCCAGCATTTAGAGAAAAATTCTAGGTCTGAAGCCCAGGCTCATCCAAACATTGGCTTCAACTGTCTGTGGGGTCATCTGTTCATAATTTGTCCATTCATCCAATGAATATTTGTTTCACTTGCTATGTGGTAAGTGTGATAGGCACTGAGGCTATAGTAATGGGCTATATTAAGGTTCAGAAAACTATGGCCAGTGAGCCAAATATGTCCCACTAATCATGTAAATAAGCTTTATTAGAACACAACCACACTCATTAATTTATGGATTGTGTGTGGCTGTTTTCACACTACAGCAGTGGAGTTGAGCAATTGCAACAGAGACTCTGTGGCCCAAAAAGCCTAAAATACTTACTTTTTGGCCCTATACAGAAAAAGTTTGCCAACCCAGAGGCTAGATTTGCCATAGTTCCTACCCTTATGGAACTTGCCATCTAGCCCAAAAGATGGACATTAAATATTTTCTTAAATGAATAATTATTAACTGTCACTAGTGTCCTAGAGAAGTACATGATGCTGTGATAGAACATGGAACATGGATTTTTCCTAAGGAAGTTGATGGATGAGAAGGAGCCGGTGCAAGTAACCGGGGAAGAGATTTCCAAACTGAGGGAAGGGAATATATCAGGAATCTGTGCTGGGAAAAAAGCTCATCCTTCCGAGGAACAAAGGAGGCCAGCGTGACTCGAGCATAGAGAGTGAGATGAGACTCCTTGGAGATCAGATTGTTAAGGACTTCCAGGCCAATGTCAAAGACCTGGATTTTGTTTAAAGTACAATGGGAAGATACTAAAAGTTTTTATGATCAGTTTCATGAGTCTTATAGATTACTATGTCTTATTCAGTTAGCTGATTTGAAGAAAGCTGAGATGGGAAACGTTTAGTACCCAGACCTTCTCTCTTCTCTCTCTTGATATAACAGTTCAGAATGTGTGGACAGAAGCAGAATGGTTTATTCACTGACGGTGAAGTATGTCAGTTTAGTCACAAACACAAGCCCACAGAAGTTGCCAGAGAAGTAGAGCGGAGCTGCCTGGCTCTGGTGGCAATTTTGACAAGGGTACCCTCTAGTGGAGAAGTTGCATAGTGGTGGAGACTTCTGACTCAGGACTGTCCCAGGACGTCCTCATCCTAGGACTTTTGCAGTGAAGAAAGCAGCTGATGATTTTTTTTTTAGTACTGAGACTGTGATTTTTTTTTATCATATATAAATGAACCACGAGTCACAGACGACTCATAATCTCCATGATAAACCCTCTTCATCTGACTCCGAAATATCATTTCCATTGGGTGACCTCTCACAGATGCTGAAGATGTCCTTCGTTTGGCCTTGTGGTTGTTGCTGAAATTGTTCAGGCCTGAAAAGAAACAACTAAACAAAAACTCCATGAGCCCCTCCTTGACATTGAGTGAGGAATTAATTCACTTTTTCTGGAATTTACCTTATCTTAATGTCTTTTTAATCTTTTAGAAGAAGCATAACAATTTAGTCCTGAGCTTGAAAACTACCCAACACCTTTCCCCAGTAGATAACTGTGTAATCGAATAAGCTTTCAAGGTGTCTCCTAGTTTTCTTTAAAAGCTGATGTTACAACTACTTAAAATGTTGTTGCTTTTTTTCATCACCCTGCTGAACAATGAGAAGACCAAAAGGTAAGCTGCTTGAGACAAAGCATTATTGGTGAATAATACAATCGATGATATCTTCAAGGTGTGTAATTATAAAAATGAAACTCTGTATGCTCAGATGCAAATGTTTCCACCCTCGATCCCCAGGGTTTCCACCCTCGATCCCCAGGTTTGATTAAAAAATATATCATAATATAAAAACAAATGTGGAAAATTCATTATAGTTTTATAATCAAGAATGAGATAAATTAACTGTTAATATAATTAACAGCCTGTAAGACAATACCTTTATCATCAGAGAAAGCAAAGACATTTAAGATGGCCAAACCATTAGTGGATTTTTACTTTATCTGCGGGTTAGAGATCTGCTTTCATCCATGAGGGGATGAAAAGGAAAAGCTGGGATTACGAGGACCTAGGAACTCAGAGGTGGTGTTGGGAATGTTGAAACTAGAGATTGGAACCAACTCCAGTGGTGGAAACCCTGATACTGATAGAAATAAACCAGAGAGAAGCCATCGGTATCCCTTCCTCCTCTAGTATCTATTAGCAGAACCTAAAAGGAAGCCAGCTGGCACAGGAACCTGTGAAGTTTGGTTTGCAGAGTCCCACTTAGATCACAGACAGAGTACAGAAGGGTGAATTTAGAGCTAAGAGGAAATAAATAACTGGCACAATAATAATCTTTACTGTGAATAAAACATCTTGGATCAGTAGGAGCCCCTTTCGGCTGGGCTAGCCTCTGGGTCCTCTTGACTTGATTCCATTAAATTCTGATAGTTTCCTTTCTTCCTGGCACAAAATATTCCAAGCTCATCTTAAACATTTCATGCTGCAGACCTCAAGTCAGCTATTTCTGTGTAAAGCCTAGATTCCCTTTTAACAGGGTATGGTATTTAGAGACCAAAATCTGGGCATCATCGGTATTCATCTAAAACCCTTATATATATTTTTAAAGATTTTATTTATTTATTTAAAAGAGAGAGGGAGGGAGAGGGAGAGGGAGAGGGAGAGGGAGAGGGAGAGGGAGAGAGAGAGAGAGAGAGAGAGAGAGAGAGAGAGAGAGAGAGAAAATGAGTGGGAGGGCGGTGAGGGAGAAACAGACTTCCTACTGAGCAGAGAGCCCGATGTGGGACTCCATCCCAGGACTCTGGGATTATGACCTGAGCCAAGGCAGACACTTAACTGACTGAGTCTCCCAGGTGCCCCTAAAACCTTCATTTTAAGTAGCAAAATTGGCTCTATTCATATTGTATGAGATTTTAATTGTGACCTACCACCATTTAGGAATGTTGTTTCAGAGTGTTATTCTTTTTTTTTCTCTTAACCTTAAGGATTCTGGGCTATTTAAGGTTTTCCTCACAGTTGTACTTGTTTTTACTGGTTTCATGCTTAGTCATCAAGCCTCTGGTTTTTTAAAATCTCAAGGCATATTCCAAGTTGACCATATAATTTAGAATTTACTATTCTGTAAAAAGATTGTTGAAGATTGGGGCACCTGGGTGGTTCAGTCAGTTAAGTGTCTGAATCTCGGTTTTGGTTCAGGTCATGATCTCATGGTCCTGGGATTCAGTCCCGTGTTGTTGGACTCTGTGCTCAATGCCAAGTCTGCTTCAGATTCTTTCTCCCTCTCTCTTTCTCTCTACCCCTCCCTACTTGAGTTCTACCTCTCTCATAAATAAAAATAAATAAATAAATAAATATCTTTTAAAAAAGATACATGAAGATTGACACTAACTTCAATCAATCAGGTAAAAATAATAAGTTATGGTGTATATGTGTTATCAAGAGCTCACTATTGTCATGTCAAAAACCAGTGACATTATTCTGAGCTCAGCTCCCCTGTAGACCCTGTTTGCTTTGATGCATCTTTGGACTATATTCCCATAATTGAAAGAACTTAATTATCTGATTGCTTCTCTGCACATAAAAGTTACATGCTTCATAATTTCAAATGTGAAAAACTCCATGATATTGGTCAACCTGGAAAAATCCTTGGGTATGACTATGACGAAACCTTTTGAGAGCTCAAAAATTTGAAAATGCACTTCCCAAATCTTTGAGTAAAGTGAATGTTTCAGGAGGATATGTGACATTTATTTGCAGCCTTATTTTTATTTTTTTAAAATTTTTATTTGTTCATGAGAGACACTGAGAGAGAGGCAGAGACACAGGCAGAGGGAGAAGCAGGCTCCATGCAAGGAGCTCGATATGGGACTCAATCCTGGGACTCCAGGTCTTCTGTTACCTTCCCCAACATTAGGTCTTGAGCCAGCATCCACGGATAGCACTGTGTGGCAAAGCAACTTCTGAATATTCTCATCCAGTCAGCTCTGTGGATAATCTCTATCTGCTTTGGCATCTCAAGGTCTTCACAGGAGGGGGTCAGAGAGCACCTGTGTGCCTGATCTGGGGATGTTGACTGCAAGGAAGCAGAAAGGCATCTGAGAGCAATATGGGCCATTGAAAGGAAGTGGATGAAGCCTTTTTCCTTGCTTTTGAAGCAACTGAGCCCTACCCTGGAAGGCAAACCCTCATGAGTCTCACCAATCAGTTTTGTTACTCTCACCCTCAAGGGAGGAGCAAGGAGAAGATGGGATCAGAGATTGACACTGTCTCATTGGGGCCCTCCCCAAGAGGGTGGACATCTTGGTAGACATTCTTTCTTCTTTGGAAATCTTAGGATAGGGGAATAAGTAATCTTTCCTTTTGAGAAATAAGGACCACAAAGTCCAATGCATCCAATGCCTCCAGGAGCGAGGAAGGTGTTATGAATAAATGAAGGGTGCCAGGTGGGATATAGACCCAGAGACACACTCACTCAAAGCCCAGTAGTACCTATTCCAGTCCAGTGGGTGCTGGCATATAAAAATACGGGTTCAGAGTTGCCAGACCTTCTAATTTTTCAAGAGAAGCCAGGAATTTTTTTATATAAAAATTTTTTAATTTAGAAATTTTAGCAAGTCATTCCACTTAAAAAAAAAAATACCATGCAGCCCAAACAGAATATTTCTACATACCAGACTTGACACACAGGTCACCAGTCTGTGGCTAGTTTGCAGCATTATAAACTAAGACAATGAAACCTCATTTTTTAAAACATCTGGTTAGGTATGTGGAATGAGCCATCCTAACAAGGATAAAAATAAGAGGAAGGAGGCTTTTAAACATATTGTGTATTGGTATTTGTATTTCCTGGACTCTCTTCTATCTCTCTGCCCTATCTCTCACTCAAGACAGACAGTCTTGGCCTCTTAATATTGCTTTGCTGTGTCCCTTGGTGGCTTCTTCATTTTTAGATCATGTGATCCTGGCACCACAGCCTCAACACACTGACTTTGGCTGAAGTTTGCTGTCAGTCTGATGAGCATATGGAGGAACTTGGAGCTGCTGTCCTCGACAGCTGAGACATGGAGCCCCATTTTCAGCTCAGAAAGGCCAAGCCTTCATCCTGTGTCAGTACAAATGTCATGCTGCATCCTGCAGGGACTGGAGCCAAGAGCATAGGACAGCTTTGGACAGAACCCATCTTCAGCACATCAGTACCTCTTGCAGCTGGTGATGGCCTCGAAATGTTACAAGCAATTAGAGGGCTCCTCCTTAAGTCCACTTGACAGTTTGCATGTGGCTCTGTGCTTTCTGGAGAGAACAGATTTCAGATATTCATTCACCATTCAACAAACATTTAGGAAGTTCCTTGCTGTTAACTGGGGATTGTTTAAGGCATTGGATATTCAGCATTAAATGAGATAAACTTGGTCCCTACCTTCACATAGTGTACATTCTAGTCAGGGGAGACAGATAAGCAGACACACAAATATAAGATGATTGGTGATGTTAGTGACTGAGGGTAGGGTCTCCTTTCATTGATGGCTGAGGGTCCTCTCTAGGGGGATGACACTAGAGCTAATAACTGAATTATATATACTTCTTAAGTGCTCAAGTATGTTTATTTATTTTTTTAATAGAAACTTAGTCCAGAGTTAATGAAGAAACAAGATTCTTAAAATTTTATTTATTTATTTGAGAGAGAAAGAGAGAGAGAGAGAGAGAGCATGTGTAGGAGGAGGGGCAGAGGGAGAGAAAGAATCTCAAGCAGACTTCCCACTGAGTGTGGAGCCAGACCCGGGGCTTGATCTCACAATTCTAAGATCATGATGCTCAACCTACTGAGCCACTCAAGTACCCCAAGAAATAGATTTTTAAAGTTAAATATGAATAGGGTCCAGAAATGGCACACACCAATGTATTCACTGTGGGTATCTCTTAGTAGTGGGGTTGACATATTCATTTAACTTAAAAAGCATTTACTGAGTGCCTAATATGACCTTGGTATGATACTGACTGCTGGAAATGCAGTTGTGAGTAAAAGAGATGATATTATATGGTTAAAATGTGAACAGGATTCTGAGGGAAATGGTGTAGGTGTATAATGGTAAAGAATAAAAAAGGGAAGCACCTAATTTATAATGGTGGCTCAGGGCAACTTAAACTGAGAATGAGGAATAAGAAGGATTCAGTCATGTGAAGAATGTTGAAGGTGGGGACTGGAAGAAGTATCCCAAGTGATGAGAAAAGCATATACAAAGGCCCTGGGGCTGGAAGGAATTTGTTATATTTGGAGAACTGAAAGAAAATTTGTTAGGATAGAGCAAAGGGATCAAGAGATAAGATTGGAGAGATTTTGAGGATCTAGGTCAGCTCTGGAGTCATGGGGATTTTGTGGGAAGAGCAATGAGAAACTATTGAGGGGTTGGGGTTTCAGTTGGAGAGTACTGTGACTTCATGTACATTTTTGAAAATATCATTCTTGGTTGTTGTTGGAGAATGAATTTTTAGGGATAGAGTAGAAGCATAGAAGCCTGTCAGAAAGCTGTTGCATTCATTCTGGTGAGAGATGATGGTACCTTGAACTAAGGAATCAGAAATGACCTTTATGGTCCTATAAGCTGATCATTGTACAACTCCAGGGGGGTACCATTCCTTAGAAAATAACATAAACAGGGGATCCCTGGGTGGCTCAGCAGTTTAGTGCCTGCCTTTGGTCCAGGGCGTGGTCCTGGGATCTGGGATCCAGTCCCGTGTCAGGCTCCCAGCATGGAGCCTGCTTCTCCCTCTGCCTGTGTCTCTGCCTCTCTCTCTCTCTATGTCTATCATGAATAAATAAATAAAATCTTCAAAAAATTGTTAGAAAATAACAAAAACAGGGTGCCTGGGTGGCTTAGTGGTTGAGCTTCTGCCTTTGGCTCAGGTCATGATCCTGGGATCCTGGAATCGAGTCCCACATCAGGCTCCCCACATGGAGCCTGCTTCTCCCTCTGCCTATGTCTCTGCCTCTCTCTCTGTGTCTTTCATGAATAAATAAAATCTTTTAAAAAATAACACAAACAATGCTTCCTGGAGTTAAGCCCTGGAGTGGTCCCAAGTGTGGGGCAGTAGCAGCAGGAGGGGGATGGGGAGAGAGGGAGAAATGGTTAGATTCAGGATGTGCTAATAGATTAGACTGGCAGGATTAAAAGGCGGAAAGGACACTTTTGGATGACTCCTATGTTTCTGAGTTGGATAACTTCAGGGATGTTGTTGGCATTTTCTTAAATGGGGAAAGAATGGATATGGAACAGTTTGCAGAGGAAAACGCAAGAGATTTTTCTTAAATTTGTTATGTGTGAGATTTTGGGAGCCATCCAAGGGAAGATATCAAGTAGGCAGTTGAATATTACAAGTCTGGAATTCAGAGTGGAAGTCTAGGCCAGATACAGAACTTTCAAGTCATCAGGATAAAGGTTGCATTTAAAATCATTGAGTTGGAGAGAGAAGAAATGAGATCCTGAGTTTATGATTTGAGGAACTTGATAGTTGGGGCAGGAAGAAGAGGAAGAGTTGATTAAGAAAGTGGAGGAAGACAGGTGCCTGGGTGGTTCAGTCATTTAAGTGCTGGATTCTTGATTTTAGCTCAGGTCATCGTCTCAGGGTTGTAGGATCCAGCCCTGTGTTGGGCTCCATACTCAGCATGGAGTCTGTTTGAGATTTTCTCTTCCTCTGTCCCTCCCCCTGATTGCTCTCTCTCTCTCTCCCTCTCTCAGTAAATAAATAAAATCTTAAAAAAAAAAAAAAGAAAAGAAAAGAGAAAGTGGAGGAGGAGATGCTGTGAACTAGGAGAAAATTAGAAGAGCACAGTATCAGAGAAGGACCATGGATAGTTTTTATCCTATGGAGTTGTTTTTATTTTTTTATTTTTATTTTTCAAAGATTTTATTTATTTGTTCATGAGAGACAGAGAGAGAGAGAGAGAGAGAGAGGCAGAGACATAGGCAGAGGGAGAAGCAGGCTCCATGCAGGGAGCCCGATGAGGGACTCGATCCTATGACTCCAGGATCATGCCCTGAGCTGAAGGCAGATACTTAACCGCTGAGCCACCCAGGTGTCCCATGTTTTAAATTTAAATAATAAATACAAACACATGCATTTTTTATCTCTGGTGATGCAGTTGCATATACATTGTTTTTCTGTGCCTGGTGGGTATTAAGCTGACTTCACTCCACAGGGTGACCAGTTATCCTTGTGAGTGGTGGTGGGTATTAGTGAGATGTGATTCAAGGGTGTGTGTCACCTGACACTCTCATGTCATTCCCACGATGTGGAGTCAGGGCAGCTGAAATCTGCTTGTTGTAAGGCAGTAATCCCACAGGGGCACTTCTGCCCCCCAAGAATATTTGACAATGTCTGGAGACATTTTCATTTGTTACAGCTGGATTGTAGTGGTGGGGGTGCTATTGGCACCCAGTGTGTAGAAGCAAGGGACACTGCTAAACATGCAGCAGAGCACAGGACAGTCCTCGAAACAAACAGCTGTCCAGCCCAAAATATCAATAGGGCTGAGGTTGAGGAATCCTGTTGTAGCGAGTGCAGAGTTATTTGTTGATATTTCATTGTTTCTTCCTGAAAGTCTTCTTTCAGGGAAGAGAGAAACCTGTCAAAGCAAAGGGTCAGCTGTCCTTATTTCCCAGGAGCATCTGTGTCCAGACACAGAGAATTGGTTGAAATGATTTTTTTTTTTTTTTTGGTGGATGCTTCACACATCGTCATCTCCAGGCTGTCAGAGGTTTAATTTGTAGAATAATATTTGTGGCTCAGAAATGCAGGATTTTTGCTGTTGATGTTGTTGATGTGTGTGTGTGTGTGTGTGTGTGTGTGTGTGTGTGTGTGTGTGTGTATGTGTGTTTCCTTCTGGAGAGAGACAGAGATGGAATCTTTGGGAGAGAATGAGACAAAAGCACCAATGTTGTATTTTGTGCCAATTATTCAAGATGCCTAAAACTTATCCTTTCTCACTCTAAAAAAATGGCATTTATCATCTATTCTCTTGGGGATGATTGAATTCTTCCTTTAGTTATGAAAAAAAAAAAGGGCTTGGTGCCTGAAGGAAAATAAAGTGACCAAACTAATCTTAGTCTCACACGTGGATTCAAAGGCAATGTGGCATTTTTATATTGCCCAAGATTTTTTCATAATGGGAAGTCTGCCTGTGGGGAGAGGGTGAAAGGCAATGGGAGAAAGAATTATGCAGAACTCAGAATTTTAGATCCATAGGGAACTTCACAAATCATTTCATCTGACCTCTCTACAACCAGATACCTTAAGTTTTAAGAGAATCACAATTGGCCTCATATGCTTCTTCCCCAACTTTGGAAGAGTTTAAAAGATGGCATGAAAACCTTGAATAATGATACAAAACTAGCCTGAACTTTCCAGGTTCTGGAGGAGATCAGCTAATAGGTACTGATTATGGAGGGAAGAGGGGGAACAGAGAATTAAGAAAGGCTTTAGTGCAGGGTATTAGAGATCATGTTAGCAGGTAGATTCACACAGGAATGAAGGTATATGGGTACACTGAGGAACTTTTTTCATTGCAGACTTAATCCTTTGAGATTGCCTACTCATAATAGGCATCTTAGTAAGTATCTGTTGAATGCATGACTCAAGGAAGTTGGTGCAAAGGAGAATTTGATTTGTGGGGGCAGGAAGGGTAGCAAGCTCATTGGGAAAGCCATTACCTTTCCCATTCTTTGCCTGATAAGGTAATTCAGAGAAATATATGGTTAAGAGAGACACTAGTAGTAAATATTTGTAGGCATTATAGATAACAGATAATATTAATAAATATAAATATTAAAATGCTAAAATAAATATCATATATAAAACATTACAGTTAATATATATTGATGTTAATATTAAAAAATAAAATATTCATGAATAGATAATATTTGTATTTAACTTCATGAAACAGAGTACCTAAAAAAATAATGGCTTATACAAGGAAAAGGTGTGTTTTCCTCATGTAGTGGAAAGTTTGGAGATACTGAGGAAGTCCAGAGCTGATGTGGTGACCTAGAGATGCTCCTGGGGACCTGGCTCCCTTTGTCTTTGTTCTTCACCAACCATTCTTTGCCTTTATCTTTGTCCAAATGGATACAAGATGGTCATTCTGCATCCATCCTTCCACCAAGGAAGGGCACGAGTTGTTGAGTCTATTCTACATTTATCAGAAAACAATGTTTTGTTTTTTTTTCCAGAAGTCCCACCCAGTAGACTTCTCCTTACATCTCACTGGCCAAAACTAGGTCACATGCTCATTCCTAACTGCAAGGGAGTCTGGGAAGGGTGTTTATAAGCCATCCTGGACAAAATATAAATTTTGTTGGTGAAGAAGAGGTTCTGTTAGTACAGGAGAGCTTGGCACACATCCCTAATTCCACAAGTGAAGGGAGCAAGGCTCACATCAGGGAATGGACTTGCCAGGTCCCTTCCAGCGAATTCGAGTCAGCGTGGAAACCTCATTCCAGGCTATGGCTTGGCTCCAAATCAGCATGCAGAGCAGCATGGAGCTTCAGTAAAACAACATCTGTTTGTCACCACCTGGGAACTGGGCTTTGGTCTCTGCAAAAGGTCACATGGTGGGGCCCAGTAAAGTCCTCAGGAGTCTGGGAGATATTAGTGCCCAGAGAGACAAAATCAATACAGTAGTGGCTATGCTGCCTTTTGTCATCCTGAACTCAGTACTTACTGCAGACACCACATTCGGCCAAAGGAGAATAAACCTGGGCATCATGCAGAGCCCAAGGGAAGAATGCCAGACATGACTGAATTTTTCTAAGTTCTAGAATGCAGCTGGCCAAGTGAGAGAAATGGTTTGCACGCACCAAGCACTCAGTACCTGGTAACTGTGGCTATTCTCATTTGATGGGTAATATTGACCAAAAGAGAAATCTGATGCATTGTAGGATGGAATTACATTAGAGTAACTAAGAAGGATGTAAAACCTGTGTAGTTAGGTTGGCTAGCATATAATTATAATTTTGCATCCGTGTGGAGAGAATGGAAGGAAGGAGCCAAGGGTTTAGGATTTTTTTTTATAAGTAGGAATGAGAACCACTGGGGTGAAGAAGGGAGGATGTCCAGCAGGGGTGTGACATGATCAGATCAGTGTTTTGGAAAGATCTCCCTGTCGAACTGAGAATGGATAGGAGGAGTGAGCGTGAAAGTAGGGAGATGGAGGTGGTATCAATAGAGCAATTGAGATATGATGGTGGCTTGGAGCACAATGCTAATGGTGGAAGCGTGAAGAGTGGTCTGATTTAGAATGTATTACATATATGTATTTAAAGATTTTATTTATTTATTCATGAGAATCACAGAGAGAGGCAGAGACTTTGGCAGAGGGAGAATCAGGCTCCTTGCAGGGAGCCTGATGTGGGACTTGATCCCGGGAGCCCGGGATCATGAACTGAGCCAAAGGCAGATGCTCAACCACTGAGCCACCTAGGTGCCCCTCATATATATATAGTTTGAAGGTAGAACACACAGGACTAACTGATACATTTCCTGTGGGATTCGAAAGGAAGAGGAGGCAAACATACTTTTGAGCAAATGGCAGGATGTAGTTGCCCTTCACTGACGACGGGGGGGCGACTGCAGGGGGAGCAGGTTAGGGGTAAGGGATGGCATCAATAATTTTTGGCCATGCTAAATTTCAGATGCCTGTTAGACACCCAAGTAGAGACTTAGCTAGGTAATTGGAAATTTGAATCTGAAGTTAGAGCAGAAGAATTACATTGTAAAGTCCTTATTATATTGAGGGGATTTAAAGCCACAGTGCTGGATGAGGGAATTGAGAGATTAAATGTAAAGAGAGGTGAGAAAAAGATCAAAGACTATATCCTGGGATGGTGAGAAGGAGCAGTAGTGAGGAAGGGGGAAACCAGGTGCAAAAGCCCAACAAAAAAGGATGCTCAACTGTGTCAAGGGATCCCGAAAGTTTGAGCGCAGTAAGAGTGGAGGTGATCATTGCATTGGCATCTTGGAGTCACTGGGGACTGTCACAAGAGCAGTTCTATTGGTGTACGGGGGATGCCAGCCTGATTGAAGAGTAGAGCTCCAATGCCTTCTCCAAGGTTCTCTGGGAAGATTCATGACAAGATTTGTTTGCCGAATAGAGGAATTTGAGCTTCATCATGAGGCAGTGGTGTTTTAGCAGGACGAGTGATGCAGCCAGAGTTGCTTCATATTAACATTACTCATATTAACATCAGCTATGGTATGGTCAGAGGGAGGTCATTGTGGGATGATGGTGGTCAGAGCCAGGCTAATGGTAGCAGAGATGAGAGAATAATTTGACTTAAGGGAGATTAAGAGATGGAACCCATAGAACCTGAGGACGGGTTAAAGATAGAAAACAAGGAGGTGGGTTCAAATCCTCACTCTGATACTTGGTAGCTCTGTGACCTTGAGCCACTCTTAGTATCTCTGTGCCTCTGTTTACTCATCTTGTAAGATGAAGCTAATGACATATCTATTTCATAAGGCTGTTCTTGAATTAAACAAAATTAATGCATGTGAAATGTTTGGGACAGGGTCTGGCATGTGGCAGCTATTGAGAACCATAATCAGAACCTCTGAACTTTTTAGATGTGTTTAAGCCCTGCTACGCCTTCTCTTCTTGGGACTACTGCCTCCTTTTTCAGCAGAAAGAGCTGACTTATCATCTGTGAAGAAGGCACCATCAACCATTTGTAAGAATCCACAACTCAGGCATCACTCATTTTTGCAAGGAAGGTGACATGATTCATATTTAATACTAGGTGTCATAGAAGCTATACATTATTATTTTATGTCATTAGTGAGACTCAAATATCAAGAATCACTTGGCTAAAAGGATTCACTCAGAAAGAGGTGGATGTGATTGGCTGTCCCTGTGATTGACATCCAGCGACAGTAGGGTTTAATGGGACAAAAATTTTACAAGCAGGATGATTTGCATATATCATGTCTTCAATTTGCCCACACAAATCGGGCACTTAGGTACACAATTACCCAATTAGTGGGTGTCATTTTCTAATTGCGGGGGCAAACATGATAATTGAGACCTCAAATGGCTATGCGCTCACAATTTGCTTCCTTTTAGGAAAGGTGGCACTTTTGAGTTTTATGGTAGAGTTAAAAGCATCTAATAGCAAGAATTCTTTTCTTGATGATAGTGTTATTCCAGTACAGGCTGAACATGGTGGTTAAGAAACTCAGGGAGCCATTAGATCTAGAGTTTTCACATGGGAGTTGATGATGTTTCTAGATACCATGTTGAAATTCCATGTTTTGGGATGCACCACTGGACCGTTACTGGAATTTTGTCGGTAGATGCTGAAATGTCTTCCTACCTTGGGAATCGCCTTTATCCTGGCGGGGCAGTAACACCTTTCCTCTGGCTTATGCTTCTCTATTGAGTGGATTGCTCTTGCCTCAAAAGCAGAGGTGTTTTCTCTATCCATCTGATATGGTGTTCTGTATCACTTCACTATTTCTTATATTCATATAGACCCAGAGGGGTTTCTGTCTTTGCCCGGCATAAAAGGAGCTCCTTGGTGGGACCAGGATGTAATATTAAACTTGGAAGTTTGAATCTGACTCCAGATCCCAGTTTGGCAGGGAAACAACTGGAGGTTTTTGTGGAGTTGCTTGATGGAAGAACTGATCTTCCTTCCTTCCTTGTTTTGTGTTTATTAAAAGAAACCCAATAAAGTAGAGCATAAGATTTAATAGATGCTATTACACAAGGAAAGACACACAAATGGCCATTAAGTACAGGAAAATTCTGAACATCATTAACCACCAGGTAGAGGCAAATAAAAATCACAACAAGATACCACCATATTCTCTAGAATGATCAACAGTCCCAAATGTTGGTGAGAATATAAAGCAGCTAGAATTCTCCTATATTGCTGGCATGAGAGTCATAAGGTACATCCACTTTAGAAGATAGTTTTGACAATGTCTTAAATAGTTAAATGTACACCTAGCCTATGACCTGGCAATTCCATTTCTAGGTTTTATTCAAGAGAAACAAAAGCATATGTCCACAAAAGGTTTGTACAAGAATGTTCATGGAAGGGGATGGAGTTGAAAGTCCATGACTACAGAAGAGGATGGGGTTGAAAGTACATGATGAGTACAAGGGGGTTTTATGGGGCTGAGAGCAATATTCTGTATCTTGCTAGAGGTGTGAGTTACATGGGTGCATGCATTTGTTGAAACCAATTAAAATGTTGAGGTCTTTGCATATCACCATGTGTAGATTATGCCTCAGTAAGAGCAAATATACACCAAAGGGAGTTTTATTAAGCCTATGAAAATAATATGTATGGATGATTTAAAATCAAATGCTTTGAGAGATGAGATTAAAAATATCTCTCTGGATACTCAAACATAGGGAGGTCTTGACTCAGAAAGATTTGGGCTCAAATTTCAGTTCTACTTCTTGTAAGCTGTATGTCCTTAGGTATTGTATTTCACTGTTCAGAGTCTCAGTTTCTTTGTATCTAATATGAGGATAGTAATACTTACCTTACAGAGTTTGAAGGAGGAATTAAATGAGAAAATGCCAAGTGCCTGAAATATAGGAAACATTCTATAATTTTTAATGTGATTTATCTATTCATATTTTATTGAGTGATAAATATATGTCAGGCACTGGCGATAAAATGACAAGACATCCTGCCTTCATTTGGAGTCTCGTTGGGAAGATAAAAATTAATCAAATAATCACACAAATAAAAATAAAATTATTTTTTTGTGTTAAGTGCTAAGTAGGACAACCTAGTACTATGAAAGCTTATGATGGGACCTGATTATCTGGGTAGTCAGGGAGGGGTCTCCAGAGGAAGTGATGTTGAACTGAGATCCAGAGGATAATTAAGAATAATATGGGTGAAGGGTCATGCAGTTAAGCTGGGATTTTAAGGGCACTGATAAGGATAGCAGAAGAGCAAGTGGAGAGGACATTGTTAGCTATATGTGGAATATATTGGACATGATGGAGCAGCACCCTGAGAACAGGAGGGTAAAGAAGAAGGTGATTTGAAAAGTGTGAAAAGCATACAGGTTTGTCCTGAATTACCATGGCCAAACCAGGATCATCATCATGTCTTCGAGTGTCCTCTTTTCTACCAAAGTGTTTTGCTTTTTGTACTAATCAAAGCAATATTAACTGTGGTAACTGATATTTCTCGGAATCTCAATGGCTTCATGCACTAGAAATTTATTTATTGCTCACGGAAAGACCTTTGAAAATGGACAGCATTCCAGGAACTCACTCAGGGACCCAGGCTCTTTCCATTTTATAGCTCTGCCCTTTTCTTGGGCTTGAGTCCTTTCTGGGTGTGTTGCTTATGGGGATAATGAGAGTGGAGAATGGACACCGGCTTCTTATTCACTTTATATTGGAGGATGTTCCCATTGCTTCTGCTCACACCCAATTTGGTGAGAACAAGTCACATGCTCTCACCTAGATGCAAAACATGCTGGGATATGTAGTCTTTGGATGGATGGCTACTTCCCAGCAATAATTCCGCATTCTGCAAGCGAAGAAACCGTCTTTGGTGGCAGCTAGCCATTTGTGTCACAATTCAGATCTTTCAGTGAGGAGCACCCGCTCTGCCCCATTTCCCATCCAGTTGGAGCTCACTTCAGTATGCTTTATCTGGAGGCTTGCATGCCCAGAAGAAGTTTTGCCAATTGAAACAGAAGTGCCGAGTTCTCCAGCCAGACAAGCTCACCATGGGAACTCTGAGGTTCATAAATCACAATGCAGATGCAGTTCATCATCTGAAAAATGAGGAGGCTCTAGCTGCCAGAGCCTAGCTCATAAAACAGATGTTCTTTCTGTGGAGAAGAGCAATGGAAACAAGGCCACAAAAATTGAAAACCCAGGAAACTGGTCATCCTATCTTAAAATTAAAAAAAAAAAACTCACTTTCTACTTTTTGGCATACCTGCCCTCTAGGGAAGAAAAAGTCTTTTTTTTTTTTTTTTTCTGTTTAATTATGTTCCATTTTAAACTGGGGCGGTAGCTGTTTTTCTGTGTTTGCAAACCCAGAATGTATGGGCCTTAATTTTTCTCAGTGCATGACAAATGCAATGATGCCGCAGTATACCACAGGTATGATATGCTTCATGATACACACTGCTCCGCTAACCTTTTCATTAAATCCCGCTCGGGATAAATAAGCCTCATTGCAGTTGGAGCCATTTGTTCTTGTTAGGGTGCTGCCAGCATGGCATGAAATATTAAATGACGAGGGTTAATTCTGTTCTCAGCAAAGAGCTCCTGTCCAATTTCCCATGAGATCGCACAATGGGTCAGTGTGTCAGGTTTGAAGTAATAGCCCATGCTGGCCTTCCCAAGAAGGTTTTGCACCACAGCTATGTTAATGATTCTAGATTTTGCACTACAAAAACAAAGCTGATTCCTGCTGCCCCTGGGAGGAACGGGAAGCACGGTTCCCGGGAAGCACTGTACAGCAGTGGCTGCGAAAATTTGTCTCTAGTGATTGGTGCTTCATCATTTTCTGCTGGCTTCCTTGTGACTAATGGGGATGTCTGGGGTCTTCCATCCTTTGGACTTGGGCATCTTATACTTGTTTCTTCCTGCTTCTTATCCAGAGATTGTTTGTGTAAAATGAAAGGGTTGTTGTTTGAAATTACACTGATGCTTTATTAATATGTTAAATGATCATACTCAAACTATGTTCACTTATTACAGTGCATTATACAATGCATTAGTAATGAATGGAAGCACTTTACTTAAAGATCTGCCTATAAATCAGTTGAACGTGGGGAAAAAAAGAGTCATTGTTTATTTATGAGGTCTGGGAGAGAAATTATAGAGAGCAAACCTTACATATCCTCCTATTCTGAAAACATTATGAAACATTGATTATATGTTTGCCATTAAGTTTATGCTCCTGTTGCCTGTATGTTCCTGATATATTATTAATCTTTCTTAAAGAATCAAACCTCTGAAACCTGCTTTAGATATGAGTGGAAAGCTTCAGAGCCTGGCAGTAGAGTTTGTTTGGGCAGAAATTAGATGTGCCTTTTTTTTCGCCGCGCTGAAGGTATACAGGAAGAGTCTTCAAAATGTGCTGCCCTGGTGGGAATGTTTTTGTCACTGCCCAGGGGCCATTAAAAGTCTGCTTCCCAGTAAATGCAAATTAATAGACATTCACTGGGTGTCTAGTCTTAGAACCAATGATGGGATCAAGGTGCTATTAGAACATATAAAATAAAAGCTATGAGAGCCAGGCATTCTGGGATATCCATCCCTACCCTGTAACAGTCCCTCTTCACAAGATTCTGGGAGTGAAATGCTCATAAAATTATGTGAGAAACAAGTCACCATTTCATCATTTTATTAAGATCCTACTGAAAGCTATTATTTTGAAATTTGTTGGTCAAGGGGGTTGAAATATGTGGCCTTGGATAAGAATCTATTGGGACCTCTATTAACTTCTAACCCCCCAAATATTAGTATAGCAACCAGAAGAAGTGATTAGCATGTTACAGGATGTGTACAAAGGTAAAAGAAAAGGGCTTAAGATGAACTGACTTGGCTGCTCGGATGGACAAAGTAGAGGAAGAATGACCTTATCCACTGGTAACCAGGGCCCAGTCATTGCCAAGGAACTTGGTCTACTCTAATGTTAGTAGTCCCTTCTCTTGAGGATGAAGAAGAGGGGATCAAATAAGAGCTGATCTGAACCCTCTATTCTTCCTGTACCTACTCTGCTGAGTTTGGTACTAAAATGATGGACATGCAGAATTTAATAGTAATCAATAACCATTCATTAAATGCTAAGTCTTGTAGTAGAGGTGAATATATACATAGTAAGTTATAACACTTTACAGTAAAATAATAAGAAAAAACTAAGAATATTCATAACTTATGGAGTGCTTATGATGTGTTGGTACTAAGCTAAGTACTTTATAAGTGTATATAAGTCATGGAAGTAATGCAGAGAAGGGAATGATTGGCTTTGGCAGGCCAGGACTTCTGGAGGAGGTGACATTTCTGTTGCAGCATAAGAAGGAGTAGGAGCTCTCCAAGCGGAAAGAAGGTAAAGGACATTCTAGACAAGTGAAACAGTGTGTGTGTAAGGACACATCCTTTGTACAAGAGAGATCCGTAAGTGTCTTGGGATCTGCGAAATGCATTGGGAGGACAGAGCTGGTCCAAAGTGAATTTGAGAACAGATGGATGGGATTGCATTTTATCCTGCAGCTGGTAGTCAGTCAGATAAGGCCTATATAAATAAAGGAGAGAAAAGATTGAGTGGGGTCTTTGAGGCTCCCTTGAGGAAGATGGCTAGAGGAAGGGAGGCAAGAGATAGGAGCTAGATAAGTTGACAAGGGTCTGAATTCCATAGATGTGATCACTGAGGGTAGAGAATGCTTTGGAAAATGTGAGAGAAGTAGATTGGATGGCAGGGAGGCTAATTGGGTGTGAGGACTGAGGAAGAGCAAGGAGTCATGATGACCTCATGTTTTATTTATTAGATGGTGGCCTTAGCAATAAAGGTGGAGTCAGAAGTAGTAGGCTGTAAGCCTGTTGTCAGTCTCTACCAGAGGTCTTTGGTTGGAATAAAAATGAATTGTTCTTCTGATTTTTTTAATGTAATAAAATATACATAACACAAAATGTATTATCTTAACCATTTTAAGCAGACAGCTAAGTGGACAGTGTACATGTTAAGTGTACTGAGCGGTATTAAGTACATTAGTAGTGTTGTACAACTGTTAGCATCACCCATCTCTAGAATTCTTTTCATCTGGTTAAAGTTGAAACTCTGCCCCCATTGCATGCTAACTCCCTTACCCCTCCCCTAGTCCCTGGCAACTGCCCGTGTACTTCCTGTCTCTACTAAGTTTGACAACTCTAAATATCACATCTAAGTGGAACCATACAGTGTTTGTCTTTTTGTGACCAGCTCATTTCACTGGGCACAATGTCCTCCAGGTTCATCCACGTGGTAGCAGGTGTTAGAATTTCCTTCCCTTTTAAGACTGGATGATATCCCATTGCATGGACATACTACATTTTGCTTGTTCATTCATTTATCAATGGACACTTGGGTTGCTTCTGCATTTTGGCTCTTGTAAGCCATGCTGCTCTGAACATGGCTGTATAGATATCTCTTTGAGAGAGCCTGCTTTCAGTTCTTTTGGGTACATGGTTAGAATTGAAATTGCTGGATCATATGGTAATTCTCTCTTTAATTTCTGGGGAACTGCCATATTTTTCCATAGTATCCCCAATAGTGGACAACAGTACCTGATGAGAAATGCAGGTTTCCAGCGACTGATGTCTGGAGTTCAGTTTCTTGGTTCAATCCTGGTCCAACTGTTTATTAGCTCTGTAACTTTGAGCAGATCAGATCACCTTAACTCTCTCATATGCAAAATGTGGATTAAAAGTACCCACTGCTGAGTTGGCTTTGACAATTAAGAGGAATGTCTGGCATGTACTGAAAGGTCAATTAGCAGTCATTTTTATTATTTTATTTATGTATTTATTTGAGAGAGAGTGAGAGCAAGAGTGAGAGAGAGAGAGAAAGAAAGAGAGAGAGAGAGAGAGAGCACATGAGCAGGGGGAAGCGGCAGAGGGAGAAGCAGACTCCCTGCTGAGCAGGAAGCCTGATGCGAGGCTCCATCCCAGGACCCCAGGATCATATCCTGAACCAAAGGCAGATGCTCAACTGACTGAGCCACCCAGGCACCCCATTTTTACTCTTCTTAAGTTAAACAAATAACATTCCTTGTGGTGGGCCTTCAGAGAGGGAGGTGGGCAAAGATTATTGTGGTTTTAAGATCTGACCACCCGCTCTGAGATTTTACATTTTGCAGTGGTCCTTAACTCTGCCCATGTGATGATGTCTTAGTTAGTTCAGGCTGCTACAACAAAAATACCTCACACTGGGTGGGTGAAACAACAAAGATTTATACCTCACAGTTACAAAGCTGGAATTCCAAGATCAAGGTGCCAGGAGATCCAGTGTGTGGGGAGGGCTCACCTCCTGACTCCTAGATTACCTTCACACTGTGTCCTACAAGGTGGAGAGGCTTATAGGCTGTTCATTCCCTTCCATGACCACAAATCCCACCATTGTGGGGCTTCCATCCCCATGACCTCATCTAAACCTAATTCCTTCCTAAGGGCCTCACTTCGACATACCATCACCTTGGGGATTAGGCTTCAACACACAAAATGAAAGTGGGGGAGGTAAGCATTCAGACTATTGCAAGTGGTTCTTTGCCCTGTGCTTCATCCTCTCTTTCACGGAACCGTCAACTAAGAACAGGTGCAAACTCTGATCTTGCATACAAGGAACACATTTGACATTTTGAACACATTTTTCCTTCACCTCTTAGGTAAGAGCTTTCATACAGGATAGTTGTGAGTCAATTGCAAGATTGAGAGATTAGGTTGCAGCCACAGAGGCCATGATAAGAGCAGAATCACCCTAGCTTAGGTGGCCAGAAGCACTTGGAAAAAGAGAAAAATCAGCATTGTGTTAACCTGTGTGCTCCAAGTGATTATCCTTGTAAAACACTTGCAGAGCGTGTAATGAAATGAGTGTTGCAGATACTGTCAAATTCCCAGAAAGAGGAGAGGGAAAATATTTCTAGCACAGAGATTTTCATTTATTTCCATGTAAGGGAAGATGATATAGGTTCACTTCGTGATTTTTTTTTTTTTTGCCTGACCTCATATAGGGCAGTGCTCAGAATACAAATTAGGAAATCTGAACAATTCCTATTCTTTATGTAATTCCATGGGAACATATTACAGTGATCTGCCATAAATGCTTTGAAAATATAACAAAGATGTTATAAGCATGGTCCTCCTTTGGATGTCCAGTGGATTCTGAGAAGCTTAGGTTTTGAAGCTGGCACAATAAATCCGTGAGATGGCTCCCTTTAGTTGTGTCCTCTGACAATAACACTTATTATAATACTAACTCACTCCAGGAATTAAGATTATCTTTTATTTGTAGTGGTGAATAGAAGGTCATGTTTTGGTCTCCATAGGCTTTCCATCTACTTCTATGTAATAGAAATGCTTTTGATTCCTGCAGTAACCTGAGGGATTTCAATCTTTCTGGATTTATTTGGGTTTTGGACTCAGGCGAACTGGGTTCATATCTTGGCTCCATAGTTTATTGACCATGTAAACTTTATCAATAAACTTATCTGAGCCCCAGTTTTCTTACCTATGAAATGGGGATGATATCTATCTCATAAAGGTTATGTAGTTTAATGTAAATTGCTTGGTGCAGGACACAGCATGTAGTGCATACTCAATAAATGTTAGGTATTATTAATTTGGCTCTGATGCTAGGCTCTTTTAAAAGGGAAATATGTGTTGATTAAAGAGGATGGAGTCAAAGGATGCAGTGGCACCTATCTTCCCTCCTCACCTCAGTGTTTACCCTTGGTCCTGGGTCAGGGTACTACAATAGTCTAAATATTCTTCCTTGAGATGGATGAGGACCGTATTGGATCATGGCTTTGACTACTCTAAGGCTCCATCTTTGGGGGACTTCCCACAAAGGGAGAACCAAGGCATCAAGAACCAACTTGAATCTCAATGGACTGTCTGAACAAGTAATAGGAGCACCTCTGTGGTCCCATCCGAGACTTTGGCTTAATAGAAAGTGTTCCTCC
Organism: Canis lupus baileyi; assembly: GCF_048164855.1. Lineage (NCBI taxonomy): Eukaryota > Metazoa > Chordata > Mammalia > Carnivora > Canidae > Canis > Canis lupus. Next base: position 48,214,006 of record NC_132845.1, on the reverse strand, counting down.
CAGAATTCTCCCATCAGAATACATTCTTATATGCCCATATGCCCCAAGGTCATTACTGAAGAACTAGAGCTTATTTTGTACAAGCTTACTCACTCCTAAGACCATTCATCATAGGTTCAATGTCTAGTTTTTTGTTGGTTCAATTGTTTTTTCCTGTTTAGGGGCAAAGCTCATTAGCATCTGGAACTAAAGCTGGATTGGCAGTAGCCAGTGTGGCATCACATCACTAATTTTCCTTTACCTTTATTGACATAGGGCATGTAATTAATAATAAAACTTGACTTTTGCTCTTCTATCTCCATCTTCCTTGGTATAATAATATAAACAGAACTTCAAGAAATCACTTCCTTGGGAGATGTTTACACAAAGCTAAAGGACTGTTTTGGAGGCACTTGTCCATTCTAAACATTTTTATTTATTTTATTATTTTATTTTATTTTTTTAAGGAGTCCTCTTAAAGGCTCCTCCCCTTTCCTTCCAACTATAATGGCTGAATTGGGAGCCTGTGGGATAGGAGATGGAGTTTGAAAATGAATAAGAATAAAGCTGCAATTGCTTCTTTTAAATTTGACTTTAACTCTTTATTACAATATCATGACCTAACTATATAAATAGCATTTGAAATTGTGAAAATCCATCCAGCAAATATTTCTTGAGAACTACCATGCATAAGGCTCAATGGAAGACAGGTTTAAGGATAGGAGGATGAGTAAGAAAGGGCCCCTGACCTCAAGAATATTAAAATGTCTTGGAAGGAGAGATGTGGTTAAGAAAGAGGCCCAAGACTAGAGTGTTGTACCATGAAATCCCAAGCACAGTTGGGCGCTCTTTGACTCTGGTATGTATGTGATTCCAGAAAGCCAGTCAACTTGCTTATTGTTCTAATTGGAGGCGTGTTTGCCTTTGCATAGAACTATAGACTCTCTATCCAGCTTTATCAAGATAAGATTTACACAAAATAAAATGCACAAATCTTTTTTTTAAATTAATTAATTTATTTATGATAGTCACAGAGAGAGAGAGGCAGAGACATAGGCAGAGGGAGAAGCAGGCTTCATGCACCGGGAGCCCAACGTGGGATTCGATCCCAGGTCTCCAGGATCGCACCCTGGGCCAAAGGCAGGCGCTAAACCACTGCGCCACCCAGGGATCCCTAAAATGCACAAATCTTAAATGTATATCTTGGCTAATTTTTACATTTATCTTGAGTATTACAAAGATACAGCATTATATAATATTGGATCACATAGTGAAAAGTTATTTCTATTCCAGTTTTCTTTCATCCCGATTAAATCAAATGAACAGTTTCAGTTTGGTGTTAGTCTGATTTAACACCTTTCCACCACTTGCTAATCCTCCTTTTTAATAAAGATGGAACAGGACACAGGCTCTTAGTCTTTAGCAGGCAACATATCTAGAAAGAATTCCATGTTGTTTTGTCTTCCTTCTTTTTAAATTTTTACAACTTTAGAATTGGTGGCAAGTGATACTAGTAGTATTTATGGTACTGACTTAATATTTTAATAAACCATTTGAAATCTGGAAAGTGAATTGTCTGAAAGAAAGAAACATTAAGAAGATAATTTTACAGTAGGAACCCAGCTAGGGCAAAATTCATGAAGGTAGTTTTTATATGATTGAAATTTGGAAAACTGGTTCATAGGAGATATCTGGCAGATTTTTTAAAAATTTTTATTTATTTATGATAGTCACAGAGAGAGAGAGAGAGAGAGAGAGGCAGAGACATAGGCAGAGGGAGAAGTAGGCTCCATGTACCGGGAGCCCAACGTGGGATTCGATCCCGGGTCTCCAGGATTGCGCCCTGGGCCAAAGGCAGGCGCTAAACCACTGCACCACCCAGGGATCCCTCTGGCAGATATTTAAAACCCTACTTTACTAATAATGATAGAACAAAGGCATTTGTAGCATGTTAATCGAATTCTTATGTTTTAAGATCTGATACTGACATCTAAGTTAATGAAGCAAATCAAAAGCTTAATTTTGTGATGGGATCAGTACTGGGCCTCCACCTCCTGACCCATTCTTTTCAAGATGTAATCCTGAAGATAACAGAATGTCCTTCTCCCCACTAATTATATAGCTAACTCATGCTTATTGATGAAAGAAAGTTTGCAGTAAACACAAAGAGAAAAGAGTTTGCCCCAAATCCCATCACCCATCCTTACATTTTGCCATCATCCATCCATCCATCCTCCATCCAATCACTTATTTACTCATTCATATATTCACAAGGAAATCATCTATTTACTTGACAATACTGACTAGCCATCCAATATGTACCAGGCACTGTTTTAGACATTGAGGCTACTGAGGTGTGCAACACAGAGAAAGCATCCTTGCTCCCGAAATGCTATCTCCTTTTCCTATGTATATATGCATGGGAAGGTTGGGTTTTAAAAAAATATTACTTCTATAATACAGTATTACTGTATTACCTACTTTTTAAATTAGTATATCATGAACATTTTTCTGGGCCAATGTGTGGATCAACATCATCCATTTTAACATCTGTAGAGCATTTTACTTAAGTATAATTGCATAGAAGTAGGATTATTGATGAGTTTGCCACTGTTGGACTTTAGGTGATTTATGTGCTCACCAATGTGATGAAGGATACTGTACATGTGCAGTTTTACCTGTCTGATGGCCTCTTCTGCCTGATTCCAGTCCCACCATTGACAGTGTGTGTGGCTCCGGCAGGCTGTTTTAATCTCTTTGAGCTGTTGTGCCCTCATCTGTGAAAAAGGACCATTAAAATGATCTCATACAGGTTCTGCAAGGATCAGTTGCTTGGTCTCTTGACAAGAATAAGTTAAGCACGAAATAGGTATTATCTGACAATATTAACTACGATGATGATGGTGCCAATAATGATTTCTTCTGGGATGCCTGGGTGGCTCAGCGGTTGAGCTTCTGCCTTTGGCTCAGGGCATGATCCCGGAGTCCTGGGATCAAGTCCCACATCAGGATCCCTGCATGGAGCCTGCTCCTCCCTCTGCCTGTGTCTCTGCCTCTCTCTCTCTTTGTCTTTCATGAATAAATAAATTAAATCTTTGAAAAAAATAATGATTTCATCCTTGCATTTTTATTATTTATATCTTAATGGATATACTTAATGGTTTTGGTCTGATTTGTGTTTATGTCACTGCCCTGGACTCCTTTACAGTGCTTTGTGTGAAGTAGTAGCTCAATAAGTGTGATAATATGGGATGTATGAAATAAGTGTGATAATATGGGATGTATGAGTGGTTGGATGAAAATGAAGAACAAGCATCTGATTAGGGACCATGATCTATGTTCTGGGCCTAACCTCAGACTCAGGTAGCTACAAGTGCTGCTCTGGTCATCTCAACAACATAGGTAGCCAAGGCTAGCCTTGGGTAGCCCAGGTGCTGCTCTGGGTTAAGTTAATCCCCTCCTGTGGGTCCCACATTCAACGGAATGCTAACCTCCCAGCACACCCTGACATAGGCATGTGAGTGTGCAGGGACACACATTCCTCATCTTTGGGTCCCAGTCTCCCTAAGAACACAATGGTTCTTGGTCACTGGAGATCAAGTTTCATGAACTTGATCCAGCCAAGTGAGATCAGAGTGGGAACAACTTCAACCTTTGGGAAAAGGAGGAAAAGGATGCTTGAGTAAACTTCCATGTTATTACTCATCTCCTTCACCATGAGATGCTGGACACAGTGCTGATAGGGTTTTAGAGTCAATAGAGTTGGGTTCAAATTGTGGTTTTGCAAATTATTAGCTGTGTGATATTGAGAAAATAAGCTTTTATGGTTTTAGTTTTCTTACTTGTAAAATAAAGATTCTAATGCCTTCTTATTTGAGCTGTTAAGGGAATTAAATGAAACAGCGTGTGTGAAGAGGTTTAATGAAGGGCTTCTGTCATTTGGGTGAACCAGGGCATAGTATAACTCAAGGTACTATATACAGGGTCTTCATTTATATTCTCTCCTCTGGGACTCAAGCATCACAGACTTTTCTGGGCTGATTGGATACTTCTCATATACCCTATCCTACCAATATTCTCCCCAAAATTTTCCATCAAAACTTGTGGGTGTTGTGTCCCATCCCCTTGGTCTCTGCTGAGAGAGTTATGAATTAGTCCCTGTGAATGGAATAGCATGTCTGAGTCCAAGATCTGATCTAGATATTTCTGCCTAAGCTCTCATAGGTAAATGGAATTATATCTATCACAGTTTCTATGGTTTCATGCATGGAAATCAGCCAAACTAGATGGGAAGCTGCTTGAAGATAGGGACCATGACTTGTCAAGCTCTGAATCTGGGGAACCCAGCACAATATAGGTACTCAGTAAATAATAGTGGGGTGATGCCCTGTAGCTTCACTTAATTTCCCAGTAGAATATAAGGTCTTTGAAGGCAGGATCTTGTCTGTTCAGTGTGAAATCTCTAGTGCTTGGTAGGCTCTCAATAGCTCCTGGGTGAACAAACAAATAAGGCAAGGAGGAAGATATAGTTTCATTTTTCAGGGTTTGAGAATAGGGCATGAGTTGGTATAAACAGACCCACACAAAGAAGGCTCTAGCCACTGTTCAGTTCTGTTAGCAGCCCGTCTGCTCTGCCCCCTTGGTTGGCAGACACTCTGCAACAGGTCCTGCTTGAGTGGCCCTTGCCTTGATTGATCATCTTCCTTGTGATAAACAGGAAGGAAAATCATTATGGCACAAGCGCCTTGTCATCCCACATGCTTTGCTTGTGATGGATATCCTCCACGTATAAAGTCGTCAGTGGAAACCCAGAGGAAATGACTGCTCTCCAGACCCAACCTGGAGCAAGTTCATCATCAGCTCGTCTAATTTCCACTGCTCAGCAGTCATCATTTTCTCTCAGGGCTGAGGAGGAACGGGGTTTCGACTTAACGACAGAAAAAGCTGCCACCTAATTGCTCTTTTTCTCATCTGTACATTGTTGAGAAGATGTAGACAAAAGAGATCACTATCAAAAGAACAGGCACTTGGAGCTGCAGGAACTTTTAAGTGCTTTTGGTGGGAGCACTTGGCAGATTCAGCCAAGTGGGTAATATACATGTTCAAAACCCTCAGTAACTGCAGTCCTAAGCTTGCGCCCTGGAGAGCTGTGTGCATTTGTGCATAGGGATACTTGTATAGGATCTGCTGTGCTGAGAAAAGACTATTGTGTGTGTGTGTGTGGGGGGGGCAGGGTAGAATCAGGAGACCAATTAGGAAGGTAGGGCAACCAATTCCACTTGGAAATGATGGTGGGTTGGCCTAGTATAGGAGCAATGGTGGTGGTGGTGGTGGGTGACTCAGCACTGCTGTGTACAGTTGAGCAAGTTGGGTACTGTGCATCTAGGAGACTCATTCCCATAGCTATGACGGGAATGGCACCCTTAGGGTTTTGCAGTACACAGCCGTGTGCAGTGGTCCCATAAAAAGGAGGTGGATTCCACAATGGTAGGGATTTTACTTTGCTCCATGCTCCATCCCTAGGCCTCAGACAGTGTCTGGCATAGAATAGGTACTCAATAAAAATGTGTTGTGTGAATGATACGTTTCTTCCATCTCCCGCGTTCTTGGAAACAGTGGCTGCAGGTGAAGCGGTGCCGTCTGATGTGTGTTTTGACAGATCTTGTAAAAAGTCTCTATTTTACTTTGATGGCCACTTGGAGTGCCCTGGTATGCAAGCCCCTTTGTGCTTCAAAACCCCATCATTTTATGCCATCGGGTGCAAAAAGGCTTTTAATGGCATTATTTGAAGAAAAGAAGGAAAAAATAAACTTTATTATACTTTGTCATCCCCCCTCCTGAAGAATCACGTCTGAGTCACCTCTCACTCACTGATCTGTTCTGGATGCAATTAAAGTTAAATCACCTTTGGGACCAGAGCAGCCTCATCTTTATTTACAGCACCTGCAGATGAAGCAGCTCCCTTCTAATTTTAACGGCTCCTCCAGTGGCAAAGATCTCTTTTCCAAAGGAGCTGGTGGAGAAGCGATAAAGGATGGTTACCAAATATTTTCCTCTGGGGACAGAACAGGGATGGGGCAAGGAGAGGGAGCGAGTCTGTGCTATGGCAGTAGATGTCCCGCACATTCTGGGCTCAAGTGCGGGCGCTGCCTTTTCTCAGCCGAATGACCTTGGATGGGTCAGGGAAACTGGCTGAACCTGTCACCTTCTCAATCAATAGGGTGAGTGGGGAGGACAATGCCTGGCTGGCCAATCCAAAAGACTGTAAGATCCCAAGGAGATCATGTGGAAAAAGGTGTCATATATTTAGTAGCTGTGAGAGGGAGTAAAAGGTGGGGAATCTATTATTTTAATTATCAGGCACATTGCATTTTGTTTGAGACCCTTCTTGTCATATGTCATTGTGTTGAAAAGCCTTGCTTCCACATCTGTCTCCCTATGTCTTCTTCCCTTCCCCTTGGCCTTCAAATTCACTCAGCGAGTAGTTGTTAAATGTCTACCATGTGCCAGGCACTGAGTTTCTAGTAGAAACACAACAGATGTGGTTTCTGCCTGTTAAGCAGCTTATAAGCTACTGGGAAAGAGGCCTGGAAAAAAGTTAGATTGCCTGTATGATTATGTGATTAGCCTTGTGCTGCATCCCACGAAGGGAAAGAATGGATAGTTGGAAGAACATATCACAGAGAAGCTAAATCAGACCAAAGAGTCGGAGAAACCTCCCTGCAGAAGTAGTCCTTATGTGGAGACACAAAGGATGGCTGGGAGTTAGCCAGGTGGAAGGAGGGCATAGTTTTCTAGGTGGGTAAAATGGCATGTGTGAGCATCTGGAGGCTGTTGGACTGGGATAAAGCAAAGGAAGGGAAAGATAAATCATGAGGGTGGAAGAATTGGCAGGGGCAAGATCAGGAGGCCAAGTAAGGGTGAGAGCGACAGCGCATTGACAAAGCTCTTCCAAAGGGAGGCTGATGCAGTGTCCTGGCAGTGATGACCCACAGCCAAACCTAAGCCAAAGAAAATAAGCAAGCAGACTAAACAACAAGAATCAACCCCAGTTCTGCTTCACCTGGAGCATTTGCCACGTTTCCCCTAGAAGGTGTAGGCTGGTGTGTTTCTCCAGTCAAAACGCTAACCTGGAGCTTGGTGTATGTCCAAGCAGCTCCTTCTGGGAGGTTAGAGAATGAAGTGATTCCTTGCCCTTCTGGCCCCAGAAGGAAGATCCAGGGAAGAGAGGAAGGCCAAGACAATTTCCAGTTCAGTACTGTGTTAAGCTCTTCCTGTGGGGAAACAGAACTCTTAGACACAGAAGCGTGGTGCTCTGGCTTACCCATTTAATGAGGATCTTTGGATGACAGTCCTTTGGAAGTTCCTATCAATCAACTTATGACAATGTTCTAATGAACACCTTCCCATCCCCAGCTGGACTCCAGAAGACAGACAGCTTTGCCCCCAGGGGATGGGTGGCCTCCCTGCATTGCCTCTAAAAGCTCATTATGGAGGCCAGCCAATCATAGTTACATTGCTAATTGAAGAAGAAAGCTACAGTCAGCACAGAGTGAGAATTATCAGACAATATCAAGGAAAAACTTCCTGAGTGGCCCTGGAAGTGTCCATCAGCAGCCACCGCAGGCCACTGTGCTAGATGCTAATGAAAGAGGGGCTTAAAATGCGCACTGAGGAAAATCGGCTGTCTCCAGAGATTCTCCGCGATTGCCTGTGATGTGGAATTTTGAGATATTTCACTGCAATAGGACTTAATTGAAGTGGAGTTATGGCAAACAGGACTCATTTCTTGGGAGGGGTTTCATAGGATGGACAGGGATGCCTGGCCTGAACTTTTTCCACCATTAATCAAGTGGTGGATCTGGCTCGGGAAAATACAGCCTTCAATATGACCTTCACTTGACTGGGGACCTTATGGGAGGGTCGAATTGCTCAGTTAAGTGTCATGAAGGATAACAGAGCAAGGAAACAACAGGTCCTCCCCTCCCCATGAAAGGCTCACCAAAAAGGAAAACCACCCCTCTCCCAAAACAAAGTGACAACAAACTCTCACATTGGCTATAGAGGATGCAGGTGTTTCTTATGAATTCTCCTTGCATTCAGTGAACAGCCTGGTGCAAAGGCTTCAGTGTGGAAGAGTTTGGAAAAAAATATTAGTTGCATCCAAGGAGTATGGCCAAACAGGATGAATCTTGCTGTTGAACTTCAGCAGGGATGATACACTTGGCCCGGATAGGAGGGCCAGAGAGAAAATTCATGAATATGCCTGTGGTCTTCCAGCTCCATTTTAACTTGGGCAGTCCCTTTTTGTTCTTTTTAAAAAGCTTTTAGTTATGGAAAATTTCAAACATAAGTAAAATATCAAGAAAGTATAATGAAAGTGAGTGATAGCCGCAAGATGGTGGAATGGGAGCTTTCTACATGAGCCCCATCCACAGAACATTGACTTTGACGATAACCCACTGAAGAGAGTAACTTTATGGGAATCTGGGAATCCAGTGGAGAAGTTCCGGCATACGGCTGGTACAGAAAACCCAAGAACAGACACAATGAAGAGGATAAGAACTGTTTGACTCTACCCTCTACTCCATGGCGCACAGCTCAGTGGCAAGGGAGACCCCTTCAGTACCTGAGTTCTCCGATGGGGGAAAATGAGAGCATGTGAGCAGGAACCTGGTTTTCCAGCCACATGAGACATTGCCCAAGAGGACTTCTGTCTCCCTCATCCAGAATGCTGAGGCGAGCTGAGTGACAGAGGGCCAAGGAGAGGCTGGGAGCATAGCAACCAGGGCTCAGAATGCACCAAAGGGACACAAGTCCTTCTAGCGCCTTCATGGACTCCATCAGGAAGCCCTCACCCTCCCATGAGCTGCTGGTGATGTCTCATCTATGGATCCTCCAAACTGGCCCATGGGCACCCCTAGTGCTTTACCAAACCTGTCCTTCTCCCCTTGTCTGGGCCCGTGTCTGGGTCCCTGCCAATGCTCCCATGGTTGGAGAGTGTGAGCCTTTGCAGACAGCCAGTGAACAGGTGCAGAAAGCCTGCCCAGTTCTGCAAGATGGGGAGAAAGCACACAAACCTGAGCATTTCATGGCACCCCTAGGGAAAATAGGAAGGACACTTTCAGCACTAGGCTTGTTTTCTGGGGTTCACGAGAGGCCTAAGATCTTAAGAATTCTCCTCTCTACAATTTCCCAATTGCCTCCTGGTTCCCACAGCCCCTTCTTCTCTCCCTGCTTTTCTTTTTAGAAATCCAGAACTTTATTTTCCCCTCTGCTGTGCACTTCTCATGACTGCGCCTTACTCTGAGGCGAAAAGGTAGTAAAAGAACAGTGGAGATGGAGATGTTTCAGGTACTTACCCAGCTGTGGCCACCATCACTATAGCTACTGCTGTCAGAGGATTTGTGGGGTAGGCTGGGGTGCCAGATAATGGAAGAAGCATAAAATGAGAAATCATCCCCCTCCCCAGACCTTTAGGAGCATCCTTCCTCATTAGACTAGAAGGAGGGCTCTCTCTGAGTCTGCACCCACTGTCTAGGCATGCCTTTGGGTCCAGGCTGGGGATACGAGTGGAGAAAAAAGAAATCCCAGAAATTCACTGCTGGATTGGTCCTGCTTTGAGTTCTGTTTGTCCTTTCAGCCTGCTACCTGTGCTGTCCAATCAGCCTGCTATCATTTCCTTTTCAGAGTCCTCGGATGCTGTCTCAAGTATTCTTAGCAAGCTTTTTAATTGCATGGAGAGACAAGGCAGGCTATGCTTCCTCCACGGCACCCACAACTGGAACCCAAATGATTCATATTTAAACATTTTTAAAAATATTTATTTATTTATTTATTTATTTATTTATTTATTTATTTATTTGGATATGAGCAGGGGGAGGGGAAGAGGGAGAGGGAAAGGGAGAGAGTCTCAAGTAGACTCCCTGTTGAGTGTAGAGCATGCTATGGGGCTCGATCTTATGACCCCGAGATCATGACTGGAATTAAAACTCAGAGTTGATGCTTAACTGATTGAGCCATCCAGGTGCCCCCAAATGATTCATACTTTAAAACCCTGTTTATTTATTAGGCTTTAGTTCTGCATTTTAAAAAGTCAGTTTTATTAGAGTATAACTGACATACAATGAAGCATACACATATTATGTATACATTCGATGGATTTTGACAAATTTGTAGAATTTGCATATAAACCTCATCCCGGTGGAGATGTAGAAGATTCTCATCACCTTAGAAAACCCCCTCATATTCTTGATGCTTAAAAATAAGTTTGAAAACTTCTGGGATTGAAGATACCGTTGGCTCTTAAATTTAGGAAAGTAAAATCTCTCATCTCCCAATTGCTTAACTCCACTTGAGTGGACTCCCAAATAAGGCAGCACGTAGAGTGGTTGTGCACAGAGGGCAGAGAAGGTGAGAAGCCAAAAGAATAGCCCATTGTAGGAGGAAATGTGTTTCTCTTGGCTTGGGCAAGCAGGCCTCCCGTAGAACCCTGCTGACCAGTCATCCAGACGGCAACTCCCCGGGAGCCTTGGCATTCTGTGAGCCTGCCAACAAAACAAACACAGTCAGAGACAGCAAGCATATTTCTCAAAAGTCAAGTTGATCTACCTCCTGGTGGGGAGGCTGCGCATCCGTGTGCCAGTCACATTAGAGTAGTCAATTTCCTGCCAGCAGTCAGGAGAGGATGAAACACATGTGGTATGTGTGGGCACCCCACCTGCATGCTACCCTGCCTAAGATGCACATAGCCCAAATCTTCCTGGAAAACAAGCCTGCTCTGACTTACCTGGGACAGATGTGAATTTAGAAGAACATGCTCTTGGCATAATTCATTTTTATATGGGTGGGACTTCTCTAGGGGCAATCAGGTTGAGAACACATGTTGTAGGGCTGGCAGATCTTTGAGATGCATAGATGGTCTCATGTTCTCTTGGTCCATTTACAAGGAAATTGTTACCCCTGGAAACAGCTATCAGATTGAAAATAGTAAGTTATGAATACCCTCAATCCTTCATGTTTGAGTTCATGGAAACTGTTACTAACCTTTCATATTGGTAGACTATTCTACCAATAGAATTCATGGTTGTTCGCACTAAAGGGTGTTACTAAAACCCCATAACTAAACCCTTAAGAGTGGAAGATAATCAGGGGTAGCCCATTATTAAAGAATCTCAGTATTTACCAGTTACACACATATAGTCCAGAAGAAGGTTAAAGAAATATATACCTTTTTCAGGTCAAGTCCTCTATCAAACTGGACAGAGGCCACTGTCAACTGGCGTGGGTGGGAAGTGGCTCATCCTTTCTACTCAGTTTTGTCACCAGCACCTCAACAGGGATGAATCCTTATGTATTGATTAAAGTGCTTACTCTTCATGGTTACTATAGATATCAAATGTCTTCTGCTCCCTTTATGATATCCTGCCTCTTCTACTCAGTATGTATTTATTTATTTATTTATTTATTTATTTATTTATTTATTTATTTTTTATTGGTGTTCAATTTACTAACATACAGAATAACCCCCAGTGCCCGTCACCCATTCACTCCCACCCCCCGCCCTCCTCCCCTTCTACCACCCAAGTATTTAAAAATAATATGTCACTCTCTCAGCTACGTCTGGTTCCACTGAGGATAAGTGCAGGATGGGGGTCTGGGTTGAAGGTGGATGGCGAGTTTGAACCCTGTGGGTGGAGCACTGGCAGTCTTGAACATTGAAACTACCACAATAGCCATCCTCCTGGCTCTGGGTTCTTGGCATTATGATGTTAAAAGATTTTTATCCCCTCCCCCACCTTGAATTACAGTATCAAATGTGCCCTGCCCCCACTTGTTTAATTATCTTTGGAATGTCCAGGCCCCAGGAAAGAGGGTAAGGAAAGAAAAACTACATGGGTGCAAGCTATATTAACATTAGCTAAAAGTAGGAAATACACTTTTGGGGAATGTATCCCTTTTAAAATAACAAAAGCACAAGGAATTTGAAATGCAATGATTTCTCTTTCTTTCTTTCTTTCTTTCTTCTTTCTTTCTTTCTTTCTTTCTTTCTTTCTTTCTTTCTTCTTTCTTCTTTTTAAAGATTTTGGTTATTGATTTATGAGAGACACAGAGAAAGGCAGAGACATAAGCAGAGGGAGAAACAGGCTCCCTGCGGGGAGCCTGATGTGAGACTCCATCATCCCAGGACCCCAGGATCACAACCTGAGCCAAAGGCAGATGCTCAACCACTGAGCCACCCAGGTGTCCCAAAATGCAATGATTTCTTGAACCACTCAGTCTTTTAAAAAATATATGGATTTAGAGGCACCTAGTTGCCTCAGTTGGAAGAGCATGTGACTCTTGATCTTGTGGTCATGAGTTCAAGTCCCACATTGAGTGTAGAGATTACTTAGATTAATAAATTTTTAAATATATTGGGTCCCCTCCCTCATCCTACAACATTAGGATCTCTGGAAGCAGTCCCAAGTACTATATTTTTAGCAAGTTTGCTAAATAATTCCTAAAGGATTCAGGAACCACAGTTTTAGAGAGCTCGTCTGCTCCCTACTTGGGAAAGAAAAGAACAGCTCTATCCAAGGAATGGGTGACTAAGAAGGCATGTGCCTCTTGAGCAATGGATGAGAGTAATCATACCCTCCAAAGATTTGATGGGAAGCAAGAAGCTGATTGCAATGAGTAAAGTGAAGAATGTGCTATTAGTGACAACGTGTGGATAATTAATTAGTTATTTAAGGACATTGGATTGTTGAATGTTGGATTAAGAATTTTTAGAACAAAAAAAAAGTCCTATTGATTTAAAAAATGAAAAGCTAGGGAGACAATACTCACAGCATTGAAGATTCCCTAAGGGAGCAAAATAACAAGAAAGATTTTCTACTGAGCTGAAGCACGACATAATATATGTTGTTTCCAGTACCAGGGACACATTTCTGTTGATTTGGAAGCTTAATTCTTTCAAACTTTACACTCTGTGCAGATGAAAATCTTGGTGATTATTGCAAGATAAACAGGATTCCTGGTACTCCACAGAGTACCAGAGAAGGGAAACTTTTCCATTGTTCAGTCAATCAACTCTTCCATTGTTTATTGATCAATCAATCATTCCACAGATATTTACTGAATGCTTAGCACATGTTTAATTTAATGCTCTGTCCTAGAGCCCTATTAAACAGACTGGTGGACAATCCTAATTATCTGGGTTTCCGTGTTTGAATACTGGCCCTGTGTATTTGTTATCTGTTTCTAAGTAACAAATTATCCCCAAACTTAGCTTAAGACACCAAACATTTATTATCTCACAGTTTCAGTTGGTCAGGAATTCAGGAGAATCTTAGCTGAGTGGGTCCAACTGAAGGTCTTACATGGGATCAAAGTCAAGATTCTGGCTGAGGATATGGTCATCTGAAGGCTTGACTGGGGACAGGTGATCCACTTTCAAGATGGCTCGCTCACATGGCTGTTAGCAGGACACCCCCAGTTCCTTGCCACATAGGCTACTCCTTAGGACAACTTGAGTGTTCTTACCACATGGCAGCTGGCTTTCCCCAGAATCAGTGATCTGAGAGAGACGGAGCAAGGAGGATGTTTGTTTTATCTGACTGAATTTTGGAAATGACATCCTGTGACTTCCACCACATTCTGTTCCTTAGAAATGAGTCACTAAATGTGCCCTATGCCCCCCCCCTTCCTTTTAATGGAGGAAGATCAAAGAACTTGTGGACGTCTTTATCACACCTCACTTTATCTAAAGGACTTTGTTACTTGTGTTATGGCTAGGTTTGAAGGCATACTTTAAGGTAAGGTATAAGCAAGCTGACCTAACCTCATCATTAAACCACTTCCACATACTAAGTCTGCAGAGATTGTTGACCATGGCCATACATTAGAATAACCGGGAAGTATAGCTTTTCAAAAATATCAATACCTGGATTTCATCTCCAGAAATTCTGATTCAGATGGTCTGAAATGTGGTCAAGAATTGGCAATTTTTCAAAGCTCCCCAGGTGATAAATCACTGGCCCAATAAGCTGAAAAATTGATTGATAAACCTTTAAGCAACTAGCTGCTGGATGCCACCTTAGTCTTGATTTAATTGTATGATTTGATGAGCTTTCGAAGTGTTTTGACAAATAACCTTTGTCACCATTTTTCTCCATTCGTTTTCATTTTCTACACATTCTGGTTTGGTTTTCTTATTTATATTGGATTCATTTTCTCAACTATATTAGAGTTTGACATAATGATATTTTCTTACAGCTTCATCATGCATTCACACATCTAAAGGAAAAATCTTAACTCCAGCAAAATTGGCTTGAAGCATGTGTGTGCTATGTAAAAATGTCAGGAATGCTATAATTATATTTTATCAGGTGAAGCTTAACATTTTAATAGGCTGTGTCTAAGTCTGATTTGACAGGGTGTTTTTGGATGGTGAAATGGATGCTCAAAATAAGAAAACACCACTCAGGAACTAAATGAATCACTTCTGCCAGACAAGTAGGATTGGAGTTTATTCTGAAGGGTCTGGGTAATTTTTCTGAAGTGCTGTCCTCTTTTAATGTATGTTTATTGCATCTGATTTGGAAGGGTGGGAAAATCACCCTTCTGTGACTTGTTAATCATTAAAGAAGAGTGAACATTGGCGACATTCCAGGAGAAGCCCTTAGCTGGATATTTATTTCATCTTACCATGGGTATAATTCACCAAAATACCAAGAGTTTAAGCAACTTCATTAGCTACACGGTTCCATCCATTCCTTTTCTGTGTCAAGACATAATATCATCAAATTGGAGGAATTGGCTCATTATGGCCACACTATTATTATCATTCTCATATGGGAGTGAATTTAATGTACTTGGGTTATTCTGCTGATATGTGTATTGCCTTGGTTTTGTTTATAAACAAGACAGTCATGAGTACTCTGCATTGAGTTAGGTCCTTTTTTGAAGTATAATTTTGCACATTAGGTGGAAAATAGATGAGCTACATATTTTACATAGGAGCGAAGCACTGCCAGCTCTTCTGTGAAATGTTGACTTTTATCTCTAAGAAAGATTGTTTTTTTCCCTGGAGTCTAAAAAGATCTCCCTTCGGATAGGTGGGTGATCAGGCTGCAACATCTGCCATCCAGGACTGCCAGGTTTGACTCAGACAATCTGACTGCCAGCTTCCTTCCTTCTTTATAAGGCATTCTGTGGGGAATATAGGTTAAGGGTATGGGATTGGAAGCTAGACATGGCTTGGAGTTGCATCTTGACAGCTCCCTGCATGACCTTGGGCAAACTATTTCTCTACCTTCCACAGAAAGATGTCATGAGGATTAAATCAGTGTATAGATTATTCTTATTTCTGCTTGCCTTGTATATTTCTTCTCCATCTTTTCTACTGGTTATGGTTCTTGTTTCCTTTGGGAAACTTATTCCATAGTGCCCAACTTTATGCAGGGCTGGGCATTTGGTCAAAGAAAGCCCATGCAGAATTTTATCTATAAATTTTTTTTCACACTTTAAAGATATTATTCCATTGTCTTTGGGCTTCCATTGTTATTGTGGAGAAGTCATGTATAATTCTTTGAAGGTAATGCTTCTTTTTCCTCTGGCTGCTTTTAAAGTTTTCTGATTGCCATTGGATTTTGGAAGTTTTACTATGATGTACCTAGATTTAAATTATATAATATATATAATTCTCTCTCTCTCTCTCTCTCTCTCTCTCTCTATCTATCTATCTATATCTATATATATAATTATTATGCCTGCTTGGGACTGATAGAATTTCTCAAAGTTGTGGTTTGATGTCGTAAGTCATCTTTGGAATATTCTTTTCAAAATTTCTTCTCCTGCCTTCCACCGTTCTTTCCCTCCTCCCTTACTGGGCATCCAATTACATGAATATTAGAACTTTTCCAGAAGTCTCATATACTTCTGATGCTCTGTGTTCCATTCTTAATATTTTCTACTGATGTATCTTCAGATAGACTAATTCTCTGTTATTTTGGTTTAAGCTGTTATTAAATTATCTATTGAGTTCTTAATTTTAATTCTTGTATTTTTAGCATTCTAGGGCCTCTGTTTGATTCTTTGATGTAGATTGCAATTCTCTGATTAAATTCTTTATCTTGCTATTTTTTAGTAGATTAAAGTTATTTTAATTTCTGTAGTTGATAATCTAACATCCCATTCTTCCTCCTTTTTATCTCATCACTTGATGTTACTGGTATTGTTTTATTAAATGCCAGAAAAATGTATGAAACACTGTAGAAATTCTGGATGATGTAATTGGCCTCTAGAAAGGGCATAGTTTTGATTTTAGAAAGCAACAAAATAGAGGCAGATCACCTTTTATCTGGGGTAAGATCGATCTGAAAAGAAGTTGGATTTTCCTTTGTATGGGATGATCTATATTCAGTTTGCCCATAATTCAAGGGTAGACTGCTTCAGGGCTCCCAATGAAACCTTGGTGTGTTTACTGGAAACTCTTATTTTTGACTAATCCTGAACTCGTGTTTTTGTCTCACCACCATTGTGAGACCACTATAACTCTGCTTAGCCTCACAGGATTTTAGGATCTGCTTTTTTTTGGCTTCTCAACCTCCCAGCAGCTGGTTACAAATGTATAAAGGCCTCAGTAGGAAATGCAAAAGCCAAATGTCAAGCTTACTTTTATTTTCTCCATGACCTTGGCCTCTCAAGTTATGGCTACTTGAGTCACCATAAATTATACTTTTATTCAGCTCCCTAAGATTTCCAAAAGAGTCGTTCTTCTTTTTAACCCTCTAGATATTACTTTCTAACTAAATTCTCACTTTTAAGCTGCTTCCGAGTTGGCAAATGCCTCAGTGGGAAACTTGGTACAGAATATTGAACTTTTCCTTGCATCCTGGCCACTTTGGTAGATTTCCAATGGCTTCAAACATGTATAAAAAATTTCCAGCTTTTCTAGTCATTCTCATTGGAAATATTGGTCTAATACAAATGAGACCATTATAGCCAGAAGCAGTACTCTCTCTTGGAAATCTTAATTTTGGTCTGAGTCAGAAGAAGTGGAAAGGCCAGTGGTAATTTCCAGGGAATCAATTCTCAGACTTGTTCTGATATGATCTCTTGTGATACCCTAGCTATGGCATTTCCCTGAGACTAATTGTTCATCCTTGCCTTGAATATATTATCCAGCCACTATATTTTCAGTAAAAACTTTCTCAAACCTAGTGTGAGTTTCTGTATATTCAAATAAACCATAAACATAAAACACATCTGTCAACCATGTAGAATGAGAAGACTCATTTGTATTCATGCAAGAGTGTAGTTGTGCAATGTATTTGGTCGGGGGCGGGGGCAGGGAGGAGTTTTAAAAAGAACTCTGTGAGGTACCTGGGTAGCTCAGTCAATTAAGTGTCTGCCTTTGGCTCAGGTTGTGATTCCAGGACCCTGGAATCTAACACTGTATCAGGCTCCTGCTCAGCGGGGAGTCTGCTTCTCCCTCTCTCTCTGCCCCCCTTCCCTGACTCATGCTCTCTCTCTCTCAAATAAATAAATAAAATCTTTGATTAAAAAGCACAACTCTGTCACTAGACTCCTTAGCAAATTTGGGGAATTCATCCCCTTGGGTCTCAGTTTTCTTATCTATAAAATTTTGTTTGGACAAGATTACCTCTGAAATTCTTTCAAGCTGAAAATTTTGTTCTTTTTAATTGGTAGCTAATTGATCCCCATAGGAATTGAATCCACAAACTTTCCCTTTTAAACGCTTGGTCTTACCAATTGATCAGGCTAATATTCTATATACAAGGTTCCTTGTTAAAAAAAAAAAAAAGGCAGGGGTGGGGGAAGGTAGCTATAAAACTTTCTGTCCATGTAAAGCAAGGTGCATCTGAGTAGGAGTAATTTTTCTTTCCATAACATTGTGCAAGGCATAGGCTTAGTTGGAAAGATCCCTTTGATAGTGAATGGCAATGATTGGTTCTATCTGACTTAGATGTCACTTTACAACCACACCTCAAGGTGTTCTTTTAACCTGAGGACTTTACAAAGAAAGGTACTAAAAAACTTAATTGGGGAGATCAATCCTCCCATTTTGGAATAGCTCTATATAGTTACTTCTAATTAACATAAGCATATATATCCAAAACTTTATAGTTATATAAATATATCCAACATATACAGCAGAATCTTTGGCTTTTCTAACAGGATGTGAATTATTAACTGTGCTTCCAGCTCAGCGAGAAACTATGCATGCCACTATTAGCTCTGTGGATGTCATCATCTCAGTTCTTGGTAAATAGTTTAAATTTGAATTCTAGGCTCCCTTGAAAGCTTAATAACAAGATACATTTGTGAAGTATTACCAATCTAATTTACAGGTTCTCGAAAACTTAGATTTTATTGAAACTGACTTATTGGGGGGAGCTGTGTACCTGGCACACTTTTTTGCCCCTTGGGGAGAATTCTTTTGGCCCTATGATATACAGCTATGTCAAATATGCTCCCTTATGTCCATACTCCCATCATCGCCATAGGCCAAAATGCCATCCTTTATCATCTAATATTATGTCAACACCTAACCTCAACTCCTGGCTGATTGGTCTTCCCATATTCTCTGTGGGTCCCCTACAATCTATTCTCCCTTAGATACCAAGTGATCTTTTCAAAATAAAGGTCTGATTGTTTCATCCACTTGCTAAAAACCTCTATGTAGCTTTCCATTGGTCTCAGGTTACATTGCTTCATCATCTGACCGCTGTCTATCTGCTCAATCTCTTAATCTACCACACTTCAGCCCCTTATCTCAGCCACAGTGGCTCAAATTTACCATAACAATCTTCTTCCATGAGGCAGTTACATGTGTTATACCTTCTGCTTAGAACAAACACTTTTCTCTGTGTCCAAGAGAAGTCTACTCAGCCTTCAGATCTCAAGTCAATCAACCCCCTGGTGGAGATTAAATCATCAATCATAATCTTTTATGACTGCATGCATTTCTGCTTCACTGCACTTAGACGTATTCCTGTGTCTTACTGACTTGTGTCTGAATCTCTCTTTAGGGGCTAAGTTCCATGTGAACAGAAATTTTATATCTTTCTATTTACCACTTTTTTCACTCCCCAGAGTACAGCAGCATGCCTGTAATATAGTAGATGCTTAATAAATATGTTCAAAATAAATGAAGGAAACAACTAGTTTATATTCATCATTTCATTTATTGCGAGGATGGTTTCGAGGTTGTTTCCATTAAAATCTCCTCTCAGTGAGCACACAGTGTTGAACATTTTCTCTGGTTTCACCCCCTGAGATGAGCTACCTCAAAAATAATTGATTATTGTATTTGTTTCTATTGAGAATTAAGTAGCTGGCAGTTTTCCCATTTTGCATGGCTTTTAAGCAGGCCAGAGTGAAATTTAGCATTGACTTTCAGCTGGTTATGTTCATTAACCATGATCTATTTACTTAGCAAACCTTTATTGAGCACTTGCAGTGTGGAAAACACCGTCCCAGGCGCAAAAGGTACAAGTTTAAGAAACTAAAAGGATGTGTAAACTGTCTCTAGTTTTCTTCCCCAGAGGCAACCACTGTTAAGAATTTCTTATATAGGGGATGCCTGGGTGGCTCAGTGGTTTAGCACCTGCCTTCGGCCCAGGGTGTGATCCTGGAGTCCCTGGGTCGAGTCTCACATCAGGATCCCTGCATGGAGCCTGCTTCTCCCTCTGCCTGTGTCTCTGCCTCTATCTCTCTGTGTCTCTCATGAATAAACAAATAAATAATCTTAGAAAAAATAATTTCTTATATATCCTTTCAAAAGTTGTTTCTATGTATCTATCTCTCCCTTTCTGTAAATCAAATTATAACATAGTACACTTGTTCTGCACATTGTTCTCCTCACTTAAAAATGAAAATTACAGAGCATTCTGTATCAAAACACAGAAGGTTGCATCATCATTTTTAATGAATGTAGAGTACTCTATTGTATGTATGTACCATAATATAGTCTTCTTATTTTTTTCATTTAACATTCTTTATTTGGATGTAGTATGCATATATGTCTATAACCCACCTCAAAAGCTTGGAATAGATTAAAAGGCAAATAACTAAAACTAACATATGGGATCTCATATCCTATGAGAGTTCACTTGGAAGACCAATTGTAGGACCTGGAAATACTCACATTCAGAGAAGGAAACATATCTTTTCTTATATGACCCTATAGAGTCCAATCAGTGATGGATAGTCAATGTATTATGGCTGGAGGACCAGGGCTGAAACTCTTGTCATTTCATCTAAACAAGGCAGAAGTCCCAAGGCAATTTCAGAACCTATTTAATAGGATTTCAAGGGATCCATTTGACTACATACAAAGCTCTCCAAACTTTGGTCCAGACTTTCTTCATTGATTTAATGTAAAGCCTAATAAAATTCTATGGCTTAAAATAAAACAGCATGAACTTGATTCAGGCTCAAAGGCAACAGTGTCAGTGCCTTTTTCTATATCTTTATCTTTGGGAATTTAATTATCTTATTAAGTCATGGTTTAATGGAGCCCAAGGACTGAAACTGTTCCTGCCTGGTTGTGTTACAAAGTGAACAGCTGACATTCTTACAAGATGAAGAGCTGCTTCGAATGCTAAAGACAGAATCTTGGCTTCTCCCCTGAGACAGCCTGAGTAGTCATGATTCACACACTGCGGGCACCAACATGGAGCTGGGCTGGGGTTGGGATGCTGGTGTTTCCTCAAGCAGAGCCTCCCTGGGTTCCTTCTTCCATCCTTTCCAAAGAACAGATGCTCCATGAGTAAACTTGTTCTCAAATGTAATGCAGCTCTGTGATTTCTATTTGATTCTGTATGAAGTTATGTGGATAGAGCCTAGATGTGTTTTTTTTTCCTCAAACATATTTTACCAAGACAATTACCACCTAGAATTACATCTATCTATCTATCTATCTATCTATCTATCTATCTATCTATCATCTATCTATCTATCTATCTATCTACTTATTTTAGAATTTAAAATGTAGCAATCAGGCATAGTATTTTATATTGTCCAGTGTACAGCTTAAAGTGAAGGCACAATGCAAGTCTTGGAATAAGCTCTTTGTTGTCTGAGGATCAATGGATTGAGGTCAGGTGATTGTTACCTTGTACAAGATTCACAATGGTTTTAGGTTTGTTTCCGTTCACTTTCTCTTTGGAAGAGAGAGAATTGTTGAGCATATGTCGACTACATTATCCAACACTG
Source organism: Canis lupus baileyi (assembly GCF_048164855.1). Classification (NCBI taxonomy): domain Eukaryota; kingdom Metazoa; phylum Chordata; class Mammalia; order Carnivora; family Canidae; genus Canis; species Canis lupus. The sequence goes on along the minus strand of NC_132845.1, from coordinate 48,192,799 downwards.
CTCAGTGAAGGTATTGAATAAGATACTCGTTATTAGCAAACTGAATTTTTAAGTTGGTACAGTGTCATATTGATGTATTATATGGAGATGGTCATTTCTCCTTTGGAGTTTATATTATTGATAGCCTACTGGTCTTGGAATCTATCCAAGACACAATGCTTCATAATACTCTACTAAGCCCCATATTTTTCATATATAAAACAGTCACAAGATTGTTGTAAGGACTCTGTAAAATAGTTCATGTAAAGCCCTTGGCACAGTGCTGGCAACAAAGTAGTCACTCATCCAGTGTATTTTCAATAAACATCTAATGAATGCCCTGCATGAGTTAGATGCTGTTCAGGCTACCAGAGACATATGTACAGACCAGGACCATTATGCTTACATTTTGATTTGGCAATATAAATAAGCAAATAAACAAGATATGTATGAGTCTTATGAAGATAATTACTCATATCTACTAATGTAATTGAAATCGAGCATTTGAGGAGAGATAGTAAGATGAAATGGGGTAGTACACTAGTCTTGGGCTGTTTGCTCTCTGATCCATCTTTTCCATTTCCCTGTTGTAATCCTTATGGTGTGTGTGTGTGTGTGTGTGTGTGTGCACATGTGCATGCGTTGTAGCAGGTGTTTCCCAAGATCCTATGTCATCTGGCTTCCAGATGGATTCAGCCAATGGGAGACACTAGTGGGAAATTAGAGGACCAGGGAAGAAAGAAACCAGGATATTTCTCCTCCTCTCTCTGCTGACTGGGTGCCTAGCAATGGTTGTGTTTCTTCTGTGGCTCTAGCTTCTGCTAGACTGGTCTAAAGCTTCTTCCAGCTTCCACTTAGTAATCCTGGCTCATGAGATCTAATAATATCACTTCTTTCTTTTGGCTTTCCAGGCTTGGGTGCATATAGTTTTCCTGCTTCTGTAAATATTTGGGTAGTCATTTATTGTGTAGCTCCAAAGATTATCCATCATATGTATAACTAATTGCCTATGTTAAATTCCCTCTGTTTAATATACTTAGAAAGGTTTCTGCCTTCCTGGTTGGATCCTGGCTTGTACAAAGTTAGAGAAAGTCTTTCTGTTATGCCATTTGAGATAAAACCTAAAAGACAGGGAGGGAGCTAATCATGTGTTCTGAAGGAAGAACATTCCAGGCAGAGGGAACAGCTCGAACAAAAGCATTGAGATTGGGATGAACTTAGAGCATTTGAGGAACAAAGAAAAAATAAGTATGATTGCAGCATGGTGAATGGTACAGAGAAGTATAGAGAAGAAGCTGAGGCTGGTGGATAGAAGATCTTGTAGGCCAGAGTAAAGATTCTGGATTTTACTCTAATGGGATTGGAAGCCATTGGAATGTTTAATGGTGAAAGAAGGGGCTGATCAGTAATATTATTTATATTTGAAATAAATTGCTCTGGCCACTCTGTAAAGAATATTATAGGTTTATAAAAGTAGGACAAAGACCAGTTAGTGCTTATTGCTTATGATCCAAGCAAGAAATGATATCAGCTTGCACTAGAGTGGAAAGAAATAAAGAGAAGTAGGAAGATTGCTGATATGTTTTGGAGGAACACCCCACCGAGTTGACTGATGAGAGCTATGAGGGAAAAAAAAGGAATCAAGAGTAACTCCTAGACTTTTGACCTTGAAGTTTTTGTTGATAATATAGTTTACCCAGATGAAGACTAAGGGAGTCACAGATTTTCAGAGGAAAGAAAATATTTGATTTTGAATATGCTAGAGATGTTTTTTTGATGTCTAGATTAGAATTGTCACATAGGGAGCTGTAGAACATGTCTGGCTCTCAAGAGAGAAGTCATGGTTAGAAGTATAGACATGGTAATCAACAGCACCAATCCATGGACATGGATAAATTGCTAAGGAAAAGAATATAGACTTAAATTAACCATTATGATTATTGTTTTTATTGTTGCTATTATTATCTTATAACAAGGTTTCATCCTTCTTCAAAGTTAAAGCTTTGACCAGAGCTTGAGGTATGCTGAGTTGATAGAAGAACGTGATGAAAATGTGTATAGTGAGCAGCAAAATGGCCAATTTGCCTAGAGTTTGTTAGAATATTCTTATCCTTTTCTCTGCAGACCAGATGGCTAGCTGGGTAAGTAGTAAGTGTGATGGATGGTCTGGGGCTGTGAGCATTACCTCCATGTGCAAGTTTTCTGGAGAGAGGCCCAGTCTAGTTCATTATAGAGTAGTGAATAAATCTGCTTCATATTCATATTTGGTATGAATAATTGAATCATCCATACCAAATTCCCTTATATATGAGTGTTTCATCAAGAATAAGAGAAATTGTGATGAGTACATTTGGATGTATAAAGATTTAGTTTAGTTTTTTCAGTTTTAAAAAAGAAATTTGAAACAGTTTGTTTTTAAGGCCAAACCAGTTCTTTCCAGAAAATTCTCCATAAAAATCTTAGGAAATACTCATTTACTTCAAAGCAAGAGTTTAGCAAGGCACAGTGAGTTCATAATTTGACCTCCTTCTTCTTAGGTCATTGCTTAGTGAGTCTCCAGGAACCTAACTGACCTGCTTCTGGTGTTCTTCAGTGCCTCTTGGGCATATGTGTGGGGAAACCTTGATAAGAGAAAATGTTTTGAATATTCACAGAAGGTAGAATTAGGAGTGACCTTGGTGCTACCATATGGAAGTCAGATATACCCAAGAATAACACCAAAAGCAGAGTCTACAAGATGTTGTTTATTCACTCTTTATCCAAGTCTTAATTTAATGCAACATAAATGTATGGTTAAAAACCTGTTTTGATTGTCCATTTCCTAAATTGATAGAGTATGGTTGGCTCTATTGATTATAGGCAAGGATACATAGTGTGACCTGATAAACAGCAACAAGAAGATGGCCCAGGGTGATATTTCATCTTCTCCAGTGCCAAATTCAGAGCATGCTAGCCCTGAGGATGGTTTGGCAATCTCCATCATATTAGTGATAAACTAACTTACACAGTCCTAAATTAGGCTAATCAAATCTATCGGAATTCTGAACATCAAGATTTTAGTCCAGGAAGTCCCTCTTGCCTTGGACAGTGTCAGATGGAAGCCCAAATAATAACTTAATTTTGTTTCTACCCATGGATGCTATTTATCTATGGCTCTCTCATTTTTTCTCCTATTTTTATGCTAGTGGACCAATAATACATGATAAATCCATGAATCCATAATAATTGCATGTTCATATAGCAGGGGTTGGATGATGGTAAAGACTACAAATCAAGAAATATAAGGCAAACTGAATCTAACAATAAAAGACAAATATCCACCAGTTTTGTTTTTGTTTCTGTTTGTTGTCTTTTCTGTTTGTTTGTATTTTGCATACTGGAGGTCCTAAAGTGATTTCTCTCGGCAGTCCTCAGCATGGTACTTATTTTCAGTTTTTAGTGCTGCTCTTATATCTCAAGACTTGTTATGAATCTATAGTAATTAAATCAGTGTGGTACTGGCATAGGTATAGACAAAGAGATCAATGAACACGCTAGATAGCCCATATAATAGAGGTGGTATAACATATCAATGGAAAAGATAGGTATATTAATTAATGGTGCTGAGATATTTGTTGTCTATATGGAAAAACATCGAATTGGACCCCTACTTCACACACTATATACAATGATTTCTGAATCAAATGCCTAAATGTACAAAGGGAAACAATAAAGCTTTTTATAAGAAAATAGAAGTGGATGTTTTCATCAACTTCAGATATGGAAGGATTTCTTGAACAAGACACAAAAAATCCATAAAGAACATGATCAATAAATTTAGCCATGTGGAAACTAAGCATATGCATTCATCAAAAGTGAAAATTAAAAAGTTGGGGATGTCTTCCTTTGATTCTATTTAGTAACGTTAGTATATCAAGACCATCACAAGCTATTAGAATGTTGAAAGATGTCAAGGCTACTCATATGTGACAACTTATACTGACCTCATTTCTGTTATCCATGATCCTGGCCCTCCTATCAAAGTAATAGAAAGGATAAATTTAGCATAATTGCTATTTCTTGCTTGTTCTGCAGAGTGTCAAAGTACTTTTGAACTACTTGAGTTAGAAATATGCTCTGTGGCTTCTTTCACTGTTGCTAAAATATACAGTTTCTTCAAAGAGCGGGACTTTATAACTTGAAATCATTTGTATGAGTGTGTATTTGTGTGTATGCCTGCACATGTATTTGAGAAAGTCCAGAAGCACTAAAAATGAGTGTCTTCCCCAGAGTTTAAATGTAATATATGGTCATTGTAGAAAAAAAAAATTAATACAGACTACAAAAGAAAACTTAAATCACTCAATTTTCCTACTGTCCAGAGTCAAATATTATTAGCACTTTGGTGTGTATTTTGTTCTATATGTGCCACGTTGTTGGCAGAGTATTGAATTCTGATCAGTTCACTTAATAATCCAAAATTCCTCTGGGTTGTTATAAGCTCAGTAGAAACATTATTTTTAATGGCAGCCTATGGAAAGTATCATGCCATAGGCTCCAGGACCATATTGCCTAGGTATCAATCCTATATTCGCTACTTACTAGCTGTGTGGTCATGGGCAAGCTACTAAGTGGTTTTTGCCTCAGTTTCCCCTTCCATAAAATCGGCTAATAATAGTATGTACCTCATAGGAAGGGCTGTTGTGAAGGTGAAATTTGATACTTATAAAAATGTTTAAAACCGTGCTTGGCAGGTAGTAAATGGTAGTTGTTATTATTGTATGTTTGAAGGAACCACCAGTCCTACTCAAATATTTGTGCTGGAGCTTTTCTTGGTATCTTCTCAATACTCTCTATACACAGAAGACCCTACAATCTGGATTGAGCGGCTCATGAGTGTCTTAAAAGGCAGTTCAAATGGGGTAGTTTGGAGGTCTTCAGAGGCTCAGGGCACAGATGATCTTCTGTTTGCTAGGGAAAAGCCACTGGAGACCTTCAGGGAGCTAGAAGGCCCCCATTGACATCAGTGAGAACTACTCACTGGGACTCACTGTGCCTGCCCTGAGCTGGGATTCCTCCAATGGGATGTTTGGCTTGTCTCTTGATGCTGACTTTTCTTCATATGGTCCCCATAGGTCCATTCTCTATTCCCTTAGCCTCAGGTAGCATCCATGCCCCAAGATTATGCCCCATCTCTCCTCCCAATCAGGAAGAGAGATGAGGGGGCATGATCGCCTACATTTTTCTTTCCAGCCGGTTATTTTGCATAAAATCCATCAGCCAGATTTCTCCAAAAGTTATTCCTTGTGATCATCAGGCTTATTTTGGAAGTTACAAAGACTGGATGTATTTCTTTCTTTCCATTCTTACCCTAATAATCCCAAATTCCTTCAAATGCCTCTGATTAACTAGGAGAAGGGTCATGTATAATGGAATGCAGAACAAAAAAAGCACAAAGATTAATATTGTAAGATGTTAGTTCATCATAAATGAATGTATCATAATTTGCTTAGTCACTGTCCTATTGCTGGACATTTAGATTATTTCTAATTTTTAGCTATTAAAATGACACTGTGATTAACATTGCTAAAAACCCTTTCATATTTTGGGTGACTTAGGATGAATTACCAGAAGTGGTGATTCTGGGCGAGATGATACCAAAACATAATAAATGCTTTAAGAATTTCCTTTTTTGTGTTAGGAATAGATTACATTGAGAAAATTAAGCATAGGAATAGTTTTTTTTTAATATTGCCATTTAACTGTCTAGATGCCTGTAATATCTATTGTATTAACTAAAGGAACCCACAGCAGCTTGTTGATGTCTGTATTTCTTTGGCTAAGGGCTTTGTTCTCTCTTTAAACTATTAGTAGCCTTGGTAATAGTGAAAGTTTAAAACTTTTCACTAAAAGAAAGACTACATTTTACTGGATTTTTAACCGAGAATTGACTAGTGTAGGTGGCATGGCTAATGGGAAAAGGAGGTAGGTAGTGCCACAGGGTGTCACCTGTGGTATTGGAGGGGGTTCCTGGAGGTACCAATAACCAAATTATAATCTGCGAGTCTTAATAGGGAAATGAATTGTAATATTCCATTTCCATTATAATATTTCCAACCAGAGGATAGCAGATCACCAAATAAACACCAAGAACAGAGATATCCCCTAATGTTGCTTTTGTAGTGTCCAGTCTCATGGATAGACTGAGCTTTGTCCAGTGAAGGATTCTGTAAGGGGTGCTAGGAGTCTAAGCTTACCATAGACACCAGGACCTTATCTGTCTGTAACATAAAACTCTTTAATACAAAAGAGTATTCATTGAAAATAAAAGAGGTTATGGAATATTATAAGCAATGTCATTGTCCTTGTGACGCAAGCATAATTATAGATAACAAACTAAAAATGCTATCCGATAGGCTTGTAATTAACATCCCGTTGATCCTCACCAGGAACTGCTGAGAGATTTAGCCAGTGTTTTTATTCTTATTTGATCTGGATTTTTCTCTCTTCTATAAAGCCTCTAAGATCTGTGAATTATTTTCTGCATATCTCATGTTCTTCTTGCCTTATGTGGACCTCTGCTGGAATGCTTGCTTCCCTGAGTTAGAGAACTTATCACCAAAAAGTACAGGAAATCTTCAGTTTCTGAAAGTGTAAAGGCTCAACATTTAGTTTAAATATGGAGCCATCATCAACTCTGTTGCTATGGAGATCCTTCCTCCCATGTGCTCTGAAACATGTCTGCTGCCAATTATCCAGAAATAACTTCTCTATTTCTATGGAATTTTCTCTCTTACCTACTGCTGCCTCTGTATTCTGTTTGAGCTTTGGTGGAAGGAGGAGGGCTTTTCATTTTTATTCCTTGCAGGCAGGAAAGATAATTTTCAATGTGTCCAAGCTAAAAAGGATCCCCACTGTGTCATTTCCTGTGTAACACTATTAAACATCCCCATTAGCGACAGTGGATGAAGGTTATTTATTTACTTTTATGCATTTCATACAGTAGAATAGACTACCATGTTGGTAGCAGTGGTGGGAAAGGTGATTATGGGTCAATTGTACATTATTAGTCAACCTAATGTGACAGACGCTCAGGTCTGTCCCCAAGCCCCCGGCCCAGGAGTTTGATGAGCCATACTATTTTTCATATGAGCTGCCACTCAGATACTCCAGTGAGCAGTTAGGAGTTAAGGATGGGGTTTATCTACTTCTCAATCTTGATTTGGTTCATTCATGCTTGCTTGGGAACTAAAGAGTCTTCAATGTCACTTGGGTAGATTTGAAAGCACTCAGTCTATAACCACAGAGCTAGATCCAGTTAATGACTTTACACAGCAGCAGGATTTCAGTTGCTCAAATCCCTATCTTACCTCTCTCTGTAGGTCAGGAACTTCTGCTGCCCCTAAAGGAGCATCCTTTATCTGCTGCTTCATGCTTAACCCTGGTGGCATCTTTGTGGTTGACCATTGCTTTCCACAGGCTTAATCAAGTGGTATTCCAAGAACATCTCAGATTAACAGAAGATCTCCGTTGTATTTTTACAGACTTGCTTTTAGAGAGTAATTAAATGAACACAGATCTGTTCTGAAGTCCTGAGTTTCCTGCATTCACAGCAGGGATGGAGAAACAGGGATAGTTCTCTGAACACTTTGCCCATTGGAAGCCTATATATAAAAGGAAATAAAAAGTTTGTTTGCCCCCACCTCTTTTCACCATTTTTGCCATAAGTCTCGGAGAATATTATGGAACAGATTCCAAGTATCACTGGCGGGGTCTGTGACAGAGGTGATAGATAGCAGGGGAGGGGCAGTGAGAGACTTTCCAGTTTTGTACTGCTTATAGGTTAATCTACAACTTCCCAGGCCAGCAGGTTCTGAATCTTTAAAACCATTGACATTTTCCTAGACCAGAAACCCTAGGGAAGCTGCATATAAGGGCCTGCAGATATGATCATTGAGCTTTGGTAGATACAATGACTGCCCACATTCAATGATCATTTAACACGATAGAAATCACCATGCCTCTTGATAGCATCACCCAAACAATTTTCTTCCTCCTTTCCAAAACTGTACCAAAAGCTATCGTAGAAGAATAGGGATTGCAGGAGGGGAATACTAGGCAGTGCTGAGGAGATGACAATCTGCTAAAGTGCTGGCTATAATGCACAGACGGGCATAGAAAAATATCCAGACATAGCTACAGATAGTCCATGTAGAGGAAGATTTTTACTCTCTACTGGATGTGTTATATAAATGCATATACTACTTATAAAGTATTTTTTAAAATGTCATGAAAAATCAACTCTTCATATTTGTTTATGAGTTTGCTTGATAGTCCAGTCCAAATCACGGGTAAGGATCATGTCTATAGCACACTTTGACAGATGCCCTCAGGTCACGCATAGTTCTCAAGTGAAAGCTCCAACCTCACCTCCCATTCAAGAAAGCACCTAAAATTACTTGAATCATGATCATATGATTAAGGGGATAAACTTTTACATGCCTTAGTTTCCCTTTAAGAGTAAAGGTATCCATAAGCTTGATGTATGTGTCAGAAACAAATTACACAAGATGCAATGTTTTGAAACAACGTGTTTGAGAACCGCTAATATCGATGGGCAGTCACTGCATTTGGGTGAGATGTACTAAGGATTGTGTGTGATACCAAGAAGATCAAAGTGTCATCTTTAACCTCAAAGAGGGGAATTCTGTATCACAAGACAGCTCATGATGAGTTTCTGCCTTCATTTGAGTGTCTAGATATTCTGAGGACAACTTGCAGCTGGGAGACTGGGAGATGTCTTCATGAAGGGGGTGTCTCCCCAAAGTGGTCTGATTAAAAGATCTGGAGGTACTTGTAGGTGGGCTGAGGCTGGGGAGGGCTGTGGTTGGCAAAAGTTGTCTTTAGAGGACATTGCAACCTCTCTGATGACAAGGGATTTGTTTCATCTGCCACTCTATACTTAATGTCTAGAGCCAGCCATAGAAAAGGTGCTCAGGACTACTCACTGTGTAAATAATGAGTCAAAGGGAGCATCAGCGATAGAAATTGAGCTGGTCTGGGATACAGCCTCGGAATCTCAGTGCCATGCTGGTAAAGCCATAGCTGTTCTAATTTTCCTGGTGTGCTGGGTTCCTGGGAGCACTAACAGAATCAGTCCTTCAACAACAGCCTTGGAAGATTGATTATTTCTAGGGTCCAGAGCCCCTTACCGGTTGCTGAGCAGGAGACAAAGAAAGAAGACAAGATCTCTGCCAGGAAACAGTTTACAGATTCCTTTGTGTGACCGGCTTTTAATAAGTTGCACATTTACAGAGCTCCAGACGCTTATCTCTGTATTCATGTGACCCTCACCCTTATTCCTGAGTGTTGATGGATGACTTAAATTATCATTTCCCCTTTTACAACCGCTTCGGGATCCTGAAGTGGAAGGACTTGCCTCTGGTCTCCCAGCCCAGGATTGCAGAGCCGGAGAGAAAATCAATGTATCTCCACCTTGCTCTGGCTCTTTCCTCTTGCACAGACTGGGACCCTATGAGGCCTCCGTGAGCTGCCTGGTAAGTCTTAGGAGGCCCTGCCTGCTACTGTAATTAACGTGTGGATAATAGATTTCCCCTCCTCTGGGAAAGAGGAACAAAACAAAACAAAGCAAACAAACCAACAAAACCCTCTGAGGTTTTCCCTCTGCTTTGTGCATTGACTTGAAGGTTTCAAGGTATAGTGAGGCTTATAGGAGTTAAGATCTGTGCTTTGTTTGAGTTTCTGGCAATCCAGGAAATGAAATTTGCATTTTTCCACCCCTGACTGGAATTCTTGTCAGATTTCTTCTGTTTAGTTCATCTGCATACAACCCTCTTTAATTTACAGTGAGTAAAACCCATCCTTCCATGTCTATTTGCCCAATAGTTCCTTCTCCAAGTGGTCCAAGACCTTTGGGCAAATAAGTCATGGAATATATAGGCTGAGCTGTACTGGCAGGGCTCACCCTTGGGATAATCATGAAGCATTTGTCCATCTTTGGTTTCTTCCTTTTGTTTTTCATGCTCCCAGTCATACCCTCACATTTTCCCTTTTTTTCCCTCCATATATAAATATACTGTCACTCCAGAAAAACGTTTTAAAACAATTGGATATTCCATTCATCCAACAGTATTGACCTCAGGTATGCTATGTGCCAGGCACCTTGCTATCTGTATCAGCTTTCTATTGTTGCAAAAACCCAAAAATACCACAAACTTATTGGCTTAAACACATTTGTGAGCTTGTACTCTCTGGGTTCAGGAATCCAGACATGGCTTAGCTTTAGGTCAAGCTGAAATCTGGGTGTCAGCTGGCACTACAGTCTTTAGCTATGCTTGATGTGCTCTTCCAAGCTCACTGGTTGGTGGTAGAGTTCATTTCTTGGTGGTGGATGATGGAGGTCCCCTTTGTTCATTAGCCATTAGCTGAGGCCTACTCTCAGCATCCAGAGGCTATCCTCAAGTCCCTGCCACGTGGCCTTCTTTCATAACATGGGAGCTAACTTCTCCAAGACACCAGGCAAGCACCTGCTGCTGCTTATCTCTCTGATTTCATTTAAAGACTCACCTGATTAGATCAGGAGCATCTCCCTCTTGATTAACTCAAAGCCTATTGATTAGGGTCCTTAACTGCATCTGGGGAATATCTTCATCTTTGTATAATGTAATTTTGTCATGAGATTAATGTCCCATTACACTTATGAGTCCTGCCTACGCTGGGGGCAGGAGGGGATTGATTGCACAGAATGTGTATCCAGGAGGCAGAAATCTTGGGGGCCGCCTCAGAACTCTGCTTACTTAAAGCTATGCAGGGAAGATGTAACTGTGAGTACAACAGGCCTCCATTACACTTAGATTTAGTGGGAGAGCCAGAAAATAATACATAGGTATTTTTAATTTGTGATATGTTCTCTGAAAGAAAGAAACATTGATATGAAAAATACTATGCACAAGTAGCATTTACATGGGGTAACTTTTCTACAGAGCTATATGAAATGAAAAGGAACAGTCACATAAAGATCTGGAGAAAGAGCATTCCATGCAGACGGACCAGTGAATTTGAAAGCATGGGGGTCAGGAAGACCTGTTCTGTTTTTGGAGAATAGACAGGAGGCTGGTGTGGTGGGAGCAGAGTGCAGGAGGAAATGAGGTCTGATAGGTAGGCATGGGCCAGGTGAAGCAGAGACTCAGATGTCATGGTAAGATGTGTTGGAGCTGGGAAGCTAAAAGTCATTTTAACCAGGGTGAAAATAGGATCTGATTTAAGATCTGCAATATTGTGATTTCTAATAAAAATATATTTGATTTTCATCCCAATTTTTTTTTGACACAGAGCTTCTAAAACTCTTAGAATTTGCTTCGTGCAGAGAAAGACAAAACTGTCAATTGTTTGTTAATAAGGTGACTTTTGACCCTACCCAAGGATGGGAGCTTGTTGCCAGTGGAGTCAAGTATGTGATTATATGTTAGAACTTTAAGTCCCAATTCCACCCCCTGATGTTAAGGGAGAGGAGAGGTGCTGGGGATGGAGTTCAATCACCAAGAGCCAATGATTTCACCAATCACGCCTAAGTAGTGAAGCCAATATAAAAGCCCCAAGATAGGAGATTCGGAGACCTTTGGAGTTAGTGAACATGTGGGGACTTGGAGACAGTGGTATGCCTGGGGAGTGCACCGAAGCTCTGTGCTCCTTCCCACATACCTTGCCCCACGCATCTCTTCCATCTGGCTGTTCCTGAGTTATATCCTTTTATAATAAACCTATGATGTAGTATGTAAAATGTTTTCCTGAGTTCTGTGAGCCACTCTAGCAAATTAATCAAACCCAAGGAGGGTCCTGGGAACCTCCAGTCGATAGCCAGTTGGTCAGAAGCCCAGGTGACAACCTAGACTTTCAATTGGTTTCTGTGTGTATGTGTGTGTTTGGAGGACAACCTGTGGAATCTGACATTATCTCCAGGTAGATGGTGTCAGAATTGAATAGAATTGTAGGCCACCCAGCTGGTGCTGGAGGATTGCTTGGTGGTGTGGGAGAGCCTCCCACATGTTGGAATTGGGTGTGGAATTATAAGATCACTTTCTGTGAAAATTGAATCATAGAAGTCCAAGGGAGGGAGCAGGGAAACCAGATGAGACAATTTTAAGAGTCCAGTAAAGAGATGATGGAAGGCTGCAGATGAGTGTTGGCTGTGGAGATAGAAAGAAGGAAATGGAGTCAAAACATATTTTAGAGACATTCAGAAGGACAGGAGTTGCTGATGGATGGGACGTGGCACCCAGCAGGGGCATTTCAATTTTAAAAGGTTAATCACTTCGCTTGAGGTCACACAGTTAATAAGCATCTGCAAGCAGTTGTAGATGTGGGTAGTTTAGCTCCAAATCCACTATCCTCTCTTCATCCCTCTAATTCCTTAGTGGAACCACAACTCAAACCAGGCAGTAGATGCCACTAATTGAGATTGCTGAAAATATGCTGCAGATCCACTTTTTTTCCCCCTTAGAAAATGTAGGTAGAAATAGTGGGGCATTGCTTTATAAACTCAGCACATACTCAATTTTATTGCAAACCAGAGTAAGATGATGCTGGAAGCCATGGTCTACCAGAGTTGAAGATCCTTTTTCCCTGGAATTTCTCCAGAGGAACGTATCATGGGATCTTGGACACTGGTTGGTTACCATTGTGTTGTTAAAAACACTTTTGTATAATGATCAAGGGAAGAAGGCAAAGAGGGAGTAATTGCAGTAGATTTGGTTTATGATTTTGGCTTTTTTATTTGTGAGTCAGGTTTGAAGGCTGAGATGACCTACAGAGGCACTCAAATGATCATAAAAACAAGCTCTCTCTCATTGCCTGCCCTCCTGACCACCCCATCCAGAGGTCCAGGGGAAGACAAAAACATTTGCATAAGCGCCAGACTGAATGATTTGGTGTCTATTAATCTACATACTAGAGATAATAGTTTTGTTTTTAAAATGGCCATAAATTGTACTAACACAGACAGGGCCAGTGAGAAATAAAGGGTCTTATAGTGTTGAATAAGCTAACTTTTTAAAATTTAAATTCAATTTGCCAACATATAGTATAACACGCAGTGTTCACTCCATCAAGTGCCCTCCTCAGTGCCCATCACCCAGCTACCCCATCCCCTCACCCACCTCCCCTTCTGCAACCTTTTGTTTGTTTCTCAGTTAGGAGTCTCTCATGGTTTGTCTCCCTCTCTAATTTTCCCCACTCAGTTCTCCTCCTTTCCTTTATAATCTCTTTCACTATTTCTTATATTTCACTATGAGTGAAACCATATGATGATTGTCCTTCTCTGATTGACTTATTTCACTCAGCATAATACCCTCCAGTTCCATCTACATCGAAGCAAATGGTGGGTATTCATCTTTTCTGATGGCTGAGTAATATTCCTATATATATATATATGAATTCCTATATATATATATATATATAGTGATATATATATATCACAATAGCTAAACTGTGGAAGGAGCCATGATGTCCTTTGACAGATGAATGGATAAAGAAGATGAATAAACTAACTTAAATGAGTATTTGTACCACATTTTTTTTTTTTTTTTTTGTACCACAGTTTTTATCTCAGGATGTCTGAGAAGCTCTTGGTTTTTTTTTTTTTTTTTTTTTAAGATTTTATTTATTTATTCTTGAGAGAGAGAGAGAGAAAGAGAGAGAGAGAGAGAGGCAGAGACACAGGCAGAGGGAGAAGCAGGCTCCATGCAGGGAGCCTGATGTGGGACTTGATCCCAGGACTCCAGGATCACGCCCTGGGCTGAAGGCGGTGCTAAACCACTGAGCCACCCAGGCTGCCCAAGCTCTTGGTTTCTAATGGAAAACAACGAGATATACCTGTAAGGATGAGAAGGTGAGAAGTTCTGCCCTATTCTGAACAATATCTGGGCAGGTGTTACACAAGATGAGCATCACTGAGGATGGATATCAAAGTCCTCTTGCTTCTTAGAGGGGCCAAGAAAAATCCAGGTATCTGAAAGTCAACAATAGCACCAGTGTTTTAGAGATTATGTTATGAATACATCAAATTAACACTTGTTAAGTGGAGCATAGGGGGACAGATATTGAGCCAAGTTTCAGAAACAGACCATAAGAAGAATTAAAATAGAGAAGTTTATTACTGCAGGCCGTAGAGAAGTACTTGGCACACCTCAAGGAACCGCATGGGGAAGTCAAGGCAGAGTATGGGCAGAGAGAGCTAGAACCTGGAACACATGCTTTTAATAGGGTCTGTGGATGAAGCACTTTGGGGTTCCTGGGAAAGGCTGGATTGGTCAATTCAAACTGGAAGAGCAGGATTTTGGTAAGCCCCATGGAGGCCTTATCTAAGAGAGACACAAGGAGAGACTGTTGATCACAAGAGCAGTTGGGGAAGTCATGTCAGGAACTCCAATTTCCTGGTGACTCTGCAGGTTGTTGTCTGGGGCATGTGCTTGCACGAGGGGCTATTGTCAGTTTAAGATCCCTGCAGACCCCTTGGCCAAACAAAATGGATGTTGAGGCAGCACCACCATGGAGCAGCTTAGCTAAACTCTCAACAGCTAATTACCACCTCTATTCATACAATTCATAACAATAATATGATATATGAGAGCTAACAGTTGTGGAAGACTAATCATGGTCTAGGCATTATGTTAATTGTTTTACATGACTTATCCCATTTAATTCTTATAATAATCTTGTCTTGCAGATAATAGTATTATCTTGTTTAAAAGGAATGGAGGCTTAGAGAGATTGAGAAACTTTTCTAATGACTCATAGTGAATGGCAGAGCTAGTATTAGAATACAAAAGTATTTCACTCTGTGTTTAGTGCTTTTATTTGTTTAATTAATTAATTAATTAATTAATTTATTTATTTTTGAGAGCATGACCTGAGGGAATGGGAGAGAGAGGGGGAGAAAGAGAATCTTAAGCAGTTCTACACCCAGTATGGAGTCCTATGCAGTGCTTGATCTCAGAACCTCGAGATCATGACCTGATGTGAAATCAAGAGTCAGGCATTTAACTGACTGAGCCACCCAGGAGCCCCTTAGTTTAGTGCTTTTAAATATAAAATACAAAAATAAAATGAGTGCCTTAGATGCTGGACCTCCAGAAACTGGCATGTCAGTTCAGCCCCCCTTCTGTCCCTTCTCCCTATCATTTTATGGGTGAGGACATTGTATTTTACAGAGGTGAAGTGACTTACCTGATGTCACTTACTTGTGTCAATAGTCAATGATCTGGAAGTCTGAGGGAGATTTAGTTGGCTAGGGAAAATTTCTGAACATTATTGGCATTCTATTGGCGTTGTCCATGAGAGAATTAAAGAATAAAGGGCTTTTGGATACCTGCTAAAGAAAAAAATGTGGAAGGACTATAGCTATGTTCGTTTATGAGGTGGTTTTAGTCTTGATGTGCAGAAAATCTGCTTCAGTGGAAGAAAACCTTCTATTGAAACCTGAGAAAAAAATGTTAAATGAAACAGTGATTTAAAATCAATAGTAAATGATTTTTTAAATTGCTTAGTGACACAAAGGAGTTTATCATTTTATAACATTTTAAAATCCAATTACAATAGAATCTGTTTGCTGTTTTTCAGGAAATAGCTCCTGAGATGTTAATTTATAAATGATCCAGATTTGCAAATTCCAACATATCAATTTTTTCCCCATAAAACTTCTAAGTTTTGGCTAAAGATTGTCATTCTCTTGGTGTTCTAAGCTTTGTTTGCTTAGAGCAGCATTAGCAGTTGGATTTTGCTGGAGAAGACTTTCTTTTCTTCAGAGTAACATCTTTTCATAACTCACAGGAATTACTGCATCTTTGATGACTAGTGGATGGCAGTGTTTGGTGGTCAATAAAGTCCATTCACTAATTACAACTCACAGAGGCATAATGAGCTTATGGTTGCTCCTTCAAATCATAAATGGATCAATTCAAATAATAGATATTCAGGACAAGTCATAAATTGTAAGAATCAAGAAGGGTAAATTGCAACATTTCACTGTTTTAGCAAAATTAACCGTTATTTCTACTTTAATTAAGCACACATTTTAAAATTAAAACCATTTGAAAAGAGAAACATTCCTTTTAGCTAAGGTACTTAGGGGAGTGGGAAGCCTCTCTTTCTAGAGTATGGAGCTATAATCCTGTTTCCATCCCTCTTCAGCTTGTCAGGATTCTTAGCTGCAGACCAAGTTTAATGAAAGAAAAGCTTAGAGGTGTCTGGCCTTGCAAATCCATACATACGGTTTCTCTAACTTCTGTGATAATGGGGTACTTGTTAAAAATAGATATTTTTTTCCTTTAGGAATTCTCATCAGATAGGACTAAGTTGGAACATAAGAGTCTGTGCTCTTAATAAATACTCCAAGCCATTCTTATCATTGAGAAATTTTAAGAAATCCTGTGATGTGAGAAGAAATGCCACTTTTTTTGCCCAGATTTTGATGATTTCAACAGGAGGAAGATTCCAGCAGAAATCTAATAGACCCTCAAACAAGTTCTTCATTGGAGATGCTGTGAATCCTTCTTCCTCTTTGGGCACTTGGTTAGCTTTTGAAAATGACTGCATTGGTTTACTCCTCTTATAGATAACACACTATCTCCTCCCTTCCCCATGTTTATTAGAAATAAGGAAGATATATTTAAATTAAAAAATTGAGCTTCTGGAAGTGAATACTGTAATTTCTGAGATGAAAAACATACTGGATGGTATTCACAACAGGTTAGATGTTGCAGGAAAAATGATTAGTGAACTTGATGTAGTAATAGCAACTATCTAAAATGAAATGTATGTAGAAAAACACTGGAAAAAAAAATAGCCATGAATGATTTGTGGAAAACTTTAAGGGGTTCAATATATTTGCAATGCCAGAGTAGAAGAAGGGATGGGCAGAAAAAGTATTTGAGGAAATGATAGCTGAAAACATTTAAAATTTGGTGGAAAGTATAAACTGAGGTCTAAGCTGTTCAGCAAACTGCAAACACAATAAATATTAAGAAAATTCATTTGAAGGTATATCACATCAAATTGCTTAAGACCAAGTGATGAAAGACAATCTTGGCAGCCAGAGGAAAGACAGACATTGCCTACAAAGGAGCAATGTTAAGAATGACAGCCAATTTCTTTGACACTGTGCAAGAGACGTACGGAGCAACTTCAAAGTGTCAAGAGAAAAAAGCCATCAACTTTGAATTCTATACCTAGTGAAAATATCTTTCAAAAAAGAAGGTGAAATAAAGACTTTTGTGGCATTTGTAATGGCTGATTTTCCATTTACAATGAGGACATAGTTTTTGGAATCTTTTTTTTTTTTAAAAATAGAGGGATCCCTGGGTGGCGCAGCAGTTTGGCGCCTGCCTTTGGCCCAGGGCGCGATCCTGGAGACCCGGGATCGAATCCCACGTCGGGCTCCCGGTGCATGGAGCCTGCTTCTCCCTCTGCCTGTGTCTCTGCCTCTCTCTCTCTGTGTGTGTGACTATAATAAATAAAAAAAAATGAAAAAAAAATAAAAAAAATAGAAAACAAAGTCTGTCCTTTAAATAATTTTTATTTTTCCGTTTTGGATGATGCTTTTGCAGCTCATTTTTATAAATGAGAGGGGGGAAATGAATTTTGGTAAAGTTTGAAGGAAAGAAAATGTTTGGTGTCTATACGAGTGTCCACCAAAACCCTAAATACATTCTTTAGATTCTGCTCAGATCTCTGGTGAGAATACAGATTCTTGGATAAGTGGTCAAAAAAAAAAAAAAATATCCGCTGTTACCTATGGGAACCCTATAATGGGGAAGATGATTGTGACCTCTGTAACCTTGTTTGGCTTCAAGCATCCATTCTTTGGGAAGTGGTGGATTCCAGATTATTCAAGACAGTTGTTAAATAACGTCTGAAGAGATCATTCAGGGCAGTGGGCATTAATGGCATTAATCCTGTAACCAAGTAGAAAACGTTACATGCTAAAAGGGAGTCAGGTCCAAGGCATTTTGTGACTCACACTTTCATTGTAAAATTTTAACATCACTGAAAAACGAGATCACCTCTAAGACAATGAGTACATAGATCTATACATAATTTCAGCAAGCATTTATGAAGCATCTGCAATGTGCAGCTACTATGTTAAGCATTCAGTTTGTATATAATCAGTACAGGCTCTCCTTGAGGAAGTTACAACTCATGTAAGAGGCAGACCTGGAAAATATTTCCAACACTGTCAGTTGAGTATTAAAGGAGTTTATCAAAGAGTTATTATATTAGTTGAGCACTAACTATATACCAGGATCTCTGACAGACAGTGGAAAACAAGACAAAACTCTATAAAGTTTATAACATAGCTGGTGGGGTGCTATGGTAACAGAGAAAAAGAGATTTATCCTTTTATTTACCTTGGTCGCTTTGAACTATGACAATTTGTTTGGCACATGTGACTTCTAACATTCCTTGGGTTAAGCTAAAGTCCTTACTACTTCTGGATTTTTGCACCTATTTTGAGAAGAAACACTTCTGATGGCTTCAAAGAGAATCATGCACATAATAAATGATGGATGACTTATTTGATACTTAATTCACTGTTGTAATGGCAACTCAATTATTTAAGTGGTAGAAACACAGATGCTTGTGTCTGGATGAAATCTTAGTTATTTAACCTTTTCTCCTCTTTCTCTCCCAATGGAAGATGAGGAGAGTGAGAAACAAAGCCTCTCTGATATCATTTGGTTAATGGAAGAGTTGGGAATAGGGTTCCTTGTCCCTTCCTGTAACACTTTTCAGCTTCCAGTAGCACAGCTATGAAGTAGAGGGGATGAGAAATAAGGACAGCAGGTATTGAGACCACAGATTTACTCAAAAAGTCTGAATTGAAGAAGCCTAGAGATTGAAAGAGAAGGCTTTCAGGGATGAATTTACAGTGCAGGGTACCAGATTACAAATGACAGAACCACAGACAACATCAAAGAGAACCCTGGGGGGTAGTTTTGGCTTCAGTAAAGGGAACCAAGAATACTTAACTCCAAAGATCACACCATGCCTTTTTCAAGTAGAGGATTTGTGTTTTTTACTTTAGGAAATTCCATACTGGGTGATGAAGTGGGAATAGCATAGCATTGGGAGTTGGAAAATCTGGAGCCAATCCTCACTTTTTACTGACTATGATAGTTTGAACAGTCATTTGGTACTTCTGGACCTTAATTTCCTCATGTGTAAAGTGTAATAAAAGTAAAATGTGACTTTCAGAGGCTCTGTAAATATCAAGTGCGATAATTTACTTGAAATGTATATTTGAAGTAATAGATTACTATGCAGTCTTTTTTATTTTTCTGTATACGCTTCCTGGTGTGGTGTTTCTCATGGTATACTGGGGCCCAGTATTTGGGTCTTCTTGTCTTTTTTTGGTTCTGGGTCCCCAAGAGTTTGTGGTGATATATCGAACACATTCCTTTATGTCTGTCCTCATGAAATCCTCTCAAACAAAAGTGAAAATGAGAAAAAAAAAAGGCAAAAACAAAAACTACAAAGACAGAGAATCCTAGAAGACATAAAGGTGGGCAGGAAATGCCAGCATAGTTTTGTTGCTGGAAAAAAGGATGAATACAGGATAACTAAGGGAGCAGAATGAGGAAGTTGAAAACTAGGTACCTCTAAGGTGAGGGTGGGATGAGGAAGGCTAACAAGAAGTAAGCATATTTGCAACACAAAAGCTCAAAAGGGTTCAAAAAATTAAAAAAAAAAAAAGATGTGGGAATAGACTGGAAGCAGGAAGGCCAAGTAGAAGTTTTTATACGAAGTTAAAAATGAGATATCCTTCCCCCCACTATAGACTTAAGAATAATTTTGCTATGCCTCCCCCTCCACAGAAAAGTGCAAGTTTATTCCACAGGGAGATATAGTCAGAGAGTTCCTAGATGAGATGATCAGATTCAGATGAGGTTGGTGTAAGATGCTCCACTAAAGATAAGGCACTGAGAAACACTGAGTAGTGAGGCTTAAACTACTGAGTAATGAGTTTTCTTTTCCCTCTTGGCTCCTAGAATGTTGTCAGCCAAGCTTATACCACCTAGGTAGGAGAATGGAGAAGTCATCTCTGAGAAAATTGACCATCTGGATAGAGAATATCTACAGACATACTAGTGTTTAGGGGTACCACCCCAAAATAATTAGGTCCTTAATTCTAGAGTGAAGTCCACAGATTGACAAATTCTGTCTATAAATACAGAACTACCCACCAACATCAATCAGCATCTTAGTGTCTTACTATTGAATGAAATCCAATTTCAAATGGATTCATAATGAGTCAGTGAAACCTTCAATGGCTAGAGATGTAAAGAAATCCTCTAATATAAACATTGAAAATCTAAATAAATGGAGAAAAGGGATGAAGGGGAAAGGGATCACAAAAGCAGCAACTAATATTCTCAGAGATAACAGACTATAACCATTGCATTTATGAAGCAAACAAGAACAGGATGCTTTAGAAAAGGAATAGAAAAGAACAAGAAAGAACTCTCAGAAATTAAAATACGAGATGATATTCACCAAATTATAAGGATGTGAAGATAAAGTTGAGATAATGATTCAAAATTTTAAAAACAATATGATGGAAAAAAGAGAAGAAAATAAGACTAGGAGAGGACCATGAAAAAAGAACAGAAAACATGGTGAGGAAGAAAATATTGACCTCTCTTCCTCTCTTTCTCTAAAAAGAATAAATAAATATTTAAATAAGAAAAAAATAAAATAGGCAAACTCTTACAAATAGAGTGGAAAGGTGGTTGCTGGGGTTGGAAAAAGTGGGAAATAGGGAGGTTAAGGGGCTCAAATGTTCAATTATGCAATAGAAAAGTTTTGCAAGATACATAAGTTGTGGAGATCTACTATACAGCATAGTGTCTATAGATGACAGTACTGTATTATGTATTTGAAGTTTGCTATGACAGCAGATCTTATGTTAAGTGTACTTACCACTAATGATAATGATAATGATGATGATGATGATGATGATGATGATGATGATGATAGGGTGAGAGAAAACTTCAGGACGTGTTGGATATGTTTATGGTGTTTATGATAGTGATAGTTTCATGAGTATATACCTATCCCCAAATGCATCAAGTTGTATACATTAAAAATGTACAACTTTTAATACATCTGTTATTCCTCAATTTTTAAAAAAAGATGTTTATGGAATTTAGGAAACTAGGGCTCTGCTTTAGGAGAAAGCCAAAGGGAATCTCCAGGTTGATAGAAGGGATTTTCAGGATCCTCAAGACCTGTGTAGGTAACTGGATAAAGAAAGACTCCTAAAGGGTTGTCTTCAATATAAGTAGTAAAAGGAAATATCTTTTTATTTTATTTTATTTATTCATAAGAGACACACACACAGAGAGTCAGAGACATAGGCAGAGAGAGAAGCAGACTCCACGCAGGGAGTCTGATGTGGGACTCGATCCCAGAACTCTGGGATCACACCCTGAGCCAAAGGCAGATGCTCAACCACTGAGCTACCCAGGCATCCCAAGGAAATATCTCTTTAAACATTTCTGACACTCTTACCTGCCTCCTCCCCTCCCCCACTGGAGATGACTAAATTCATGTAGTTTAGGAATTCTGAACCTGGTTGACATTCCTCCCATATTAGGAAAGCCAGAAAAACCATTATTACTATTTCAAGCTTCTAGATTCATGGACTCCAGGTCAACTGCCCACTCCTGAGATCTATAATTGAAACACGATATTAAAATTACTCTTCACTACTAAATGCACAGGAATTAGAAACATTCCGGATTCATTTAAGGTATTATAGACGATCAAGATGTCATACTCTTGAGAATAAATGAGTAGATTTAGGATTATCCTGGATTTAAATCTGAAGGTGAAATGGTAACAGAATCTTAAAAAAAATAAATCTAATAAATCCCGCTTAAGATTGAGCACTGGGAGGGAAGAAAACTGAAGTATATTGGTTTCTTACTATGTGCCAAGTCTTTGCTTGGCATGTAAACTCTATACATTATGATGTTTTTGTAGAATCGATGGAGATTTAGAATGCCTCCCCAAATCCTTGTGTTATTTGGGTTGTTTTCCCAGCTGGAGAGGTATTGATTCATTCCTTGTTAGGAATTTTGAAGACATGGTAGGTAAGGGCCAAGTCAGAGAGATGACCTGCTTGGAGAGATTATGACTCTTCCTGGAAAGTTGTAGGATGTGGGCCTTTTTCTTCTTCACCTATGATGTTTTCCTGTTTACCCAGGAATTATTATGCCTCCCCCTCCCGTAACTCCTCCCCCTCCCCTGTAGTTTGTAATGATATAGAACTTACAACTTCTAAAAGTATTTACCTATCCATAGCTTCATTCTTTATTGGCTCTGTTTTCTTCTGAAGCAGAACCACCATATCTGCCTTGAACTGTCAGCCTCTAGGTTTTTATAGGAGAGAGATAGACATGACTCATTTTAAATCACTGATAGTTTGAATTTCTGTTACAGTCAAACCTAATTTAAGTCAAAACTAATTGAAGTCCTTTTATTCACAGTATATTCTGTTATTTTATTCTTTTAATAAATATTGAGAACCTACCAGATGCCTAGCACTGCTGCTTTCTGGGGATAGAATAATGAGCAATAAAAAATACAACTTTAGTGGAGCGCCCATTAGGAAATATCAAAGAAAGAAAATTTGCTATTCCAGGTAGTTAGGTCATTAGCTTGTTAACTAATATATAAATGTAGATTTTAAAAAATCATAAAAGCAAAATGAAAGTGGGGCTACTGTGAGAGTGAGATGTGGGGTGGTGAAGAGATTTCAGTGTTGGAGAGCTCTAGACATTCTGTGGGAGAGAGATGTGGGGCAGTGAAGAGATTTCAGTGTTGGAGAGCTCTAGACATTCAGGAGATCAGTAAAGGCGGGAGCTACAAGGCAAAGTGGAATAGGGTAGTTGATAAAGACAAATTGTTTCCTTTCTAATTTTGCCTCAGTCTTTGGGTCCACTGACACAGGCTTCCAATGCCAAGTGTGAAGTGAACTTTCCAATTCCACCTGGGTACCATTACCTTTTCTCTCTGAACTTGTCTGAGACATTTTGGGAAGGAAGAGAAGGTTCATTACCTAGGGATCCTTGAATAGCTAGCCTATTATACAGTTCTGGGAGTGCCCATACAGCTCATCTTTGATTGCTAAATAGATGAGATATCACAGGTTTAAAATAACTTCATGCCACCAAGGGTCACTTCAGAAGATGTTCTCAGCCGAGAGCTGCCATTCATCCTATGGCAGAAAAAAATCCACAAAGCTATTAGTAGCACAGGAATAAAGGCAGATGGAGAGAAAGAGCTCAATACCCAGCATCTCCATCTAAAAATATCTACTGTCAGGGTGTTGTTCAGATGGCTATCACCTCAGGGAGGGAAAGAAATCGAGTCAGGAGGAAGGTAGGAAGAAAGAACAGGTAACAACACCAGGTTCCTTGTGTTCTTCTGGAAGCTGATGCTTATTTTACTTAATCCCCACAAAAACTGTGAAAGACATTATTATACTGTGTCTGTTGTAGAGGAGACCAGGGCTCAGAAAGTTTAGGTAATCGCCCAAAATTGCTTGCTGCTTAGTAAGAAGCAGAAACAGAATTCTCACCTGGGTCAGTCTGACCCTATTATTTAACTAATTGGTGCTTGGATGAATGTTGCATGGTTTATCACCAGTAAGGTTTGTTCTGGGCTGACTTCCCTCTGAAGCTCAGTACAAACAAAAACAACACAGTATGGGTGGGATCCATACTCATTTTATTATTAACTACAATGAATATTATCTTATTATTTTTAAAATTAATGTATTTATTTTAGAGAGACAGAGAGACAACATGTGTTAATGGGGGAGGAACAGGGTGAGGGAGAGAGAGAATTTCAAGCAGACCAAGCTCAATCCCACAACCCTGAGCTCATAATCTGAGCCAAAATCAAGTTGGGTGCTCAACTACTGAGCCACCCAAGGGCCCCTACAGCGAGTATTAATAAGAGGATGAACTTGCCACAATATATTAAAAAATGTTAAAAATCAAAGTCATATAGAAATGGCATCAGAAATGTTTGGATTAGGGGCACCTTGGGTGGTTCAGTGGCTGAGCGTCTGCCTTTGGCTCAGGTCATGATCCTGGGGTCCTGGGATAGAGTTCCACATTGGACTCCCCACAGGGAGCCTGCTTCTCTCTCTACCAGTGTCTCTGCCCCTCTTTCTGTGTCTCTCATGAATAAATAAACACAATCGTTAAAAAAAGAGAAATGTTTGGGTTATGCTTTGGTAATTTAATTGTTTGTATTTTATGGTCATGGCATTGGAGTTGGCAAATGGCTACTAAGAATTTTTGCTACTCAGAGTCCATGGTTTAGATCTTTGGATTTTTTTCCTGACAGCAAAGTAATGGAACAAATTTTAATAATTCAATTGAATCAGACCTGTCCGTGCTATTGGAAAATACTGGCATATGAAGATCTAGCTTATGTTTAAGGGCTTTATGTTTATCACCTCATGTAATGTAATGTAATGTTCTCAACATTCTTCTGAAATAGGTTTTACTAGCATTATTCCCATCTTACAAATGAAGAGATTCCACCTCAGTGAGGTTAAGTAACTTCCTCCAGACCACACAGTTGGCAAATGACAGACCCAGGATTTGAACCTAAGAATTATTTACACCAGAACTTAGTGTATATTTTTCTTTTTTTCCCCCCTACCTTCCTCCAATGGAAAAGGAATGTCTTTTGCCTTTAATCTAGTTATGCTAATTGGGAATTAAACAGTAGTTGTTGAATACTATTCTGGGAAGTAGATTTAGAAAATAAAAGATTAGGGCACCTGGGTAGCTCAGTCAGTTCAGTTAAGTGTCTTAGTCTTGATTTTGGCTCAGGTTGTGAAATCAAGCCCTGTGTGGGGCTCCATGCTGGGTGTGGAGCCTGCTTAAGATTCTCCCTATCTCTCTGTCTCTCTTTCCCTCTACCCCTCCTCTGGCTCTCTAAAAATTATAAAAATAAAAGATCAATTTCTCTCTGGTTCTTTTTTTTTTTTAAGATTTTATTTATTTATTTGAGAGACAGCGAGTGATCACAAGTAGGGGGAGTAGCAGGCAGAGAGAGAGAGAGAGAGAGAAGCAGACTCCCCATGGAACAGGGAGCTGGACATGGGGCTCGATCCCAGGATCCCGGGATCATGACCTGAGCCAAAGGAAGACGCTTAACTAACTGAACCACCCAGGTGCCCCAATGTCTCTCTGGTTCTATTATTCACATCTTCACATTTGAGCATCTTAATGGAAATTGAGATCACAATCTGGTTGGATTTGGGAATCCTTCAGTCCAGGTGACCACAGGGCTTCCTATGAGTGCCAGTCGATTACATACTGGTCTTCAGGGTCAGCAGAGCTGTGGCTCCCATAGAGGGACGCCTTGGTCCCATTCTGTGCCACTGACTACCATCACGTGCATGGATGGGAACACAGCTAACTACTCTGCCAGGCTGGTCAATTCCATTGTTTTTTTCCGTTCTTCTTTCAAACATCCAGAAATGATTTTCCCTATAATGCCCTGAACGGGTCAAAGCAAAGCTAAGGCATTTCACTTGAACTTGAGCCTCTCCCCAACATGCCTCCCTTGTTGGGGAGACAATGCATCAACTCAAGGTAACCCCTGAAGAGGTCTGTTGCACAGATGAGGAGCAGGATTTCACAAACCCCACACACTGGCTACATGTTAAGTGGTTCAGATTAGCTCCAAACTGGGCAAGCTTGGATGTTTTCTGGAGGAAGATGAAGAAAATGATTCTGGACTATGTGAAGAATGAGGGGAGACAATGCTGGGAAAGAGGGGCTTTTATTCTGAATGGAGGAGTCACTGACAGAAAGAAAAATCTGACCTTTTTCAGACATTGAATAAGAAGTGTGAGCTTCCTGCAGACAAAAAAAAAAAAAAAAAAGATCTCTTTGTAGTTTGCTGGGTATATCTCTAAAAAGGGTGCAGAGGGTACAGAGGGAACAAAAGAGAGAAAGAAGTGAGGTTAAAGTAGAGGAGAATGGGGGGAGAGGAAAAGAGAGACTATAAATACAAACATGAATAAATATGACAAAACCAGGACTTCCAGAACATACAGGAGCAATTATTTTACTTCCCTTTTTTCTGCCTCTCCTGTTTTCCCCTGTGCTGCTCAGGACCATTCACACAAAATTCTCACCAAAACATACCCTCCTTGGATATCTTCCAGTGTTTCTGATTGCTTCTACCTGTATACCTCTGTCCCCGACCATGCTTGGTGGTCCCAAACATATTAGAACAAAGGAAAGTGCCTTGGGGAGTCAGGAGATATGGGTGCAAATTTCAGTTCACCATACCTACGTTATTTGACCTTGTACGAGTCACTTCCCTTTACTGGGACTCAGCTTCTCCATCAGTAAAATGAAGGAATGGTATTGAATAAAATCTATCATTCTTTCTTGTTGTGAGATTCTATGGAACTATTTGGAGGGCCATGTAATTCCTGTAGGTCTCTTCTTTTTGGTGGCTCCAGTAAATATGCTAGTCTCCTTAGCTTTCTCAAGCATCAGAATCACCTAAAATGTTTGCAGAAGATTTAAAAAAAAGCCAAAAACAAATCCTACCTCAACCCCCTATCCCAATGCACTGCTTCAGAGTCTCTAGGGCTAGGTCCTGGGAAGTGGGGAGAGACACGGGGTGTCCCAAGTGAGTTTTGTTTTCAAGGAAGTTTGGAAAATAAGATGCTAAGCTAATTGGATGTCATGGCTGATATGGTTTGATGTGCTGTTTGTCCTAGTTAAAATATTTACATTTTAAAAAGGGCCTCAAGTGCCTCAACCCAAAGTTTATTAGAGTTAGTGAGAATAACATAGGGTAAGGGGGAAGTATTTATTGAAAGCCTCCCTAGTGCCTGGAAACAGCTAAATGTCTCATGTTCTCACCAGCTATGCGAGCTTGGTTACACAAGTAACTCAATTTCTCTATGACTCTGTTTCCTTGTCCAAAAAATCTTGTACTAGAAGATTGAAAAACTTGTGAAAAAACTTGTAGTAGAAGAGTGTGTCGGTTGTAGGGATCATTTAGCTTAGTGACTGGCACATAGTAAGCACTCAACATATATTCTTTCCAGTGGACCCTAGGAGAAATATATTGTTATCACCATTTTACAGATCTGGAGAGTAAACTAAATGTGTCAAATTCATCACCAAAATGGAGTTTATAGGCAATTTGTAAGTGATGCAATTGGATTTGAACCCAGATCTCTGCTGACCCTAAAATTTCTGTTCTTTGGTCTATACTATTTGATCGCCGACTACTGCTAAGTGGGGAGCCAGTCCTGGCTTAGTCGGATAACTGGTCAATTCAGGATTTTATTTAATCAAAGTCGTAGTTGAAGCTAGGGGGATGATCCATTCCTATGTGGAGAGTAGGCTTTCAGGTGGTGAAAGTTCTTTCTTCCTTGTCATGGTTTAGCTCAAGAGAGTTCTGCTGACTCAGATTATGCAATGGAAGATTCATAACTCACCATATTCCCCTCCTGACTGGCCCAGCTGCATCAGATTTGATATGCACTTCTAGTTTGGTCTCTTATTTATGAGAGGCAGTTTCCACAGACAAGTCAAGAAGTGGGGTTTTCCATCTCAGGTGCGCATGTTTGATTTACTTTTTGGGCCTGAAATGGGTGTTGGTGGTTTGGCTTCTCTGGATCCATGATGTACGGTTATGTCCAGATGCAGAATTTACACACTCTATAAATCTCACAATCATCCCAGTATCTCACCTTGGTGGCAGTGGGTTGGCATACTTGCAAGCTCAGCTGTGACAGTCACATTTATAGAGTGCTATGGACTGAATGTTTGTCCCCCACCAGATTCATTTGTTGAAGTCTTAATCCCCAGTATGGTGGTATTTGGAGATAGGGTCTCTAAGAAAGTGATTAAGGTTAAATGAGGTTGTAAGGGTGGAGGCATCACCCCTTATAAGGAGTAGTGTCTTTATAAGAAGAGGAAGAAAATACATATTGCCCAAGAGATGTGTATTTCCAAGCATAAGTTGGTCATTCCATTTCATGTGAAGTATAGTACTGAACTCATTGTATTCCATGCTCTAGAACCCTTAATTTTTTAACTGGGGGTGGAGGTCAGAAAAAAGCTTCAGTAAAAGGTACATTTGGTAGCAGCATAAGTAGAAAGAGGTCTCAAACTGGGACCTAGGGGACTATATTGGTCCACAAAGATGTGTGTTTTGTTTGGCCTGCATGTTGTTCTTTAATTTTTTTGATTGATTAAAAATAGGGGCACTTGGGTGGCTCAGTCAGTTAAGCATCTGACTTTGGATCAAGTCATGATATCATGGTCCTGAGATTGAGCCCCATGTCAGAGGGATTGCTCTCCCCGCGGAGCAGTGAGCCTGCTTCTCCCTCTTCCTCTGCCTGCCACTCCCCCTACACTCTCACTGTCAAATAAATAAATAAAATCTTAAAAAACAAAACAGAACAAAAAACCAAACCCCATATGCTCTTTGACCTTGGGCAATTCACTTTTCTGAGTCTCAGTTTTCTTAGATGTTAAAATATTTGTAAATTTGTTTGAGCGCTAAATGAGATCACACATACAAAGTGCACAGTACAAAGAGGGGCACATTCCAGATGTTTAGGATAAAGTAGCTTCTATTAATGAACATAGTAAGTGAGCTGATAAATGTGAGTTTTCCACCATGGAGAGTGTCAGAGTTTTGTACTTGGCTGATTTACAGTGAATCATTTTTCAGTTCGATCAGTTGAGAAGTGTTGCTGATGAATTATTCAATCCACGTAATGGTCAAGTACCAGCCCAGTATGTCCACCCACCAGTTGTCATGAAGGCTTGATGTTGTTCAAACATCATTTGGAGAAGCTGCTCCTGCTTTGAGTGACAGTTCAGAAGCTGTGATGACTTGCCCTGAGGAATGTTGGCTTGCCTACCACTCACTGCCTTGGTCCATATCAGTTGTCTAAGACTTGCCTACCTTTGGATTTCAGACAGTATTTCCCAGAATGGCATCTCATGGCTGAAAATTCTTTTTTTGAAAAAAGAAAAAAAAAGATTTTATTTATTTATTCATGAGAGACACACACAGGGGGGCAGAGACACAGGCAGAGAGAGAAGCAGGCTCCATGCTGGGAGCCCGATGTGGTACTTGATCCTGGGACTCTAGGATCATGCCCTGGGCCGAAGGCAGGCATTCAACCACTGAATCACCCAAGAGTCCCTCATGGCTGAAAATTCTTTGGGAGTGGGAAGGACAACTGTAAGTGGCATCTTTAAAGGAATGCACAGCTTTCCAGAGTCCTCTGTGTGGGAACCATCACTGGCATGCCCCTGTGTGGTGATTGCTTCTTCACTCCTTCAACTTCTGTCTCCAATGTAAGATCCTTCAAGTTTGAAACCATGAGCTACTCCCCTTTGTATCTCTACTCCGAGCACAAAACCTGGTACAGGGGCAGAGCCCAGTAAGGGTACTTGAATGTGCTTATGAATAATTATTTTTTAATTGTAGAATCTTTTTATGAAAAATTTCAAATGTACACAAAAATAGAGCTGCCTTATAATGAACCTCCAGGTACTCATCACTCAGCTACAATAATTATTAATATTTGCTACTCTTGGTTCAGCTATTCTCCCCAGTTCTGTTTTTCACTGCAATAGTTTACAGCAAACAAGATATAGCATTTCACCTATAAATACTTTAGTATCCATCAGTATTGGATGCAAAACATGATTATAATATTGTTATTAGACTCAAATTTAAGAATAATTCCTTATGCATTACCTATGATCTGGTTTATTTATTTATTTATTTTTAAATTTATTTTTTATTGGTGTTCAATTTACTAACATACAGAATAACCCCCAGTGCCCGTCACCCATTCACTCCCACCCCCCGCCCTCCTCCCCTTCTACCACCCCTAGTTCGTTTCCCAGAGTTAGCAGTCTTTACGTTCTGTCTCCCTTTCTGATATTTCCCACACATTTCTTCTCCCTTCCCTTATATTCCCTTTCACTATTATTTATATTCCCCAAATGAATGAGAACATATAATGTTTGTCCTTCTCCGACTGACTTACTTCACTCAGCATAATACCCTCCAGTTCCATCCACGTTGAAGCAAATGGTGGGTATTTGTCATTTCTAATAGCTGAGTAATATTCCATTGTATACATAAACCACATCTTCTTTATCCATTCATCTTTCGTTGGACACCGAGGCTCCTTCCACAGTTTGGCTATCGTGGCCATTGCTGCTATAAACATCGGGGTGCAGGTATCCCGGCGTTTCATTGCATTTGTATCTTTGGGGTAAATCCCCAACAGTGCAATTGCTGGGTCGTAGGCCAGGTATATTTTTTAACTGTTTGAGGAACCTCCACACAGTTTTCCAGAGTGGCTGCACCAGTTCACATTCCCACCAACAGTGTAAGAGGGTTCCCTTTTCTCCGCATCCTCTCGCAAAAATTCTCAACAAGATACTGGCCAATAGGATCCAACAGTACATTAAGAAAATTATTCACCATGACCAAGTAGGATTTATCCCTGGGACACAAGGCTGGTTCAACACCCGTAAAACAATCAATGTGATTCATCATATCAGCAAGAGAAAAACCAAGAACCATATGATCCTCTGATTAGATGCAGAGAAAGCATTTGACAAAATACAGCATCCATTTCTGATCAAAACTCTTCAGAGTGTAGGGATAGAGGGAACATTCCTTGACATCTTAAAAGCCATCTATGAAAAGCCCACAGCAAATATCATTCTCAATGGGGAAGCACTGGGAGCCTTTCCCCTAAGATCAGGAACAAGACAGGGATGTCCACTCTCACCACTGCTGTTCAACATAGTACTGGAAGTCCTAGCCTCAGCAATCAGACAACAAAAAGACATTAAAGGCATTCAAATTGGCAAAGAAGAAGTCAAACTCTCCCTCTTCGCCGATGACATGATACTTTACATAGAAAACCCAAAAGTCTCCACCCCAAGATTGCTAGAACTCATACAGAAATTTGGTAGCGTGGCAGGATACAAAATCAATGCCCAGAAGTCAGTGGCATTTCTATACACTAACAATGAGACTGAAGAAAGAGAAATTAAGGAGTCAATCCCATTTACAATTGCACCCAAAAGCATAAGATACCTAGGAATAAACCTAACCAAAGATGTAAAGGATCTATACCCTCAAAACTATAGAACACTTCTGAAAGAAATTGAGGAAGACACAAAGAGATGGAAAAATATTCCATGCTCATGGATTGGCAGAATTAATATTGTGAAAATGTCAATGTTACCCAGGGCAATATACACATTTAATGCAATCCCTATCAAAATACCATGGACTTTCTTCAGAGAGTTAGAACAAATTATTTTAAGATTTGTGTGGAATCAGAAAAGACCCTGAATAGCCAGGGGAATTTTAAAAAAGAAAACCATATCTGGGGGCATCACAATGCCAGATTTCAGGTTGTACTACAAAGCTGTGGTCATCAAGACAGTGTGGTACTGGCACAAAAACAGACACATAGATCAGTGGAACAGAATATGATCTGGTTTATATTTAAAATTCTACATTTGTCTTAAAATTAAGTTCTTTCTTTTCTTCCTCCTCTTCTTCATGTTGTGAATGCCTGTTCAGCTTCATCTTAGAATATTCTGTTTATTGATTCCCTGACTCTCAGAGTTAGTTTATGACTTACACATAGGTTGGCTTTGTTCTGTACAGTCTGATTTGGGATATTTCAGGACCTCAAAGTTAAGTATTTCATCACAGTTCGCATAATAGTGAATGAAAGCTTGTGTACACCTGTGAATAAAAACAAAGACTCAGAAATTTCTGATAGAAACCTGCCTGTGTGTGCACACGCAACTCACAACATAGCCTACAATTCTATTCAGTTCTGGCACTAACAACCCAGAGTTAACATCAGATATCATAAGTAAAAGGGTAAGGTCCCCAGTAAGCATGCCCTTACTACAGACATTGGTCTCAAGTACAGGCACCCAGCTACCTCTGGTTCTGCACAGCCAACTACAATTTCAGGGCTTCCACCTTCCTTATGTCAGTAATTCCCTGGGACCATAACAGAACTCTGGAAAGTGCTCTACTTACAATGGCCATGTTAATACAGTGTACGAATGAACAGACAGATGAGGAGAGACCGAGTAGCAGGATTAAAAATGTGCTCAGTGCAGAGCTTCTGTCCTCTGCAGTCAAGAATGTGCCTCTTTCCTGAAACATTGATATATTTACCAACCAGGGGAGGTCCCTCAATCCTTCAGAGTTTTTATCAAGGTTTCACTACAGAGGCACGATTGATTAAATCATTGGCTACATGATTGAACTCAGTCTTCCCCTCTCTAAAGGTCAGGCAGGGAAAGAAAAAATAAAAAATAAAATAAAAAATAAAAAATAAAAAATAAAAAAATAAAAATAAATAAATAAATAAATAAATAAATAAATAAATAAATAAATGTATGTATGTCAGGCAGCAGAAAGTTCCAATCTTCTAATCAGGTGATGGGTTTTTCTGGTGACCAGCCCCCCATTCCTGAAGCTGGCTAGGGGACCCTGCCAAAAGTCACCTCATTAGCATACAGTGACATGCCTAGCTCTCAAGAAATTTCAAGAGTTTTTGAAACTCTGTGCCAGGAATTGGAGACAAAGCCTAGGGATTTTTTTTTTAAACTATACCACCTAGTTTTTTCTTGATTTAATGTTATTTTCCTGGTGAATATTGCTGTTACAACACTGTCTTAATATAGAAGCCTGGCGTAACAGTTTGCCATGAAACGGGCTCTACTATCTTTTTGTGCTCTGATGACTCTCAACCTCTTTGGGTCTAAAAATAAAATGATGCCCATGTTTGTTGTGTGTGGGTTTCATACATGTGGACCTTTTCTCCCACATTGGTTCTTTCCATGATAAGGCCAATTCCATTTCTGCTCATATATAAAACATTAGTGTTGCTGTGGTTGAGTTTGATAAACAAGTGTTGAGTCAAATTGAAAAGTTTAAGAAAACTCTGAGGATATAGAGGTATGAGGTATTAGGAAAGTACTCACATTTTTTTCATCTATGAGTAATTTTAATATGTAGTTTCCCAGGAAAAAAAAAATTGCATTGTCTTCACATCTGCTGTTTTGTTTCTGTCAGTAATTCTCAAGGGGAGCAACATCTTTGGATCATCTGGGGAGCTTTCAAAAAATTGCCTGGATCTGGGCAAGACAGCTTCCCCCACCTGCCTGGATTCAAATTTAATTGATTCTAATTCAGTTGATCTGGACTGGGCTTTGGGCATTGGTGTTTTTAAAAATATGCCCAGGTATTAGTGTGAACTCCTATTTAACTTAATGTAGATACAGAGGTTACCTTTGGAAATATTTATGGATAAATGTGTATATATATATATATATATATATATATATATATATATATATACTATTAGTATTCATTCATATATTTCTTTCTCTGTTAGTTGATAGGATCTAGAGGCATGACACCCCAGTAGCAACAAGCACTCCTAAAGCTTATATCTTAGTTTCTCCTACCATTCTCTAGTAAATACTGTTATCTAATAAAATATATTAGTGCTTCTTAGAGAAATGGTTGATTCTAAGACTGGGGAAGAAATACACAAGATAAGCCAGAGCGGCTTGGGGTGGCAGGAAGTAAGGAAGTACTAAAAAAAAAAAAATCTCATAATGATAAGGATATGTCAAAGGCACACAGGAGTCAACTGAAGGAGCTCCCCACGGCCAAAGCTGGGATGATTTGAGCAAGAAAATAATAAAAGAGTATTGGATTATTACCTGAGGTAAAAAATAAATGTCCATGCTGAGCTACATAAATAATTAAATAAATGAGAACAGACAAATCTCTTATGCAGAAGAATTCTGAATAATTATGTAGATATTCCCTCTTCAAGGAGGGGGAGCCTCAGACCTCACTCTTTAAGTGTGGGTTTCACATAGTGGCTTCCTTCCAAAGAGGACAGGAAGATAGAAAGAATACAGTGGTTTTAAGGTGGAAAAACCTGGAAAACACTCCTCAGCCAGGTGACCAAGGTTCACATCAAGAGTATCTTTGGGGCAACTGGGTGGCTCAGTTGGTTAAGCACCAGACTCTTGGTTTAGGCTCAGGTCATGATCTCAGGTAAGTAAGATTGAGCCCGAATCAGGCTCTGTGCTGGGCATGGAGCCTGTTTAAAGTTCTCTCTCTCCCTCTGCCCCTCTCTCTCCTTCTTCCTCTCTCTCTGAAAGAAAGAAAGAAAGAAAGAAAGAAAGAAAGAAAGAAAGAAAGAAAGAAAGAATATCCTTGAAAGCATGTGCCCTTGATATCATGGCACATTACCTCTATGTTCTTCCTTCTATAAACCATCATCCCCAGTCTAATGATGAGAAAAACATTAGATAAACCCCAATAAAGAGACATTCTACACAATACTTGACCAGTATTCACACTGTCAAGGTCATCAAGAACAAGGTACATCTGAGAAACTGCCACAGCCCAGAGGAACTTAAGGAGAACATGCTAACCAAGTGTCATGTGGTATCCTGCAACAGAAAAAGGAAATTGGGTAAAAGCCAGAGAAATATGAAGAAACAATGGGCTCTAGTTAATAATGATGCATCAGTATTGGTTCACTAATTGTGACAAAGATACCATATATTAACGTAAGATGTTAATAAGGAAGTCCTGCACATGAGGGATAAAGGGACTCTGTACTATAATCACATTTTTTGGGGGGACAAATCCAAAACTATGATAAAAAAAAAGCTTATTACAGAAAACCTATCCAATTATTTTCTTTATTTTTCTCCTTTGCAATGCTCTGGACTAAAGGAAAAGAAGAAAATAATCCTACCTGTTTATCAAATCCATTACTGTGCAGGGTGCTGCTCAGGTATAATTGGATTATCTAACTGTTAAGACTAAGGTGTGACTTTCTAATAAGCTTAACATTTTCAGGTGGTATTTACATTTTAAAAGAAGCTCTTATTTACTCAAATCTCAAAATATAATACCCAGGAGGTATTTCTGAGCTGAGCCTTTTTGATGCTATGTATCTGACTTCCGTAAGCCATTCCAAACGGAACTATATTCACAGTCTTCCCAACAGATTTCTGAAGTCTGCATGGACAAAGTTGATGGCCTTTGATGCCACTACTCAAAATTTCAAAAGGTTAAACCAGTAGAGACAAAGCATGGTGCAATCAAAAGATCGTGGCCACTGGAGGGACCTGTGTTCTGATTCTGATGCCAGCATCTGTAACTTCGTGACTTTGTTCATGCTGCTTAATTACTCTGAGCACCTGTTTCCTTACTTAAATAGAGATGATTAAAGATTGATAGTGGTGCCCAAGTGACATTATATATGTAAAACACAAAGTATGGTGTCTTAGCACATAGGAGATTTAAAAAAAAGATTATTATTGTGCTGTTGTCATCATCCGGCATCAGGCATCAGGCATCATCAGTGGTTCCTTTATTTTCAAGCTGAGCAAATTACCCAACATCCCTCAGCTTCAGTTCACTTGCATAAAATGGTGGTTAAAAGCACATATTCCATATAAAGTTGCTATGAAGATTTAAATGAAGCTAATGTTTTTACTGTGCCTTTTTCTTGTGCTGTAGCAGAGTGGTGTCTGTCTGTATCTGACCATCCATCTGTCTCATATCTATCTATCCATCCATCTATTATCTATCTACCTATCTATCCATCCATCCATCTTCTTATCTATCCATCCATCCACCTTTATATCTATCTATCTATCATCTATCTATCTATCTATTATCTATCTATCTATCTATCTATCTATCTATCTATCTATCTATCATCATCTAATGTTTAAGTGAACAGACTCCAGATTCCCCTAAATGTGGTTAAAAATATAGAGCTAGAAAATTTCCCATAAAGGAATCTGTAATTGTTTTTAACAGTGGAGAGGAATAAGTTTTGGGAAGGCTCAAAGGCCTTCTTTGATATTCATGTGTTCCAGATAAAATTCTCAAATAATGCATATAAATGAAGGGAGCTTTAACCTGCAATAATTAAAGAAAAAATTATTGGTTTTGAATAATATTGAAACTGTGTGCTTATTACATTTCCAGTGCCTTGAATTTGGAGTACAAAATAAAGCCAAGGCCAGGGAGGCTGCCTCTTCTTAAAGGTTACTCTAATTAATAATTTGTTGAATTAAAAAATTGTTGGTGCTTTCTTGCTAGTGGCACTGAGGCCAGCTGAGAAATCATTAATAATTCTGGATGCTTTGAAGCCTGAAGCCAGGAATACTTCTCTCACTTTTCAGTGCTGCTGCTCAGATAGCAGCATCCTTATAAGAAGTCTGTCAGGAAGTATTCAGACTTTATGACTTTATCACACTGTGATAAGAAACATGGTGGTTAAATATCCTTTGTTATCCTGGGCATCCCACTCTCCATTGGCACAGGCTGAAGACCACACACTGAGCCTTCCTCGGTGACAGAGAAACCCAGCTTCCTCTCCTATCCAACTACTAAACAGGCAGACTTCATGGTCAAATTGTCTGATTGAGTCTGACTCTGGGCTCTTTTGGATTAACTGGGAATCCAGTGTGGAACATGGAGGAACAGAAAAGAAGAGGAAGGGGGTCCCAGTGTTGAATCCTGAGCTACGCTGATCTTTGGAGTCAAAGAGAGGAAGAAGAGTAATAAATGGCTATAAAGCCATGATCAGAGAGAGGGGAGGATAACCGAATGTTCTAGGAGCCAACAGAGCCTAGCACTTCACTCCAGTTTTGTCAATGCCTTTGAGAGACTGAGTAAAATAAAGACCAAAACATGGGCACTGGGTGTGACAACATGTTGGAGGTCATTGGAAATACTGGCAAAAGAAGTTTCTATGGGGAAGGAGAAGGGTAGGGAGCGCAGACGGAGAAGTGAGTGGGACATGAGGATGTGGGGGAAACCCATGCCTTTGTGTTTGAAAAATTTCATAATTAAATAAAAGAAAGCATTTCTAAAGCTAATATCAAAAACTGTATACACACACACACACATACACACACCCCTCATATTTCATTTAATGGATGACATAAGATATGACCTCAGGTCCATAGGATTGCCATGTTGTCTGACCCTGCCCTGTACTACCTTTCCATGGCATCACTCTACAGCTCTGCCTAAAGTAACCCCTGTACTTCTTTTCCTCTTCAGATGCCTTAGTGATCAGATTCTTTTGCTACTCTCCTTCTGAGACACCATTTTGAGGTCAACACTATTTACTCATCTTAGGAGAAGCTGGCTCTCAAGACTCATTGCATGGGACAGCAAGGTCTTTCTTTCATTCCTTTCATGTTCCTTAAGGGACCATATTATAAGAGCAAAAAATCCAAGTTTTTTTTTTCTGTGATCTACAGGGCTCAATATGATCAGCTGGCTCCTGATATCTCTCCATACCCCTCTCACCACTTTCCCTGCATCACAGCCCTCCAGCCATATTGGCTTCCTTGTAGCAGGTCCTCAGACATACAAATACTTGCCCCAGGGCTTTTGCACCTGCTCTCCCTTCTGTCTTAGACATCCTTTCCCCAATAGTCACATGGTTCACTCCCTAATTTCATTTGGAACTCTGCTCAGGTGTCGCCTCTTCAGATGTCACCTACCCTAACATTCCATGATAAAAGTGTGACTCCTGTCACTCTTCACTTCTTGCTCTACATTTTTATATTACTCATCATACTTATGTTTCCCTGATTATTTTGTTTATTTGAATTCATTTATTGCCTGTTTTCTTTTTTCTTAAGATTTTATTTATTGGGGGAGGGTGAGAGAGGGAGAGGGAGAGAGAGAGAGAGAGAGAGAGAGAGAGAGAGAGAATGAGCAGGAGGGAGGGTTAGAGGGAGAGGCAGAAGCAGACTCTCCACTAAGCAGGGAGC
The DNA here is from genome assembly GCF_048164855.1 of Canis lupus baileyi. Classification (NCBI taxonomy): domain Eukaryota; kingdom Metazoa; phylum Chordata; class Mammalia; order Carnivora; family Canidae; genus Canis; species Canis lupus. Next base: position 48,154,847 of record NC_132845.1, on the reverse strand, counting down.
CTGACTGGGACCTGATCCCAGGGCCCTGGGATCATGACCTGAGCCAAAAACAGATGCTTAACCAAATGAGCCACCTAGGCATGTCTACTGCCTGTTTTCTACACCATTCTTCCCACGCTCAAAAGTGAGCTCCTGTGTCAGTCACTATAGTGAACTGGCTTCTGGTACAAAGTGGGAATTTAATAAATCATTGAGTAAAAAGTATATAGTTAACTTACTCTGATTTTAAAAGGATTTTTAATCCTTTTCTCACTATTTACAAATTATCTTCATTCGTAGTTATTCAGTAAATGACCTCAGTCAGTCCTGGAGTCTTGGGAGTTGGTGGAGTCAGGGTTGGGGGGAGACACAGAAAACTTCTAGATCAGAATTTTCCACCAATTCTATATTCATTAGGTGAATTTGTGAAAAACAAAAGTCCAGAATTAAGCACATTAGAAGATCCTGCAAATTACCCTCTTGGAGACTGTCAATGCAGTCTCTCAACGGCATTGACAAAACTGGAGTGAAATGCTAGGCTTTGTTGGCTCCTAGAACATTCGGTTATCTTCCCCTCTCTCTGATCATGGCTTTATAGCCATCTATTAATTTATTAATAAATAATAATAATAATAATAATAATAATAATAATGCTTGCAACACATGTTAACATAGGGCAGGTGAGAAGTCCTACCACCAAGAAAGTAGTCCAACTTGAATTAACCCACATTAAGTGGGCAATTCACAAGATATTTTCTTTTAAAATGTATTTTTATTTATTTATTTATTTATTTATTTATTTATTATTTATTTATTTATTTTTATGAGAGAGAGAGAGAGCACAAATTGGGGGAGGGAGAGGGACAAGCTGATTGTCTGCTGTGCGTGAAGCCCGAGGCAGGGCTCAATCTCACGACACTGAGATCATGGCCTGAGCCCAAACCAAGAGTGGGATGCTTAACAGAGTAAGCCACCAGGCACCTTGATATTTTCTGATCATAATGTTTTATTTCTTTGGAAGTTTTGATGGCACTCTATTTGTTTGAAATGCACAGAAATATATAAATGTGCAATAGAGCATGGAGGGGAGGGTCAGTGTGGTGCAGTAATTAAGAGTGTAGACGCTGAGGCCAGGTCTGCCTGATGAGATCCTGGCTCCAATGGCTTTCTGTTGTGTAACTTGGGGCAAGTTACTTAATCCTGTGACTCAGTTTTCTCATGTGCAAAAGGAGGATAATAATAGTAGGACCTACCCCATCCACTTGTGATGAGGATTAAATGGGTTAATCCATATAAAGACTTAAAGAAATACCTGACTCACACAAGCACCCACTAGCTTGTTATTACATGCATATTTTTTTCAATAAAAGTAAGTGGCAACACAATGTTGGTTTTCAAACTTTTAGACCCCCGGTAATTCTATTTTATTATTTTATTTTATTTTATATTATTTTATTTTATTTTTTGAGGATTGGGGGTTACTTTTTTTTGTTTATTTAGATTCAATTAGCCAATATATAGTACATCATTAGTTTCCGGTGCAATTTTAAAAAGCAAAGGATTATCAGCCTCATTGTAATGACAAGGAATTCTGACCTCTTTGCCAGGAATTGTTCCAGGGCAGTTTGAAAACCCATCTGGCCTATTTCACTGAACACTTAATAATTCCACATGACCTCTTTTTTTTTTAGCCCCCAATTTTTATTTTATTTTATTCCACCATGAGGGTTTTTCTTTTTTCACCTCTGGTCAAGTTTTCTGTTATATTTTATTTAATATTCTATATTTCCTATTATTTTTCTCTCTTTTTCTTTTCTCACTTTCCTCTTTGATTTTTCTACATCAACCCTTCCTAAAAATCCAATATGTATTATATTCACTCCCTGATTTATTAAAAAATTTTAAAAAATTTAATTTCAGTGTAGTTAACATACAGTATTATAATAGTTTCTGGTGTACAGTATAGTGATTTGGCAATTCTACACATTACCCAGTGCTCATCCTGGTAAGTGTGCTCTTAATCCTTGTCACCTGTTTCACCCACCCCTCACCCACCTCCCCTCTGGCAACCATCAGTTTGTTCTTTGTAATTAAGAGTCTGTTTTTTTTGTTTGTCTCTCTTTTCCTTTGTTCATTTGTTTTGTTTCTTAAATTCCACATAGGACTGAAATCATATAGTATTTGTCTTTCTCTGACTAACTTATTTCACTTAGCATTATGTTCTCTAGATGCACTCATGCTGTTGCAGATAGCAAGATCTCTTTCTTTTTTATGGCTGAGTAATATTCCATTGTGTGTGTATTTTATATATATATATGTGTGTGTATATATATATATATATATATATATTATACACACACAATATATATTCTTTATCCATTCACCTATCAGTGGACACTTGGGCTGCTTCCCTAATTTGGCTATTATAAATCTGCAATACACATAGGGGTGGCTACACCTTTTCCAATTAGTGTTTTCATATTCTTTGAGTAAATCCCCAGTAGTGGAATTATTGGGTCATATGGTAGTTCTATTTTAAATTTTCTGAGGAATCTCCATACTGTTTTCCACAGTGGCTGTACAAGTTTGCATTCCCACCAATAATGCTTAAAGGTTCCCTTTTCTCCATACCCTCACCAACACTTGTCTTTTGTGTTGTTGATTTTAGCCATTCTGACAAGTGGGAGGTAATATCCTATTGTGGTTTTGATTTGCATTTCCCTGATGAGGAAGGAAGTTGAGCATCTTCTCATGTATCTGTTGGCCATTTGGATATCTTCTTTGGAGAAATGTCTATTCATGTCTTCTGACCATTTTTAATTGGATTATTTGGGGTTTTTTTGGTGTTGAGTTGTATAAGTTCTTTATATATTTTGGAAACTAACCCTTTATCCGATATGTCATTTCCAAATATGACAAAGGACATTCTCCCATTCAGTAGGCTGCCTTTTAGTTTTGTTGATTGTTTCCTTTGCTGTGAAGAAGCTTTTTATTTTGATATAATCCCAATAGTTTATTTTTGCTTTCATTTCCCTTGCTTCAGGAGGGCAACATCTAGAAAAATGTTGGTATGGCCAGTGTCAGAGACATTACTGCCTGTGCTCTCTTTTGGGATTTTTATGGTTTCAGGTCTCACATTTTGAGTTTATTGTGGTGTAAAAAAGGTTTATTTTCATTCTTTTACATGTTGCTGTCACGTTCCCAGCACGTGAAGAGCATTTGTTGAAGAGACTATCTTTCCCCAGTGTATAGTGTTGCCTCCTTTGTCAAAGATTAATTGACCATGTAACAGTGGGGTTTTTTGGGGGGCTCTCTGTTCTGTTCTCCTGACCTATGTATCTATTTTTTGTGCCAGTTCTATATTGTTTTGATTACTATGGCTTTGTGGTATTTCTTGCAAACTGGAATTGTGATACATCTACCTTTCTTTTTCTTTTTCATTTCAAGTTTGCTTCAGCTCTTCTGGGTCTTTTGTGGTTCTATACAAATTTTAGAATTGTGGTCTAGTTCTGTGCACAATGCTGTTGGTGTTTGGTAGGAACTCCATTAAATTTTACATTGCTTTGAGTAGTATGGAAATTTTAACAATATTTGTTCTTCCAATCCATGGGCATAGGATATATTTCCATTTCTTTGTGTCATCTTCAATTTATTTTATCAGCTCTTTTATTATGTTCAGAGTACAGGTCTTTCATCTCCTTAGTTAAGTTTATTCCTGGGTATTTTATTATTTTTGGTGCAGTTGTAAATGAGATTATTTTCTTTCTCTTTCTGCTATTTCATTATTAGTATATAGAAACCAAACAGATTTCTGTGTAATGATCCCACATGACCTCTTGATTCCTTTATTACTTGTTCCTGAGATATCTACAAACTTAGGAAAACGTACAATATAATATCCAAGTCCTGGCTATAATAGATAAGCAGTTGTCTTTTACCAATATATTGTTTCCCTCTTTCTCTGCTTCTGTCTCTGCCATTTGTTTTCCATCTTTCTCTGTCTTGTCTTTCTTTCTCTCTCTCTCTAGTTTTCTCTCTCTCTAGTTTTCTTTCTCTCTCTCTCATACACATACAAAAACAATACACATGGTGTGTGTGTGTGTATGTGTATACCTGTGTGTGTCTGTGTTTATGTGTGTGTGCCTGAGTGTGTGTCTGTATCTGTGTTTATGTGTGTGTCTATGTGTCTGCATGTATGTATCTGCCTATGTGTATGTTTGTATATCTTCCTGTATCTGTATCAGCATGTGTCTGTGTGTCTGCATGTGTGTGTCTCTGTGTGTGTGTCTGTGTATGCATATCTGTGTGTGTCTTTTCTGTGTGCATGTGTGCATTTGTGTATGCACCTGCATGCATTTATCTGCCTATGTGTGCCTATATGTGTGTCTGCATGTGTGTTTGCATCTGTCTGTCCATGTGTGTGTATGCATGTGTGTTTGTGTGGGTCTGTGTGTGTGCGTGTGTGTCTGTGTGTGTGCACACATAAGTATTTTCCCATACTTTTCTTCCTTTTTCATCTTACAGCAGCCCTTCTCTCCCTTTATCACAAGGGGTGGGACTCCAAGAGACGGACCCCACCCCCTCCCCCTGACTTCCAGCTGGACAAGGTAGAAGATGAGGGCCCCTCCAAAAGGCTCTTTTTCTCTAACTCTGCAAGTTGAATGTGCCAGTGTTCATTTGACCACATGGTCCATTTGAGAAGATTTTTCCTTGAAATCCTGCTGAAAAATCACCCATTTCTGTTTCAGTCTTTGCCTCTTTTTGTCTCAACCGCATCCAAGGTCAGACACCTTTCTTTTCTACTTTTCAATGATCTCTGGTTCTTTTTTTCCCATCCACAACTTCAGTTGCTACCTAGCCATTTGAATCATGGAGGTTAACCTTTGATTTTGGGGAGAAGCACACCTCTGATAATAAATATTGGTTCCCAGGCCCCAGCCTCTGTCTGTGTTATTTCATGGCAGGAAGAAGGAATGGACAACAGCAAGCCAAATCCTGCTACTTCCAGGTAATTCTGTTAATTTCACCCTGAGCAGAAAACTGTGGTCTTCATTTGAAGCAAGGACATTTGAGGCTGGCATTTTTATCACATTTGTCCAAGATAGATGGGGAGCTAATTTTCAAGAACCTGGAATGATATCTAGAAGAACCTGTCACGGTGGGGTTTGTTTTTGTGGGTTAAGAAAACATCCCAACAACTTTTTGACCTATGGAATCTGTCTTCAGGAAGTGATTTCCACATGTGTGACATATTTAGACTGCCTTATAAAAACACAATTTTTATTTGACAGTTTTAATATTTTGAACACTCCATATTGACATTTTTATCAGATGGGTTGTTTTTGTTGGCAGTGGGAGTTTGCAAACTAATGAAGAAAATAAGAAAGTAAATTAGCTTGAAGCTGCTGAGTATTTGTGACCAGAAGGTAAACGAAGGAGGTACCAGTGTCTAGAAATAATTGCCATCACTGCCATAGTCCTCCATTAGCGCTGGCAAAAGACCCAGGGTCTGACAGTTAAATTAAAGCTTGCAGCCCAGTGAAAAATTAGCAGCAGAAAGCTTGAATTCTGGTAACATCACACTGCATGCCATCTACTGTATGGCTTGACAACTTTGCTCCATTCATAATATTCATTGGGGGGTAAGATGGCTTGGGAGCCACAAAAAACAAATTAATCTATAGCAGGCAGTGTTTACAAAGCAACGACCCAACCAATTTGCCATTAATGTAGAAGCTTGCTCAGAGAAATTCTTTTATTATGTGACACTGCATGATGACAGGAGTCTGAGCTTTGAAGTCAGACAGACTTGAGTATAAAGCCCAGCTGCAGCACCTACTGGCTGTGTGTGCTTGGGCTAGTGACTTAACCCTTCTGATCCTTAGTTTTCTTACCTTTAAAGTGTAGATAAAAATATGACCTACCATGGGTACCTGGGTGACTCAGTCAGTTGGGCATCCAACTCTTAGTTTTGGCTCCGGTTGTGGTCTCATCCTGGGATCAAGCAATGTGTCAGGATCTGCACTTGGCATGGAATCTGCTTGAGGATTCTTACTCTCTCTCTCTCTCTCTCTCTCTCCCTCTGCCCTACTCCCCTCACATGCACACACTTGTGCTCTCTCTCTAAAATAAATAGATAAGACTTTAAAAATATGTATTTATGACCTAGCTAATAAGATTACTGAGGAGTAAATAAGATAATGCATATAAAGTACATAGTATGATGTTCTTGTTCGAGCAAATGGTAGGGGAGGAGACATTACAATGGAGACATCTGGAGGCTTCATGGAAAATGTGCAAGTTGAGCTTCATCTTAAACTAAGAGGAAGGGTTGGACCTGAGCATATGGTTTGGGAGAAAAGCAGTCTAAGGAGATGAGAAGCCTCAGCAAAAATCTGCAGACACACAAGTCGATGGCTTATTCAGAGCATGAGAGACAGATAAGGAGCAGGGAATGATCTTGACCTAATAGTTTCAAAACCACTTTCTCTATCACTCCTTATGCATAGTAAATGACCTTTCTGAATAGCCAGATGATGTGCTGCTTCAAATTAGATTCTCTTGTTCAGTTCTTCAGCATTCAAGACCCAAGGAAGTGCCACCATATAGGCAGTTCACCCTATCTCCCAAAACCTTCTATGTGTTATCCCTTTTCCCCCTCACCCTGGCCAGTGCTTGCCAACCTGATGGATGAAAAATGATATCTCCTCGTTGACTCTTCATTTAGGAAATGGGTACGTAGCTTCAAAACAAATATAATGCTATAATCTTTTAGGAAATCAATCTGGCGGTATGTGTTAGAATTAGATATACAAATACCCCTTCACCCATGAAACCAATTTTGAGGAATCCATCTTATAGAAATAAATGTATCAGTACATAAAGATAAATGTACTGGCATGTTTATTACAATATTATTGAAAGTGGCTAGAAAGGGCAGATGCAAATTCAATGTCATCCACTGATATATAGATGGTTGAATTAACGGGGAGGTTTTCTCACTCTGTGGAATGTGATACAGCTTTTATAGGAATTAATTACATCTCTGTATCAACATCTCCATCAGCAAGTTGCATCCTGTAATGAGAACAGTGTGATCCAATTGTTTTAAGAAGTAGGGGAAAAAATTATGAGTGCGGTATGTATGTTGACATATGGTTGTATGAACACAGGGACAAGTGTAGAAACTCACACACCAAACTTAGCTTTGCTTCCTTGCTGGAAGGGTGGCAGGGATTGAGCAAAAAGGGAGAAACTGTTGCCTTTTTCTTTGTGAACCTGATTTTGACTTGTTGCCATAAGCATGCATAGTGTAGCTTGAAAGGAAAATCCAATAAAATACATAAAAAGGGCACTTACCTGCCAAATGGGGGTTATGGTAAAGGAAAAGCTGAGTAAAAGGGAAGGAAAGTCGTGGAAGCTGTGAGTAGAGAAAAGGAGAATGACAGGAGCTTTTGTTCATGTATGTGCTGGGTTGGCTTAACGTCTGTCTGCTTGAGAGGGGATTTTTCTCTTGTACAGTAAAGAAGGAAGCTGCAGAGTCAACACATATGGCTCAGCCTGGGATGGAAACTTCCTCACAAGAGGCAGTCCCTGCTCACCTGTCCAGCATCATCTCCCACCTGATTCTTAGGCAGTAGTAACGCTGAGCTCCTTGCCTCACAGCCCATAAGCCATCATAAACACACACATGCCCATATGCGCACACATGCACACACACATGTCCACAAACATTCATGCTTGTGCTTTATGTTGTTTCTCACCTTCAGCCCAGAGCATGCCTCACATTTCTTCCCACCTGACCAACTTCTATTTTCTAGATTCCACTTGGGAAAGAGTCGCTTACCCAAGACCGGGCTGAGCACCCCAACACGTGTCCCCTCAGCATCCAAAGTCAACTTCCATCTACACACAGTGTGCTACCTCCCCCTCAAAATCAATTTTCTTTCTCTCTCTTTCTCTTGCTTAAACCATTTATTTTTAAAAAGATTTTATTTATTTGTTTATTCATGAGACATACACAGAGAGAGGCAGAGACATAGGCAGAGGGAGAAGCAGGCTCCCTGCAGGGAGCCCGAAGCAGGACTCGATCCCAGGGCCCCAGGATCACAACCTGAACCAAAGGCAGATGCTCAAACACTGAGCCACCCAGGTGCCCCATGGCTTAAACCATTTTGATTTGATGTGTGTCCCTTATAGGCAAGATTTCCAAAAGCACTCTGAATTAGGTAAATTTTTATTTGGCCTGTATTTCAGATGAGGAAATAAGGCTCAGAGCAGTTGAGTGACCCCTTCGAAGTCCCACAGTTGAAGTATTGATAGAATAAAATTTTAAGCCCAAATTTGCAGACTCCTACCGTGGGGCTTTTCCACTTTACCTCTACTGTAAATTGCAGAAATATACACACTCTGGTGGGATGAACTGGTGACTCTATTACTATTATTCAGGTGTGCTTTGTATTCTACATTGCCTCAGAGACTCCTTCTTGTTCATTCAGTTGACTGACTCTCAGCCAGACCATAATCCCTTAATGATCAGGTGTATGAGGTAGGAAGCTTTCACCTGCAAGTAACAGGAAAATCTGACTTCAAAGAGCTTAAACAAACTAAGGAGGTATATGATCTCCTGTAAAGAAAAGTTTGCATCAAGACATGAGCTAGAACTGCGGGCTTCCCATCTTTTCTCTCTGCCGACCTCCCCTTGTGACTTTTATCCTCAGGTGGCTCGCCTTATGGTTATAGGATGGTTGCTGCAGTTCCAGGCCTTGCGTCTGCACACAGAAACAGTCAAATGTGGGGAGAGCAAGGATCCCTGTCCTGTATCTCTTGAAGACAGGAGATGAAAACTCCACCAAGTCCTCCCCTGTGGGTCTGTGTGGTCTGGCCCCAGCTCCTGGGAGGTAACCTCTAAGCCCTTAGAGTGTCCTGCCAGATAAGACTGTCTTTGTTTATCTGATGGCCTTGGGCTATGCCCAGAGAGGCATGTTAACAATGTGAATACTACTCAGTCATTAAAAAAAGAAAAAGAAAGAAAGAAAGAAAGAAGAAGAAAGAAGAAAGAAAGAAAAAAGAAAGAAAGAAAGAAAGAAAGAAAAAAGAAAGAAAGAAAGAAAGAAAGAAAGAAAGAAAGAAAGAAAGAAAGAAAGAAAGAAGAAAGAAAAATCTTGCCGTTAGTAACATTGTGGATGGAACTAGAGGATATACTAAGTGAAATAAGTTAATCAGAGACAGAATTATCATATGATCTCAGTCTTGTGGAATTTAATAAAACAGAGGAGCATAGAGAAGGGAGGGAAAAATAAAACAAGATGAGATCAGTGAAGGAGACAAACTATCAGAGACTCTTAATCATAGGAAAGAAACTGAAGGGAGGGGTTGGGGGCATCGAGTAACTGGGTGATGGGCATTAAGGAGGGCATGGGATGGAATGAGCGCTGGGTATTATATTCAACTCATGAATCACTGACCTCTACCTCTGAAATTAATACTACATTAAAGGTTCATTAATTGAATTTAAATTAAAATAAATAAATAAAATAAAAAAAACCCCAATGTGATTTATGGTAGGCGGCCTTGGGCTTTGCTGTGTGGCTGCACCTCTGGAGGGGCTGAAGACTCATGTCAGTCATGGGGTTGGTCAGTTATGTCTATATGACTGAGCCCCAATAAAATCTCTTGGATACCAAGATTCAAGTGAGCCTCCCCTAGCTGGCATCACTCCATGCTTGTCATCACATGTGGTTGCTGGGAGAGGTGAGCATCATGTGCATGAGTCCACTGGAGGAGGACAGCTGGAAACTCCAAGCTCAGTATCTCTTGAACTTCTTCCCTTGGCTGATTCAATCCATGTTCTTTCTCTGTAATAAACCATAAAATGGCTGGTATAATTAAAGCGAATTATTGAAACTGAGGGTGGTCTTGAGACCCCCAAACTTGTAGTCAGTGTCGGAAGTGAGAATGGTCAGCAAGACAGTGTCCTTCTCCTTAGGTTTTATTAACCAGAGCTGAGTTGTATGCTTTCTTCTCTGTCAATCACAGGCAAGTGGAGCTGCCTTGAGTGGCTTGAATTGAAAAAGATGTAGCCCCTGGAACCATGGCCTATGATTCTTGAGACTTCTCTGAGGAGACTTCCCTGAGGAACAAAAAAGGAGGGTAATCATTGTTTATTGTTTACTGTTGGGAAGCAGTTAACAGTGTCTACAACAAGTTGGTTTTTTACCACTTCTTTCATCCTGGGTGGAAGCAATACAGCACCTCAAAGGGACCTTCCAACTTTGCTCTTTGCATCCGTCTGTGATTTCTGTGGCCTGAAGAACAGGATAATCTTCATTCCAGAGTGCAACACTGATAAACTTGTCAACACTCAAATCAAGCTGGGATCCAGAAGCTTTTAGAGAAGCAGCTTGACCTCAAATTTTCCCATGATTGGTATTTGTGCCAAATAAGAACAAAAAACATCAATGTAGAGACCTGAGAGAGGTCTTCCTTAAGACCTCTTTTCATCACCGAGCACCTTCAGTTGGTTTTGGCCTGGTGTCCCAACCCCTGCTTTGGGCCTACAAATTGTGTCTAGAGATAGGAGTGCCTAATAAAAACAATAAGTTCTTATAATAATGATATTAATTTATGGAGTGATATTATATATTAGACACTGTGCAGAGGCTATGTATCCATTACGTCATTTAATCAATCTCCTCTTAAAGATTTACTTATTTGAGAGAGAGAGAGAGTATGAGCAGAGGAGCAGAGGGAGAGGGAGAAGCAGACTCCCTGCTGAGTAGGGAGCCTAACTTGGGGCTTAATCCCAGGACTCTGAGATCATGACCTGAACCAAAGGCAGATGCTTAACTGACTGAGCCATCCAGGCAATCCTATTCTCATTTTTTTTTAATTTTATTCATTTATTTCAGAGAGAGAGAGAGAGAGAGAACAAACTGAGGGAGAGGGAGAAGCAGACTCTCCAGTGAGCAGGGAACTCAGCATGGGGCTTGATCCCAGGATCCTGGGATCATGAACTGAGCTGAAGGCAGATGCCCAACTGACTGAGCCACCCAGGCACCCCCCCATTCTCATTTTAAATGTCATTTAAAACAATAGCATCAGGTGGGTTTTGATCATAATTACTTTTTTGTAGATTTTTTTGTAGATAGGAAAATGAGGCTCAGAGAGGTAAAATAACTTGCCCTTAGTCAGTGCTATAGTTGGGTCTGGATGCTTATCAGTCAGGTTCTAGAGCTACTGAGCAACACTGATGCATTGTGAGGTCATACTGGCAGGGAGAAGGATTTTGTCATAGGAGCAGTAGGATGCCACTAAGGGGTTTTGAGTACAAAATAACTTTCTCATTTTGAAAAATGCATTTGGGTAAGAGTAGAGTGTTCCAAACTGCTCTGAGTAGTCTCACTCAGCCTACCACTGGAGAACTGCTTCAACTGAAGAAGCATTTCTCTGACCTGTTGTGTATCTTGGATTTCATGTTATATTTCATTTGAGTGGAACATTTCATGGTCCTTAAAGAAAATTAGAAATCCATTAATCTAGATGAGGGTAGATAAACTATGGCTTGTGGACTCAATCTGGGAAGTTACCTGCTTTTTTAAATAAAGTTCTATTGGAACATGCCCATATCCATTCATGGACATATTGCATGTATTTGCTTCTGTTGTAAATGGCAAAGCCTAAAATATTTACCATCTGTTCCTTTCCAGAAAACATTTGTGGACTTCTGATCTAGATCAGAGTTTCTCAACTTGGTCACTTGACATTTTGGGTCAGATTATTCTTTTGGGGGGATTCTGATCTGTGCACTGTAGGGTGTTGAACAGTATCCCTGGTCTCCACCCGCTAGATCCCAGAAGCACTGCCCACAGTTGTCAACCAGCACCTCCAGTTCCAAACCACTGATCTAGATGATATTGTGTTCTTTCCACATCTGACATTCTAGACATTTATGGCTTCTTATGCTCATTTTAATGAAAGTGGTCAATAGATTCATGAATTTTTAGAGAGAACCTTTTTGTGTGCCATTGTGGCCGTATTGTTTTCTGGATAGATCTTTTTGGTTATTCAAACTACTCCAAATGGATCATTTCATCAATATATCTTAAGAATATCTCTTTAGCAGATCATGCTTTTGGCCTCATTTTAGGTGACAGATGGTGGCCTGGAGCATGGGAAGGAGGAAGGGGCTTGGTGTTCAGGTTCCTACTTGGCCATTTTGCAGTGAGGCATTGACTGGATAAGTCAGTTCAATTTCTCTGAACTTCAGTTTTCTCATCTCTGAAATGGGAACAGTAATAACCACTTTGGTGGGTGGTTGTGAGAATCATATGAGATGATGTCGTGGAAACAATGACCATTGGAAATATGACATGGAAATTATTGCATATGCATCTCCAAAGTGTACCAAAACATGGAGCCAAAACATTATCCTGGTACCCATTGGATTTCCTGCAGAATAGGAGAGAAACTACCCCAAAGCACTAAAGTTTTGAGAAAGTTTATAAAACAATGATTACATTTTCCCAAATCTCTGGCTGGTAAAGAAATGTCACTAGATAACTAATACCTAAAGCAGTGTGGGGTAAAAGCAAGTTGAAAGTAGGCTACATTTTATGACTTGGTGATTATAAACTCTCAGGAGTTGGAATATCACTGGAGGGTTAGACAAGAAAATGATGCTTGATTATAATATTTCCAAGACCCTAGTGTCAATACCATAATTAAAATAAAAATTCAAGTGTGGGACTCTAATGCTTTCTGTTTTCACAGTTCCTCCTGCTTTTGTGAATTCTAAGAATTCAGAGATCCTCTGTACCTGTATCGTTGTCAAGTATTGGAATCATTTTCTCAAAATCTATTTCATTGTACTAATAGCTATAGAGTTGTCTACAGTTTAGACATTTCCCTGTGGCCAAAAGATTGCACAATGGTGTAATCAGGGAGGCATGTAAGCTAATTATCTGTGGTTGAATTTTGATTCAGGTTCAGCTTTTCTAATAAGAGAAATTGTAATTAGGTTTTGTGCTACTATGTGGGTGAAACTTTTTTTTTTTTTGTATGTGTATGTACTTGTGTGCAGACATGGGAACGTTAAAGATGTGACATATGGAAAGCTATCCGGGGAAAATGAACAATTTGATGGTCCCCATTCAAATGCTGAAACTACTTAGAATCTTTCCAATCAGCTAATGGATCCTGGGCTGGAAATCAAAAAGTCTGGGTTGCATTCTGCTTTTTTCCAATTATCTGCTCTGTGTCCTTTAGAGAGGAACCCCACCCGAGGCCTCAATTTTCTTCTCTGTAGAATGAGCACTTTAGATAGTACGGAACTTTTGCTGCTGAGGTTCCTACTCCTCCTCTCCATCAACCCTTCTTTGTCCTTTGACCTCCAGCCCCACTTTTAGGCCAATTTAACACATTCACCTCCAAACGCTTTCTCTTTTACCTCCCCCATTCCAATCCATTGCTTCCTGCTGACTTGACTTTTAATAGCACTATTATAGGATAATTTTCCCCAAAAGGCAAAATCATGACTACCATAGTGATAACAGAATAAACATGTGTATGTTCACTTGATTGAGTAGTGTTTTCTCAAATTCACGTGTACCCAGAATCTGTGAATGTGATCTTATTTGGGGGTAGGGTCTTTGCAGATGTATCTAAAGTAAGATGAGGTCATGCTAGATTAGGGTGGGCCCTAAATCCAATGCCTGGTGCCCTATGAGAAGAAGGAGAGAAACTGACAGGGAAAATGCCATGTGCAGATGGAGGTGGAGAGCCAAAGTGATCTATCTACAAACCTAGGATTGCCAGCAAGCATGAGAAACTAGGGAAAGCAAGGAAGGATTCTCTCCCAGAGCTTCAGAAGGAGCATGACCTTGCAGGCACCTTGATTTCAGACTTCTACCTCTGGAATTCTGAAAGAATATGTTTCTGTGGTTTTCAGCCACTAAATTTGAGGTGATTATGGCAGCCTCTGGAAACTATTATACAGGAAAATAATTCAATTCAATTTGGCAAACTTTTGCTGAGGTTTCCAGCCTTGTACCGGGTGTGGAGGATTTGTAAGCTGCTGACCAGGAGCTCCAGTCACAACTGATAACACATGGTAATGGCCACACAATATGAGCTGATTTGGCTTCCTTTCTTGGTCTTCCAAATGGATCCTTCTTTCCATTGCAATGTTTGGGTTTTGTCATTGGATTGGATTCCTTTTCTTGTCAACCTACCTCTTACTCCAAATGCTGCTGTGGTGACCAATTGAGAACAGATGTCAATGGTCTTCAACTGGCCAGCCTTCACACTGGACCTTCAGGTTGTACTTCCAGCCTTCTAGCTTCTTGCCTCAGGGCCTCTTTGACACCATAGTGATAATTCAGGTGGCCTGCAGTACCTTACTGGCATTCACTTGGGGCACGGGATGTGTGTGTGTGTGTGTGTGTGTGTGTGTGTGTGAGAGAGAGAGAGAGAGAGAGAGAGAAAGAGAGAGAGAGAGAGAGAATGCATACATGTGTATTTAATGTATTTCATGGGACTACCCATGAACAATGCATTTCATTAGCATCTTCAGACAAGTACCCTCAACAAGACATCTTTGCATTGCTTTCCTGTTCCTCTGTTCCTCTTCCCTATAATCTAGCTCCCTATAATCACTGCCCAAACAAGCCACCTGCACTCTGGCCCTTGTCACTGGTAGTGCTCTGAGGAGACCCAGGCTGACACAGCATTCCCCTCGCCCCACAGTACCCTCCCTGTCAGCGCCTCCTTCCATATATCCTCAGGCTCCACTCATTTTGTGCAAGTCATTTCCCTTTTTGCTTTGGGACCATTTACCCTCTGTGACATTTGGATCATAATAGGATGAAAATGTGAATAGAAAGGGAGTGGAGCCAGTTGAAGGCTCCTCCAGATGTCGGTGTCACAGTAGCAGGTTCCTACATGCCAAGGATTGCCGCGACAGCAGAATGAGGTCTTCGTTGTCTGCAGCTCAGATCCCTCAAGTGCCTCTGGGGGCCTGTGGGGGGAAGGTGGGGTGCCATTCCTACCTCTTATTGTTTCTTTCAGGCAGGAACTGAGACCCCTGAAGGCTCCAAGCACAGTGTTGTATGAGTTTCCTATTGCAACTGCAACAGATGGTCACAAACCAATGTCTTGAAACAGTAAAAATCTGTTATCTTATAGTTCCCAAGGTCAGAAGTCCTAAAATCAAGGTGTTGGCAGGGTTACATTCCTCTTGGAGGTTTTAGAAGAATATCTATTGCCTGTGTTTTCCAGCTTCTGGAGGCCATTTGCAGTCCTTGGCTCATAGCCCCTTTCCCCACTTCAGACTGTACCACTTCCACCTCCCATTCCATCATCACATCTCCTCTGACTGATCTGCCTTTATCTTAAAGGGGCCACTGCAGTTACATTGAATTCAGCAGGTCATTCAGGAGAATCTCCCTATGACTATATCCTTAAATTAATCATATCTGCAAATTCCCTTTGCCAGCTGTTACTTTTATCATATTCATAGGTTCTAGGGATTAGGGCATGGAAATCTTTGGAGAGGGCATTATTCTGCTTACCTCAGTTTTTAAAAATCTTATTTGTGACATTGGTGAAAAGACCCTATCTATCTGTCCATTCATCTGTCTACTTATTATCTGCCCAACCATCCATATCATTTATCATTTATCTGTCCATCTATATATCCATCTATCATCTATCTATCCATCCATCCATATCATCTATCACCTATCTATCCATCCATCATCTATCTATCTACCTACCTATATACTTACCTATTTTCTCACCATGATTCTTAAGTAATGAGGGAATTTTATACCTGGCATAATTATCAAACAAAATGAAACTTTGAACAAAGAAACTTCAAACAATGAAAGCACTACAAGGGAATGAGATAATTTTAGAAATGACACATGGACTCTGAAGCACCTTGTCAAAAGTAATGTTCTTTTCAGGAGCAAATATTATTAAGTGGAAGTCTCAGTTTATCTCAAGACTTCACTAAATCACTGCTCGTCAAATTTCCAAAATGACGTTCCTGCTCAAAGATACCAAACTCTTGCTCAGCTGTTAATTGAATAAAATTAGGTTGAGATCTTAATTTTCGGCCCATTTCTTCTCTTCTAGGCCTGGTTAGGTAGACATTTTCCTTTTCTGGGTTTCCTCCAAAGCACAAAGTAACAGTACCAACCACCAGTGGAGGAGATTTATTATTTCCTACCAAAGAACCCTTGTAATAACAGAGGACTATGCATGTCTGGTACAGTTTGTGTAAATGTCTGCACAGTATCAGATTCTCATCTTGAGGTTCCTTTTCCTCCTGTTGAAGTTGTCTTAATGATTATATACGAGATAATGACCTCAGAAGCCTGTGTTCTGTTGGCTGTGTGATGGAAAGACCTGAGAATTTCTTCCAATGCTTCATGTCATGGTTTCTAGAGAAGGTAAACATTTTCTATTCAAAATGGCCTCTGGCCCTCTGGCCATGTATTTATTGATCAGCCTGGGTGTGTAATATAATTAATCCTTCAGTTGATAACCAGAAGGGAGTGTGTGGTGAAGACAGACAGAGCTATACTTCTCCAAGCCAGGAAAGGTAGAGTTGACATCTCCAATGGTAACTTTCATTGTGTCCTGTGTTGGTGAGGGAGGCAGGCAGTTAAGATTATAATGAAGGGCACAAGAGTTCAAGAGGGAATTCATTCCTGTTCTCTGTCATTTGCAGGGACTACATCTTTATGGGCTCAGTCTGTCTCCCTCCTACTAAGGCCAGTTTACTGGGGGTAAGATTACTGGGGACACATCATCCTGGACTTAGTATAGCAGATGCTAAGGATTTGTGTCTTTGTATGTCCATGCCAACTAAACATTTGAAAAGGGCAATGATTTTGGACAGAAGTTTTGACCTCAGAGCAGTTGCCCTTGGCAACCACAAACTCCTTCATAACCCTGGGTGGTCTGCTATTCTTTGTGGCTAATCCTCCCCACCCTGGCTATTCTGCAAATAATGGACCTCCCCCCTCCAGTCCTCTTCTACCTCCACTCTAGATGGATCTACTTTTTCACGTCGTCCCATTGATCAGAAACATTAAATAGCTTCCCATTTCGTAGGCTTCCTATTGAATAGGGCCCAGCCTTCTTGGTAAGATCCAAGGTTACATCCTTGTCTTATTTGCTACTCTTGGCCAGGAAGTTCCAGCTGTAGAAGATACCTTGTCTTTTCCTATGTCCATGACTTTGCTCAACACTCATCTTCACTTAGATCTTACTCTTCCATCACTGCTTACAAATTTCTATCTATTCTGCAGTGGACAGTTCAAGTGCTTTCTGCTTCCAACAGTGTCCTGGGATTTTCTCAACCAGATGAAGCCTTTTTCTTCTTCAAGTTTTTCTCCTTAGATAGTGTTTCTGTAAACTTTTTCCTTTGGTATTGTTTCTGAGAAATGTTGGGCTCTTCACTGACTCTGATTTTTTTTTTTTTTTAGGGTTATTTGTTCATGTGTCATAATTCCCTTAAAGGACTGGCTTACTATGAATAACTTTAATTTTATATTGTCCAAATCAGTGATCCCCTATACACATAGAATGATTCAATTATCTAGGATGATGTATTTTGTAACAAACGAAGCCCCCAAAATGTAGCAGTTTCTATTTATTTAGTAAGTCTTATAGAAGTTACTTAAACCAGGGGCTCTTGCTCCTTAACTAACTAAGACTAACAAGGCAAAATCCAGAGAATTTTGCATAATATTCCAGAATATTCTTGACCCCTTCAAGCCCATCCATGAACTACCAACCTCACTAGCCCAGGATTAAGAACTTGTGTTTTGATAGATTGTCTTGCATCTTATGTGAGCTGAAACAGAAGGGAACTCTATTTGGCATTGTCAATAGACAACCTCCAACAGGATTAATATTAAACTTGATTCAATAAATGTACTTTTTATGGGTTTACTTCAAAAGGAGAAGGAACTATCTGTGGGTCTTGAGAGGTCAGGACATTTTAAATACTATTCTGCTCAGTTTTAAGTGAAAGACACACATATTTGGCTCTTTATTGATCAGAAATGCTTAAATCCAAGTTGCTTAGGGCTTGAACTACCCCCTTTTTATGGCATAAAAATAACTTCCCCAGATCAGTAGCAAACTATTAACTACATCAAATTCAATGCACTGGTAAAATAATAAGACCCTCTTGTCTCAATCTGGCTTTTCCTTATTAAGCAAGAGTGAAGCTGTAGCTATTCAGTATCAAATCAACTGCTTGGGGGTTTCTTTGCAGTTGTTCTATAAAGCTGTTAAAACAGCTGTGGGCCAAGTAATTAATTAATTGACAAAACCAGTTGACCTAATTTGGTCATTATTATGCTAGAGGGAGCCATCTACATGCAAGCAGTCAAGTTTTGGATGGTAGCTCTTCTCAGAGCTTTGGTGTCATTCATTGTGTGTGAGCATGAAATGGAATTCACGTGCTCTCTCTCTCTCTCTCCCCCTCTTTGTCTGTCTGTTTCTTGAATCCAAGTGTATGGTGCTTCTCTCTCAGAGAGCTACTTCACCGTTTTTCTGGCTCTCCACTTTGTTCTGTTGACGCCTAACTGGGTACTTTTCCTTATCATTCCTGTCACTGACATTGCCACCTATTGTCTCACACCCAGACAGCTGTAGTGCCTTCCAATTAAGCTCTTGGCTTCTCTCAACTCCATGCAAGAAAATTTCTTTAAAAAATTATTACTTTTTATTTACATAAGTAATGTGTGACTATTCTCCTTAGTAAAAGACATGGAGGGATATGGGTGAGATCTCTTTGACTATCTTCTTATCCTCTCAATTGTGTTCCTCTTTCCAGAATCTTTGTATCAATTTGGTATGTGAGCTTCCAGTCATCACTCTTTGTATTTGGAAACATATGGGCTGATAGAAAGTGTGTAGAATTCATTATTACTTGGCAACATGCTTTTTTTTACTCAACAATACGACTTAGAGATTTCCCTGAAGTCTTGCATACAGATTGACTTCATTCTTTTTAATTGCTACCTAGTACTCCATGGCCTAAATATACCAAAACTTATTAGGCCATTTTCCTGTTGATATTTGCCTATTTTTGTTATGAAAAGTAATACTAAATTTATTTCTGCATTTTCTTAAACACCTTTTGATGAGCACTATCTATAAAACTATCAGGTGCCCATATTGTCAAATCCAAATGGCATTTGGGGAGTCTGGTCTTCATCCTCTTTTATGCTGATACTTCTCATTGCTCCCTTTACCACATGCCTACCACCCAGCAGGTGTTCCCATCCCTTAAACACTCTTTGTGCTTTGGCTCATTCAGAATGAACCTCAATCTCTTTATCATAGTCATGATTATCATCCTCACTTATCCATATCCTGGTCATTTACTAATACTTTATGTGTTTCCAATATTTCCTCTAACTCTATGATGTAGGTTCCATAATTTTCCCCATTTTACAGATAAAAAAACTAAGACCCAGAATGATTCAATCATTTGCCCCAAATCCCCTGGCTTGTAAGTGGTGTGGCCAGGATTTAAATCCAGACAGCCTGGCTCCAGAATCTATGCTTTTAACGACTCATCTGTGCATTTTCTCTGTTACACATTGTATGCCACTGCTTCCTTCATGCCCTCCTTGATCACCACTCTAGACCTCTGCACTCAGTCTTCTGTTCAACAAATATTTTTGAGCTCCTGACTATGTGCACATTCTAGGCCAGATTCTGGTGATATATTCACAAACAAAATGGTGCAGTCTATGACCTGGACGTGTCCGACTAATACACATGAATACTTCATGCAATGCTACCCACACCACTCAGAGGGACTTGTTTTGGATCCTCTGTCCTCCTTTAGGGGAATACTCATGTTTTTGCTATTGGATGTGTCTTCACACTTTTAGCTTATCCTAGTTGCTCAATTGGCATTTAACTGTGACATTCCTATAATAGACACTGGTCCCTTCCCTATAGATCAAGTCTTACCTACAAAAGCATTTGAGATTCAGTGCCGAGTAAGCCCAAGGAATTGCTAATAAGTCTAACTCCTACCTCTATGTCCAGAGAACCACTTGACATACTGCCAAAACCCACTTGGTGAGGACTTTGATGTTCCTGCTGAGGAAGTAGGACTTCAGTACCTAAAGATCATCTGGAGTACCTCATCTGAGGCCATGGGTTCTTTCAAAGCAGATAAATGAATCCTGAGGGCTGCACTGATATGCCTTTAGGAAGATGGAGGCTTAGAGAAGTATGTGGGGCTAATTCTGGATCTTGGACCCTGGGCATACCACACTAAGGCAGAGGAAGACTTTAAAAGTTCCTGCTCATCAGAGTGGCCACATCTGTCCACTTTGCCTTCTGGAAGGCTGTTGAACTCATGCGTCTAGCAGGTAGACACAGCAACACCACAAACACAGCTAAAAATGAGGGGAAATAATTGAGTTAGTGGTGCAGTGCTATCTGTTCTATGCCATTAATATCAGCAAAAGGCAAGAAAAAAAATAACACTGGACCAACTTTTGTGTCTTGTTTGCATTCCAGACAATATCACTTGGAAGGGATTATTTGCTTATTGATTCTCTTCCAATACTGGGAATTAAACTTAATGTATTTACTTGTTTCAAGCTTTTTAAGCAAAATATCCTTCTTTTTGTGGGCTTGTCCTCCATCCTAACTCAGAAAAGGAGAAAATCCTCTCTCATCCCAACACTTTGTGTTCGTTCAGTGCACTGAGGAGATAAGAACAGCCTTGGAAGGATGATTCATTGTGCCTCACGAATGAAAGGGAGCTGATTGCTTGAGTTAGTGACAGAGTGAATGTTAGGTTATGGGTCTCCAAATCCTTGTCCAATCACCAGGGCTGCACTGTGATGCTTTCCTTCTTCATGCCAGGTGTGTATCTTTTAACAGTAATCCCAGCATTAGCCCCTGAGAGCTGTACTCAATTCAAAATTGTATCCCACTTCTTCTACATAGTCTGACCTCTGTAATACCAGCCAGCTCTTGGTTTCCCCAAACATCCCTTTCATGCTTTGCTTCTGCACATGTGTTTCCCTCTTCCCTTCCTTGTTAGCCCCTTTTGTGTGGTGAGACCCAGACTCAGTTCACATGTCACTTCCTTTGGGAAGCCCTCCATACTGTCATTTGTGGCTCCAGCTTCTTGAGATGATACTTTCCTTCAATATTCATTTCAAATATATAAGGCTTCAATCTAAGAGAAGGCGGGAAGTCTGTTATGTTTGTCCTGTATCTCCAGGTGTTCTTGGCAGAACCTGGAGTTGGGGCCTCACCATCTTCTGGTCATCTCTTGCTCTGAGTTTCTGACTGTCAAATTTCTCACCTCCTGCAACTGCTCTCCTCTCTCCATTGGCCCCCCAAGCACAACCCACACTGACACAGTCCTCAAAGATCTTCAAAGTGCCACTGACACAGGTTGCCCTGTCCAGCAGATATTTATTCAATGGAAGAGGTTTTGCTCATCACAGGAGATTACATCATGGAACAGAATGGACAGTAACCTGAGGTGAAATATTAGATGTCACGATCCCAAGAATTCATCAAAGCTTTCCTAGCACCGGTCATGTCTCACTGGCTATATCTTAGCTGAGGATTTCACTTTTTACTCCTTTCTCCCTCAGCCTCCTCCAATACCCTCAACCCTATTCCTTTGCCCTTAACATTCTTGTGACTTTTTTCCAATGCAGAGCATTAGAGCTCTTTTCTCCCTCTCTTCCCCAAACTAATCTAACTTCACAAATCCAAAAATGTCACTAAGATGGCCCCTCTGAATGAAGGATCCTCTTCCCTGGTCTCTCCCTTCAGCATTACAACACACCTATGGATTTGTGGGCATTGTTGTTTTTGTTAGTAGCCTCTCCAATGGGTGAGAAGATGGAATTGGTACAAAGGAGGCAGTCAAGGGGACTGATTTCTATTTTCCAATTTTTTTTTTATGGTTTGCATTTTAGTTTTATAATGAGCATGTATCGGGTTTGCCATTGTATTTGTAATAAAGCTGTTAAGGCCCAAAAGTTTAGAATGTGCTTTGAAATCAAATTGGAGCTTTTTTTCAATTCTTTGGACAAAATTCAATTTTCGGACAGGAGTTTCTTTCACAGGGTCGCTGTCAACAGAAGAGGAGCAACATAAAGATTTATTTTCCTCTCGTCCATAGCAAAGCAAATCTTTTGTTTCTGTCAGTCTCCCCAGATACTACACGAGAAGTCAGTGACTATATCTTAATCATCTTTGTGCTTCTGTGCGAAATTACCCATTGTCTACAGCATGTTTCTCCGGGTTATCCAAAGCTAGCCTTGCACTGCCTCCTCTGTAAAGTGTAGATAATTGATAACAATGTAGGATAATTCGTGCCTGCAGATATGCAAAAATTCTGTGTGAGGGAGGCTCACATCCATCAGTATCGTGAGGTTCCCAAACTATGGAAGAGGCCAGTTTTGCTTTCATTTGCATATTTATTTCAATATTTGACCTATCTGTGTGCCTAGTCTCCACACTTTCTCTTGAACTGGTGGAAATATTCCACAAGTTCACTCATTAGTGACTTTAGGAAGTTCTCTAACACGTGTTTCACTTTACATCTGTGTGAGATGTAAATGTGAGGGAAAGTGTGATGATCTTAACTTTTCTGAATTTGAATGTGATCCCTCATCAATTTCTCTACTGCCTGGGCCAAGGACTGATGCTTGGCAGCCCACAATAAATGCTTATTGAATGGGGACAGCTGAGGGGGGCGGGGCTCAGCAGTTTAATGCTGCCTTCATTCAGCCTAGGGCCTGATCCTGGAGACCTGGGATCGAGTCCCACGTAGGGCTTTCCTGCATGGAGCCTGCTTCTCCCTCTGCCTGTGTCTCTGCCTCTCTCTCTCTCTCTCTCTGTGTGTCTCATGCATAAATGAATAAAATCTTTAAAAAAATAAATGCTTATTGAATGAATGAATAAATGAATGAATGAATGAAAAACAGGGATGTATATCCCCTTGCTATTAATATCACCCTAGTTTAAGTATGTACATTATTAATAGGTTTGAATTTGCCTATTGCTTCTTAGCTAATGGACTTGTTGCTGATACTTTGGGTTTTCCCCAAGCCATGTTCATTCCATTTTATTCTAATTAGAAAAATATTTTTTGTTTTAAGAAAAAAATTGTTTAGAAAACTTTAGAAAGATAGAAAATATAAAGAATCAGTTGTAACCGCCCCATAATCTCTCTCCTCTAAGTAATTTCTGATAATTCCTTCCAGTTTTTTCTCTGCCTCTATTTATTCAACCAGAATGCACCAAGTACCCACTGTGTGCCAGGCACTGCAGCCATCACAGGGAAGGAAGCACACAAAGCACCATCGTCTTGGAGCTGACATTGTGAAGTGGGTAGTAGGAGGGGAGAAAAAATAGAGAAAAGAATAAGAAAATCCCAGTCAATAAAGAGCCCATGTATGCTTCTCAATGCATATTTTCTTTTTTTTCTCAATGCATATTTTCTATCAGTTTGTGTGATTTGCAAGATTAATTTCGAGTCATGTGCCCTTTATTAACAGTCCATTCTTAAATGCATCAGAATGGAATTTGGTGTTGAACTGGTGTCTGACTCTCCTCTGAGCTGCCTCTCTCTTCCACCCCGAGAACATTCTACAATCAGGTATATGGTAGAGATTGGTGATTTGGCTGCTCCTCACAGCCTCTGAGACTCAGAATCAGGCTTTCAATAGAAATGTCCTCCCGGGGACAAGGGGGGAACACAGAGTAATTTTTTTTTTTTTCTGTAGAGTGGCAAACAAGAAGGATTTGCCCATAGTGCTGGGAACTTGAATTTCCCTTTGATTTGTCCTTGGGTGCGAGGCAAGGAGCTGCTGCCACGGGGAGGGAGAGGGAGTGATGGTGGCAGGGGACAGACGAGGCAGCCAGGTTTGACATTCTGCTCTTGGAGAGGAGCTGCTCCTGCAGGTGTGCGGCACACGTTTGGGGGGATGTCACAGTTTGCGGGCATCCAGACTTTGTAGTTTCTTTTCTTGTCGGGATGTTTCATTTAAAATGAAAGGTTCTTTAAAGTGGAAAACTTTGTGTTAAAATTTGAGGGTCTTATCTGAGAGTACAGAGCTTGAGATGAAAGAATGTGTGTGTTTTTGT
The DNA here is from genome assembly GCF_048164855.1 of Canis lupus baileyi. NCBI lineage: Eukaryota > Metazoa > Chordata > Mammalia > Carnivora > Canidae > Canis > Canis lupus. The sequence continues at coordinate 48,130,700 of NC_132845.1, read as the reverse complement.
GTGCATGTGTATGCGTGTGTATGTAAATTTTAGGCTAGCCCCCACAAAGGAACTTTGCTTTAAGGTTAGAAAGTGAGACTATTTGAAAGGCTTACATTTACTTGATTCCAAGTCATACCTTAATATTGATTTATAATGAATATCCTATGGGGCAAATTCTTGAGCTGCTTCTTTCTATGACCTGGGAGATGAGACCCCTGGTATCTTGATTAGAGACAAGAAGGGAAGCATCTGTTGAGCCCCTCAGTCTGTCTCTCTCTGTCTCTTTCTCTCTGATTCTGATAGTTTAGAATTTCTTTGTCCTCGTTAGTGGCAAATAGAACACTGTCTCAATTCAGGCATCAGAAAAAAACAAAAAACAAAAAACAAAATGTGCAAGAGGGCTCTTCCAGACACAGGCATTTGAGAGAGAGTGCAATTGTTTTGGAGCACATCTTTACTGCTCTTTCTCTGTATACATATATCTTGGTCCCTGTCATCCAAACTTTGGTTATTTTTGATCTTAAAAAAGTTTTAGATTTTTTTTACCCACCATATTGGATACTGGATTAAGGCGGCTAACATCCCTTCACTGTCCTCTTTCCATTCGGTTGCTATGGTTCCAGGACCCTGGAGTTGAAAAAGAGACCATCTAGGGGATCCCTGTGTGGCTCAGCGGTTTAACGTCTGCCTTCAGCCTAGGGCGTGAACCTGGAGTCCCGGGATCGAGTCCCATGTCAGGCTCCCTGCATGGAGCCTGCTTCTGCCTCTGCCTGTGTCTCTGCCTCTCTCTCTCTATCATGAATAAATAAATAAAAATCTTTAAAAAAAAAGAAAAAGAAAAAGAGACCATCTAGCTGGCAAAATCTTAGGAGCTGTGATTGGGTTAGGTGTAATGGTGAGTGGCTTTCACAAACTCTCTCCTGTTACCAGTTCTCTAGAATTTACCTGGGTAGATTCCTTTGCAGCCTACACTTCATGACCCAAGAGGTTCCTGCCCATTGTCATGTGGGGCAGAAGGAGAGGTTTCTAATTCAGACTTGTTTGGCGGTTGTATTCATTCAAATAAACTCTGGCCTTGACATGCTGATCCCAAAGCCCTTGATTTTATATGCTTAAAAGGGAGAACACCTGTCTTTCCTCTTTCTTACCTTGTTCTTTGAAGGCTAATGACAGCACCCAAGATCTGCAGGAAGGTTATTAAACAGATGAATCTTAACATGATGATCTGGGGAGGGAAGGGAAAGAAAATTATGTCCACACCATCTCTAACAATGGGAAAGGTGGGAGTTTTGAACTTTTCTGTTCAAATTAACTGATAATTTCGCTTAATTGGTAGCCCTCTTGTAGGACAATGTTCCCTCTTTGGGATTAAAAGTAGTTACCTTAACTGACTATAAACCCAATATGGATGGGATTGTCTGTAAGCCACCATTACTTCCCAATTAGATTATTGCAACAGCCTCCTGAATGCTTTTGCAATCTCTTGCCTCTATAGTATATTCTTCACACAACAGCCAGGGTGGTTTTTTAAAAAGCACAAATCTCATCATATTACTCCCTTGCTTAGAACCATCCAGTGACTTCTTGTATCCCTGGGCATAAAGTGGAAGCTCTTCACCATGGCTTACAGGGTCAGACTCTAGCCACAGCTATTTCTGTTTCCTCTTCCGCTCACTTAACTATGTTTCCAAAATTTCAAAATCCCACCCCAGGGCCCTTGTACCACCTGTTCTCTCTTCCTGGAAGACTTTTGTGAAGCTGGTTTCTTCCTGTCATTCAGATATCATATTAAACTTCATTTCCTTATGCAATATCAAATAGCTACTCTCTCATTCTCTATTACTTTACTGCGTGTAAATTGATTTTAAAAAGCATTCGTCTCTGTGTGATCTTTTTTCTTTGTTTTTTTACCTGTCTTTTGTTTGTCTTCTGTCCCTTCCCACTCCCCCAAATACGTAAACTCCTGGAGAACAGAGGTCTTACCTACCTTGTTCATTGCTATGCTCTTGCTTAGCACGTAGTATGTAGCTTGGCATGTAGTAAGTGTCATTAAGTATTTATGAATTGAATAGATGAATTGTATCATAGCCCCTCCAGTCTAGATTAGAGGCCAGATTTTCTCTGGGAAGTAAAGGATGTTTTTTCATTGACTATGTTTGTAAACCATTGCAAAAGGATGTGAAGGTACTACCACTGAGTTCTACAAACATTGGTTCCTGAGGTTACCAGCATTCAGCCCATGATGCCTGAGTGACACCTACTCCTTCCCAGCCTGTTTCAAGCTATTGATCTCCAAGTATGGCCCAGAGGCAGCTGTAATTAACTGCCTGAGCTTTGAAAAGGTTTTCTGAGCTAAACCAGAGCAACTGACGTTTGTAAACAGTAGTTAGCTAGAAGAAAAGGTAAAATTGCATGTGTCATCCTGTTTTCTGTCCTGTGCATTTGGAGGTTCAAAGGGATAATATTAAAATGAATATCTCAGTGTTCTCATTTGTACTTGCCTTCGAAAGAGGCAAAGAAAAAGCTTTTAAGTAAAGTAGAGCGGGGGGTACCTCTTTTTATACACTAAGGCCAGGAATGTTTGAGGAGCAAAATAATCATGCCAGTGAGAACCATTTCTCACCTGTCAACTATGCCCAGGGAGACATTTTACAGAAACGAGTGCAATTACTCTCATAATAATTTTCGAGTTCGATATTGCCAGCCCTATTTTATAGACAAGGCTGAAACTAAAGCTCAGAGGTAAGTAACACAGTCAAATGATTCATTATGGGCAACCTAGGTGGCTCAGCAGTTTAGCACTGCCTTCAGCCCAGGGCATGGTCCTGGAGACCCGGTATCGAGTCCCACATCGGGCTCTCTGCATGGAGCCTGCTTCTCCCTCTGCCTGTGTCTCTGCCTCTCTCTGTCTCTGTCTCTCTCTCTCTCTCTGTTTCTCATGAATAAATAAATAAAATCTTTAAAAAAGAAAAAAAATATTCATTCATTCATTCAAGAGAGATTTCTTAGGCATCTGTGTACAGTAGGGCATTTGCTAGATGCTGTACTCTCAACAATGAACAAAATAGATGCAGTCCTTTCCTGTCCTTCTGGAGCCTAGAGTTCCCTATAAGGAGGACAGGCATTCAACCAACAGCTGTGCAGATAAATATTTAATTCTTGCCATAGAGCAAAGGCCTTGAAGGGAAATAATAGGGCACAATGTAACCTAAGAGGAAAACTTCTTCCAATGAGTGGCCAGGACAGCCTTTGGAAAGAAGTGACATTCAGCTGAAAATGAGGAGTTGCTGAGGAAGCAGAGCTCCAGACATGGGGGATGGTAGATGTGATAAACTTGGGCTGGGAAGGAGCTTGGTGAGGTCTCAGTTGGATGGACCCACATAGCTGGATGATGGTGGCGAGCCATCAGGAGAAAAGACTGGCGGCCAGACCAGGAGGGGTATATGGAAATTTGGATTTTATTCTACAGATAGGTGGAAGCCAAGAGAGGGGCTGTCTGAGACTGCTTCCCTCTAAAGTTTAAAGAGGATAGGGCCGCAAAACCTCTCAGAATATTGCCTAGCACATTTTCTTGGAGTCACCTTGGAGAAGAAATAGAAATAATACCCCTCTGCACAGTGCCTTCCATGTCCTGGAGCCTGCCAGGGTAATTCTGGCAATGACACCATCAGACAGTCCTCAATAGCTAAGGATGTTGACTCTTCCAATGCTCATGGGAGATTCATTCATATGCTGGGATAATAATAATAATAATAATAACAACAACAACAACAACAACAATAATAATATCCAGCCACTGAAATAATGGAGAAAGGAATTTAAAAGACAAATGAGGATGTGATCATACTTGATTATAAGGTAGCATGTGTTGCACAGTCCTGTTTTTTAAAATGCTGTGTAAAAAAATCGACATGTTAGAAAAATGAAAACCCTGAATTGAATATTTATCAAAGTGCTGGGTCTGGGTGAGATCCCAGGTATATTTAATTTCCATCATAATTGTAAGAGTAGACTTTGCCAGCCCTAATTTCTAGATGAGGGGAAACTAAAAGGAAGGGGCAACATTCAGTTATTGTTCGTTCATTCATTCATTCAAGAAATATTAGGTATTTACAATGTGGCAGGGGGCTGTCCTAGGTACTGAATTTTCAATGATGAACATAGCAGTTAACTTTCAAAAATGTGCTATGAATTATTTCAGATATATTAAAAAAAACTATCAAGGAAAAAGTATAACCAATATCCAGATTTATCCAAAGAAATAAAATATTACCCGTACGATTGATGATCTCTTGTGTTACTCTTTCCCATTACACTCCGCCCCTCCCCCTTAGGGATAAACACTGCTGTAACTTGGGTGTTTATCATTCGCTTGCATTTCTTGGATTACAGTTAATTTTTATCTCCTTTTTGCATGCTTGCATTTTTGAAATTTTCTGCTGGGAACACATATCCTTTCAAGAAAAAAGAATACCCAGTAAAATTTATTATTTTTAAAAACCCAGTGGAAAATTGGGCTTGAAAACAAACAAAAAGTCCCTTCTCGAACCTGCAATCAATGGCCTTCCACTGTCCCAGTGGGTCCTTTGGCCCCTGCTGCCCGAGCTTTCTCTTCCAGCCCCTCTCCCGAGATCTAGAGAACCTTTAGCCAATAAGGACTCCTTCTCAAGTTCTCTTGCCTCCTAAAAATAGCTTAAGGACAGTGTTTGTTGATGCCTGGAGCTGGGATTGTCGGGCTCCTGATGGGAATATGTCCTTGATCTCTTGTTACTCCACGGACACCCATGTTCTTCTAGACAACACTGATCAAGGGCAAAGAAGATCAAATGTCCAACCCCAGCTGCAGGGAGGAAAGTCATCCAAATGCATTTCCAATATAAAGGCTGCAATTAGAATGAGACTTTACGTTGCATTTTTTATGATGTGTGTCTTTGTCAACGTCTGTGTTTGCAAAGACAAAGGGAATTAATATTTAATATGCACCCAATGGAAGGAGAGGAGAAGAATCCATTCTCTGCCATATTTTTGAGTCTTCAGTCTTAAAATATCAGCCTTTAATCTCTTGATTATGAGATACACATTGTCCCATCCTGTTTTATCCTTGGACTCAGATGACCCTGGACTTTCCCTCAGCTCTGTCACTTATGTACCATGTGACCCTGGGTTTCAGATTCCCCTTCTGAGAAATGGGATAATAATGCCTACCTCACATGGGTGCAGAGAGGAGTCAGTGAGATAACCAAGTGTACTAGATGAAAATGGCATGAGAAACCCTATGGACCCAAGTAGTCAGCTGCCAGTTTGCCTCCCAGGGGATGCGGTTAGGTGGCTGTACATGTCAGAGGAAAAGTAAAAGGAATCTCTGTGAGTTGGATAGATTAGTGTACGGAAGGACAGGAGGAGTATGAAATTTTAAAGCTTCTACCCTTTTTTTTTGTGTGTGTGTGTGCTTAGAGGCTATGAGTCTCAGAATATTTAACACTTAATTTCTACAGAGATATTTTTGTGTTTATGAATATGAAGATAGGTCCAAGGCTAAATTGCTCTGCAAAATATGGGAAGGCCCGAGGGTGATGAACCAGAGGAGATAGTTGTGTGGGGGAATAGGGAGCTGTCAACAAGGCAGTATGGAAGCGAGCCAGAGAAAGCTGGGCTGAGCTGGCACTTACACTCCAGTCCACTGGACCCCCGGGGCATCTGTCTTTTTCCAGGACAGCCTTACAGCCTTACTCATTCCTCACACACACACACACACACACACACACACACACACACACCTTGCCTTGTATGCTTTGTCCCAATGCTTACAGTCCTCCTGAGAACAATTTGAATTTTTTGTGTTTTGTGCTTGCTGAGCCCTCTGTCTGGGGCGGGCTCACTCCTCTCTCTTGGGTCTCTCTCTGTCAAAATTTCAATCATCCTCAAGCCCAACTCAATTCTCAGCTGCTCGCTATTTATTTATTTATTTGTTTGTTTATTTATTTGACAAAGAGCAAGAGAGCACAAGCAGGGGGAGCAGCAGAGGGAGAGAAAGAAGCAGGCTCTCCATTAGGCATGGAGCCCAATGTGGGGCTTGATCCCAGGATCCTGAGGTCATGACCTGAGTCAAAGGCAAATGGTTAACAGACTGAGCCACCCAGGTGCCTTTCAGGGGCTCTTTAAAGCTCACTGGATCCTGGGCTGAGTCCTCCTGCATGCACTCCCACTGCTCAGTTTTATTTCGTGTTTGAGTCCTTTCTTACGTAGCAGACTATGGGCTTCTCAAGGGCAGAGATGGGTCTCATTCATTGATTATGTGGTTAGTGTCTAGCTCAGGGTGGGACACAAGTTTGTTGAATGAATGAATGTGCCCATCATTCAACAACTATTTACTGAGCTGCCACTCTATGCCAGCTGCCTATGCCAGGCACTCTGCCGGGCGTTGCTGATACTGTGGTGAGCTGAGACAAAGTCCTTGTCCTCACAGAGCTTACCTTCTAGTGGCCAGGTGACAGACAGGCACAACACATGATGAGAATTATTTAGTATGCTAGAAGACAGTGATAGGGGAAAATTAATGAGTGTGAGTAAGGGAGATTGGGAGAGCCAGGGGTATGGGCTGCAATTTGTAGAAGGGTGAGCAAGGAAGGCCTCACTTAAGAAGACACCATTTTGAATAAAGACTTGAAGGAGGTGAGGGAGGGAGCCATGTGAGGATATGTTGGGAAGAGCATTAGTCAGAGGGAACAGTCATTACAAAAGCCCTGAGGCAGGAGCAGGCCTGGCACAGAGGTGTGGCTGGGACAGAGTGGACAGGATCAGGGGAAGGAGAGAGGAACAGGATGAAGGTTGCAGAAGTCCTTGTAGGCTATGAGATGGGTCTAGGCTTCTACCCTGAGTGAAATGGGGAAGCCCTGGGGACTTTTGAGGAGAGGCACCAAATGGTGTGACCTCTATCCTCCCAGGATGGCTCTGGCTTCCATGTGGAGAATAGACCACCTGGAAGACCTGGGAAGGGCCAGTGACCCAATGAACAAAATAAGCAAGAGTTGCTTGACATAAATAAGCAAGAATTTAAAAATAGCCTTGACTAGAGAGTGCCCAGGATGTCTTTTCTGATGGTTATACTGGCTTCTGAGAAACGTCCCGACTTCTCTTGGCTTCAATGAAATAGCTTCCCCACCACCATCTCACCCAAAGCAACGTGTACACACAATTCTATGTTCAAATCTACGGGCTGTGTGGGAGATTTTACTCTTTCATATCATCTTTCTCTCTCACACACGGGTGCCCGCATACTGTGGTGTAATGGAGCTACAAGAGCCTCCCTTTGAAGATTGGGCTTCAATCCTAGCTTTGGCCCTTACCAGCTTTGACCAAACCTCTCTGAATCACAGCTTCTTCAATTCACAAAATGGAGCTAATGATGCCTACCTCAGTTCACAGTGGGAGCGAGAATAGCTCATGTGAGAATCTAATGGGTTACTAAAAGTATTCCAGAACTTTCCTGACCATAAAGGCTTATTTCAAAGATGCTTGTTAAAAATACAGATTCCTGGCTGTCCTCCCAGGAGTATTAGTTGAATAGACAGGAGAGGAACCCCAGGAATAGGGATTGCTAACAAGTTCCTCAGGTGATTCCAACAACCAAGCCAGTTTGAGTAATTATATATGGAGGAACTTTGTAAATTGTTAAGTACTTCTCAAATGCTCAGCTCATTATTGCTGTTCTCTTCGCATCCCTAATCCTCTGTACTTGGCAGGGTTGATTTCCAGAGTCAGTAGATATAAGCAGGGCCAGCCTCTTTAGTATGTGAATTGTGCACAAGGTCCCACACTCAGAAAGGCGCCATGCTTGGTAATGCTCTGCTGTCATCATCTTCAAATTCTTAATACATTTTTTTTAAATAAGGAGCTCCACATTTCCATTCTACACTGGACCCTGCAAATTAGGTAATTGTTCCAAGATACAATAAAGAGATATTTCAATGAAGCCAGTTGAAAATTGAAATTCCTTATCCCCATGTACAGCACTTGATAGAATTACTAACCGTGTCCCCATAGCTAAACTCACTAGTGTTTTACATCAGTCTTGTGAAATGGATAATTTAATACCCTGTGTTCAGATGAAGAAATTAGACCTCAGTACTTTAGTGACATATGCAAGGAGCACAAAACCAGCTGGTGGGAAACCTCAGAGCCTTTTCTGCTACAAGGATTAATAGTTGACTCAGTGGCTAACAGATTCTTAGGTCCTTTGAATTAAACTCCAAGAAAAAACCTTGGAATTAGCTTTTTGTAAATATTCCATGCATTTAAATAAATCATCAATTAAGTTGGAACATTTCTGATTTATGGTAATTACCAAGTTTATTGGTTCCCAACCTGACTGTGGAATTGGTTTATAAATTTGGATTCCTACATGCTGTTCCAGGATGCTGAATCAGCATCCCTGTGGTAAGGGGGGCTTTTGAATTCCTAGCACAGCCCATTTGCATGGTCTTGCTGGGTTCCATGGGTTCCTGGGTTCGTTCACTGACATCAGCGATCGATTTGGATGACATTTGTCCATCACTCAGTGACACCGATCCATATCTTTTCTTTTGGATCATAGAAGCTTACTCTCTGCCCCTGAACAGCTGGGCCCCTGGAGGGTCTCTGGGTTACTTGAAAAAGACAAAGACAAAATCAGTGCACATGTTCATGGGGAATTTTCTCTCTCTGAAGTTTGAGGAAAGGGAGTAGGTGAGGTGGCGACATTTGTAGATATTCATCTTTCCAGAACCATATATTCTTTACACTGTCCCTTTCTGAAACTCCAGATCCAGGACAAGTATCACACTTGGAAGATCCCAAATTTTTCTTTCCTTTTTTTTTTTTTAAAGATTTATTTATTTATTTATTTATTTATGACACAGAATGAGAGACAAAGACACAGGCAGAGGGAGAAGCAGGCTCCCTGCAGGGAGCCCGATGTGGGACTGGATCCCTGGACTCCGGGATTACCCCCTGGGCCGAAGGCAGATGCTCAACCACTGAGCCACTCTGGCGTCCCCCAAGTTTTTCTTTTATTTTTACAGACCAAGGGAGGATCTAGTTCCCTATTATGGTCTTCTGTGACTCAGGGCAAGAGGAATCTGGGGAAATTAATGGGGATGTTCTGAAGTAATTAGTATCACCAAAGGAGGGATAGCAGGAAGAGCTAGATGCAGTTGTCTGAAGGCAACACTTCTCTAAATTTGATATGCATCTGGATCATTTGGGGATTTGGGTAAAATGCAGGTTCAATTCAGCAGGTCTGGGGTAGGGCCTGGGATTCTGCATTCCAATCAGCTCTCAGGTGGTGCTGATGCTACATGTGCACAAATCACTCTTGAGAGGAGTGAGGTCTTATAGCATTCTGTTCTTACATCCCTGACAAGCCCCTAGTAATGAAGAGGGATGAAGGAGTCTGGAATATTCCTGTTGGCCAGATAATTCATTCTGTAGTCCTAAAGACTAAAACATTATATAGCCTTAACCCATACAGTTAGCATCTGTACATAGAGCCCTCATCAGTTGTACTAATGACAACCAGTGTTAATTTTCAAAATATTCTTCATTTGTGTGGAAACAAAAGGAGGCATCAAGGAAAACAGTACAGGGATTCTGTGCTGATTCTGTGTGATTATTTGGGCTCAATGTCTGGGCTTTGGGGAATAAATACTTTGAAAAACAAAGGAAAGGGATGCCTGGGTGGCTCAGTGGTTGAGTGCCTGCCTTCAGCCCAGGGCGTGATCCTGGAGTCCCAGAATCGAGTCCCACATCAGGGTCCCTGCATGGAGCCTGCTTCTCCCTCTGCCTATGTTTCTGTTTCTCTCTCTGTGTGTGTCTCTATGAATTAAAAAAAAAATCTTAAAAAAAGAAAAACAAAGAAAAGCCTCCATATGTATGTGGAGGGAGGTGGTGGAGAATAGGAAAAAGGGCTCAAGGTAAAGGCTATAGAGAAGCTTGTCTGCATGGTTTATTTATATCCAGGCTATTCGGTTAATTGGCTCTCAAATGGACAAGCTTGGATCTGAGCCTAGAATGAACTCAGACTTGAAGGTCCTACTTCCCAGGGTGATTGTAAGGATTCGCTAGATAGAGTACATAAAGTGTCTTATTAATTCTTTGAACATTCAAAAAAAATTCTTTGAACATTCAACCAATGTTTATTGAGTGCCTAGTATGTCTTAAGGAGTAACAGTGAATAAAGCAGGTGATATCTTTGCCCTCATGGAGCTTAAAGTCTAACAGGGCAGACAGACATAAGTCAATTAAATAATAGATGAGCGGGTACCTGGGTGGTTCAGTTATTTAAGTGTCTGCCTTCAGCTCAGGTCATGATCCCAGGGTCTTGGGATCAAGCCCTTGAGTCAGGCTCCCTGCTCAGTAAGGAGCCTGCTTCTCCCTCTCCTCTCCACTCATGCTCTCTTTCACTATCACCTTCTTTCTCTCTCTCAAAAATAAATTAAAAAAAATTTAAAGAACTATTTAAAAAAATAGATGAGCAAGATGTTGCAGATGGTGTTGGTATCCTGCTCCGAGTCTCTTGGTTGGTGTATCCACCCCCAGCTATTGCTAGCCTAATGCTCACATCTACAACCTTGTTCAAAGGCTGACCATCGGGCAAGTGACAATGTCTCAAAACTTAAAATGTCGCACACTAGAGCAGCCCTCACTCACACACAGACTGAAGCAGAATATGGAAGACCAGCTCCTTTGCCTCAGGCAGGATGAGCTCGGTGGTACAGCTCCTGCTGTGGAGCTCCGAGTGGGCTGAGGCTACTTGACACCTGAACTACATCTTTGCTCAGCCTTTTCATGCCCTCTCCTACTTCCTGCACCCCTCTTACAAGTTTTTACCTAGAACACTCCCTTAGTGAGGCAGTCAATTGCACAAAAGTCCTTAAGCTCTGCTTCTGGAAACATAACTTGAATTACAAGATAATTCCTAGTAGTGATTAGGGCTATGAAGAAATAGAACAGGAGAGGTGGGACAGAGAGTGACCAGGGAAGATCTTATTTTAGATCAGGTATCAAGGAGGGCCTTTTGGAGGAGGAGGCATTTGAGCTTAGATGTGAACGATGAGAGAAAGCTGCCCATGCCCTCACCTGGGCAGGAAGCATTTCAGGCAGAGGGAATAACTAGTATAGAGACCTCAGCAGGAAATAAACTGGACACATTTGAAGGTGTATAAGACTTTCAAGGGGTTCCCCTTGACCATTAAAAATGAGGTGGAGTGTCATAGATGAGGGAGGGCAGAAGGAGATGCGCTCAGAGAAGCAGCCACAGTGCCCTTCTTTGCAAGCTGGGTAAAGAATGTGGATTGTATCCCAACTGTGATGGGAGGCCAGTGGAGGGGGCTGAGACCTAATTCAGGTTTCACAAGGATCACTCTGCATGCTGTCTGGGACATAGATCACAGCTCAGTGTCTAGTAATCATAGTTGCTAAATAAATAGTAGCTCAGTCAGCAGCTCAATTACTAGCCTTCAGAGATGTCTTAGAAAAAAAAATTCTGCAATAGGAGGGAAATTGATACAACCACCCTCCAAGGGCTATTTGAATAAATTATGATTCAGGAACCTCTTATGTGAGTACAACTGGGGCCACCTGACTCACCTGCTCAGACTTTTCATTACTAGTGTGTTTCACTTAATGGGAAAGCTGGAAAGACATAGTTTCAAGCACATATTTACCAGATTCTTTTATTGGCAGATTTTTCAAATTGACTCCTCCCCAACACACACGCTTTTTATTGATGTTTAAATAAAGATGAGACGCAACCTTTCAGAAATTGGGCAAATACTTGTCTTCTTAGGAAGAGAGGTGGGGAACATACCAAGCAGAGAGGATCTTTGAAAGTAGTGATACCCTACCAGTGAGGTCTAATAAAAAGGGCCCTGGCATATGGGAACCAAAGGTTTGAGTTCTAGTTTCACTGTCGACGTGGGAAAGTGACTTGTCTTTTTTGGGAACTCATGAAAGTCTTGTGATCCTCATTTCTTCCATGGACACCCTGTCACCACCCATTTCCAGAAAGTGGCTTTTACTGTAATTGGTCTATCTCACTTCCCATCCTTGGTAATATGATCCTTCTGGGATTTGTCTTCAATAGTAGAATTTACAAAGTACCAATATTGGACACAATCAGATTGCCATATAGTATGACCTTGCTTTTTTTGTCTTCAGGCATTTACTCTCCAGTCAACCAATTTCCTTGCCCTTCACTTACAATCATTGTTTTTAATGCATTCTATTATGTTTCCTAGCTGCAAAAGGAATAGACCCATATTATAGAAAAAATTATATCCAGGCAAGCTAATTATTAAAAATAATGGCAGAGAGTAGTTGAGCATTTGCTATGGGCCAAATACTGAATTACACAAAACTTGCATTATATCATTTTATCCTTCACCGCAACACTATGAGGTAGGGACTATCATTATCCCTGTTTTAGCGAAGGATAACAGGTTGAGTGAATCAATATTTTGCTCAGCAAAGCAGCTAGTAGGTAGCAAAAATAGGTCAGTCTCAGTTGCTTTGATCCTCAAACTTGAGTTCTTCACGACACTGTCCCACCACTTGGAGGAATCACTGATAATATTTGGGACATAGCTTGCCATATTTTGTTATATAAGCAACATGCATATGCAAAAATAGGAATATGTCCAAATTTTATTATGCATCACATATATCTCCTTTCCAACCAAAGGTAAAGCTATATATATGAGTGTACATATTCACATAATCTCATATAAAGACATGCACTGTAGGATGTAAGCACCATGAGGTGCCTGTCTCGCTCACCCCCATATCACTAGCATTTGAATAGTGCCTGAAATGTAGCAGGCACTCAGTGAATATTTGTTGAATGAATGAGCTAACTAAACACCCAATCAGCAGCTTTTATCAACGAATAAATAGATGTTTTATAATCCAATTCTTCTCTTGAAGCAATGTATCATAAACATCTAAGATGTCCACTATTTTAGCCACAATTCATTTTTAATGGCTGCATGTGGTTATGAATGGACCTTTTCTGTCCTTGTTTTTCCCTATATTTTGTGAGCATCTTGAAACAGTCTCTTTCCTTGGCTTCAGGAGTGCTACCCTTACCTGGTTTTTCTGTGCTCTGTCTGGCTGCTCCAGGAGTATTTGTAACTCCTCTCCTCCCCCTTCTCTTCAAGGAATGTTGACCTTTCTCAAGGCTTGAAAATGGGCTCCTGTTTCTTCTCTCTTTACACTTACTGGGCAAGTCCATTCACATCCTTTTCCTTAGTTAGGACCTTCTTCTTTTCTACATACACTTGCTAGGACCTCTGCATCCATCATCTTCTCTCATTTACTCTTCACAGTGGTTCTTTGATGTAGACGCCATCGAACTTGGAAGCATAGTGAGGCTGCATGATTTCACAGTCTCACACAGCTGGAAAACAGAAGGGCTAGGATTTTAAGTCAGGTCTGTCTGAGGAAAACACAGGAACTCTCTCCTCTGCTCCCCAGAGCACTTAACGTAGAACATTTTTTGCTCCTTAACAACTGCTTGTTGAAGCAGTAAATCCTATTTTTAAATCCCCAAGGACTACTTTTGTGAGCCATTTCTTCTGTCTAAATGTATTCTCTCTTGTATTCTCCATTTCTCTTCTTTGTTCACTTTTCTTCCCAAATCTTCCTCCCTTTTGTTTTTGCTTATGAATCTTCAAGCCTGACACTTTCAGATTTCCACCCAAATATAATTTGAGTTTCAGTGGAATTTTAGAGTCTTTGATGTAACTGAGGAATAGTTAATGCTCCCTAATTGAACTTTGGCTGCCTAGAAAGATGCCGAACTTAAACCCATCAAATCACTGCACTCTGGTGGATGAAATAATTAAAATGGAGACGACTGGCTTCAAAGAAGCCATTTGCCACTGCTCACGCAGGACCTGTTACATTTGGGGAATCAGGAGAGACATCAAGAATCTTCATGGCAATAACACCACCACACAGCGTCTTTTCTTCTCCTCTCCCACCCCTGGCCTCCTGCTCTCATATGTAAGCAGCGTCCCTCCCATTGAGAGGATCCATGGAGAGACAGATGACTGCAGAGACAGAGGGTAGGCTTGGGGGATTCCAGGAACCACATAGAGGTCACACTCTGCGACCATTCCAAACCACCCGAAGTATTGTCTGTACAGAAATGAAACTTGGTGGTCCTTGTAGGATGCCATTAATGCCTTCCTTTGGTTCAAATGAACCCTGCTGGATGATTCTGAACATTGGGAGAAACAGATCATTCAAGTACATCTCAGATGATTTGGGGATCAGTGTTGGGAAAGTCTCGAATGAGAACTCAAATCTCAGAAACTTACAATGTACTGAAATGATCTGTTCCAGCCTGTGCAATAGAACTTTCTGAGATGAGAGAAATACTGTAGACGTACTCAGTCCAATCCAGTTGCTACTAGCCACATGTGGTTTTGAGTCCTTAAAATGTGAGTACTGCAAATAAAGAACTGAATTTTAAGTTTTATTTAATTTTAATTAGTTTAAATAGCCGCATGTGCAGTTGTTTCAAGGAAAGCAAAGGCATGAAAGGCATTTGGAAAGTGAGTAGAAGGTTAAAAAAAGAGAGAATAGTGTTAGAGGGTGAGCAAGGAGTGAGAAACACAGGTCCCTGTCTTCATGACACTCATGGTGTAAGGGAAAGGGTTATTATGATAGGTATAGGAATGGAGTCTTGCCATGGGGGAGAGAGATTGGACTTAATTAACACTGAATACAGCATGGGCAAGTGGGAATTTATAACCAAGGAACAAGGGAGAGATCAATTGATGGAAAATTACTAAGACAAAACTTTGAGGGTAAGGAAGATTCTGGCTAAGCCAATCAAACAAGATTCTTGCTGAAGATAGACCAGGGTGATCAGACTTCATCTGGAGGATGGTAGAGAATGAGGAACTGGTTAAATATTGAAGGGTGATCCGGTATGGAGGATGGGAAATTCTGGCTAAGCCAACTAGCAGGATTCTTATTTATTTTTTTTAAAGATTTTATTTATTTATTCATGAGAGACAGAGAGAGAGAGAGAGAGAGAGGTGGAGACATAGGCAGAGGGAGAAGCAGGCTCCATGCAGGGAACCTGATGTGGGACTTGATCCCGGGTCTCCAGGATCACGCCCTGGGCGGAAGGCGGCGCTAATCCTGGGGCTGCCCAGGATTCTTATTAATTTTGGACAATGCAGAGACAAACACTGGAATCCAAGAGTCAGGCCTAGTTGAGAAAGAGTTCAAGGGAGCCTGAGCAGAGTTTGGGCAAAACGAGAATCTTTGTCATTACTACATTGGCCTCTTTTACATCTACTATTTCCATTATTTCTACTACACCTACTACTACTATTTCTGCTATGTCTACTACTTTTACTTCTACCATTTTTACTACTTCTACTTCTATTTATAACTCTATTTTACCACCACCATCACTTTTTCCCCAGTGCTTCCTGGTGTTGAAATTTTAGTCGCTGACAATGATATAAACCTGACTTCTGCATGAAGGATCTCGATGAGGCATAAGGCACTCTCAAATTGATATACATTGGCATAAACATGAGTAAGCCAAATAAAAGGCACTATCCTAAAATGTAATCTTGGATTTTTCAATTACTGAAGTGAGAGGATGACTTTTGTTTTGTTTTATTTTGTGCAGTCTTGTCCATATCCTAAATACATTCCAAAAACAGTATGGAATTTCCTCAAAAAATTAAAAATAGAACTACCATATGACCCAGTAATCCCACTTCTAGGTATTTATCCAAAGGAAAGAAACTCACTATCTTAAAAGATATCTGTACACACCTCCCGTTGTTTATTGCAGCATTATTCACAATAGCCAAGACATGGAAACAACTAAGTGTTCATTTGGCAGATAAATGAAGAAAATGTGTATATGTACAATGGGATATTGTTCAACCTTAAGAAAGGAAGGAAATCCTGCCATTTGCAGCGTCACTGGATGGACCTTATTTGGGGAGAGGAAGATTTGGGGAAGAAAAGTGAATGATGGGCATTATGCTAAGTGAAATAAGTTAGACAGAGAAAGACAAATACAGTATGATCTCTACTCATGTTTGGAATCTTAAGAATGATCAAACTCATAGAGACTGTGTGAACAGATTGGTGGTTTGCCAGAGTTGAAGAGGGGGTGGGCAAAATGGCTGAAGGTGGTCAAGAGGTACAAAAAACCCCCACAAAAAATAACAAAATCCTAATTATAAGCTGTTATTATACAAAGCACTTTACCCCAAGTCTAAAGAACAAGTTATTCCTGGACCTGAAGTTTTCTACCTCCATTACTCTTCATTTTTCCAGGTAGTTACAGGGCTTTTATGCTGCATTTCAAAGTCAGGGATAAAAGCTCTCCGTAATTTTTTTCTTTCTCCAAAAGTCTGTGCTAAGGACTGAGCCTGAGGAAAGAGAAAATGTCTTCACAATGCAATTATTTTTGTGGTCTGCAGAGCTGAAGGCACCATTGTCTGAATTGAATGATGTAAGAGGAGAACTCTCATTCTGATTCATGTATAGGTTAGGATAGTACAAAGCAGCAAAAATTCGCATTTGGGGTGGACAAGTGGGGGGCCTGTGATCTAAGAGGCAATCTCCTACTGGTCCTAAGATGTATATCTTAAAATAGTTGATGTAAATTTGGGGGAAATGGTATTCTATTAAAACAAAATTTTTATCAACAAAATAAATACAAAAAATGTTTAAGTATTTGAAAATACACAAATGAAATAAAAATCTCCCTCCTGCTTCAGATCTCTCATTATCCTTCCTAGGGAGAACCTTTGTTAATGGTTTCTTGTATATTTTTCATGAATTTTCTATGCAGATTCAAGTATATCCTTTTTTTTTTTTTGTACAAAAGTGATAAAGCACACTGTTTTGCATCCTGCATTTTTCACTTACTATTTCCATTATAAATAATTCAGATCCACCTAACCTTTTTCCTCCCCAAATAGGTGTATACTGTCATCTATAAAATGAGAATCTTGACCTGCTTTAAAATTTAACAACACTAGTATTGGTGAATTAGGTTGTTTCCAGTCTTTCGCTTTTATGAGCAGTACTGCTATGAACTTTCTCGTGCATATATCTTAATGCATTTCTACAGGGAAAAATACAGGATAAATTCCTGATAGATTATAGGATTTGTGTCTTACAGTTTGCATATTAGTGACTAAATCACCTTCCCAGAGGCTGCCTGATCTGCACACTCACCATTTACTCAAGTTCTGGCTAACATTGTATATTATAAATATCTTTCTATTTTCCAGCCTGTTAGGCAAAAATTAGTGTCTCACTGTTATTTTAATTTTCATTTCTTTAATTATAAGTGAGGTTAGGTATCTTTTCACATACTAATAAGTCATTTGATTACTCTTCCTCCCCAACTGCTTCCATATATTTTTTGGTGAGTTTTCCACTGGGATTTTGGGCATTTTTTATTTCTTTGAAAGAGCACTTATTCAATAAAAGAAATCGATCCTATCTCTGTCATTGATGTCACAAGAATATTTTTCCTCAGTTTATTATTTTTCTTTTGACTTTGTTTATTTTGACTGAGCAGAGTATATTTATTCTGACTTATTAAAATTTCCATAATAGTTCCTAAAGGACAACCGATCCTTTGGATCTTGGTTCTTTGATTCATGCATTCAATAAATATTTACTGAGCATTTACTATGTGTTAGGTATTATTTTAGGTTCTGAAAATACAGAAGTGAAAAAAAAATCACAAATCCTTGTTCTCTAAGAGCTAGTGAGAGAAAAGTGAGATAGCCAAAAAGCCAGAAAAGTAAAATTTATAGAAATGTTAGATGATGGTAAAAGCTAAAGAGAAAATAAAGCCATGGAAAGGAACAGGAGTATCCTGGTGTCAGGGTGGCGTAGGCTGGGTAGAGGTGAGGATGAGGGTAGGGTGCCAACTGCATATTTTGAATTTTCAAAACTTCATCTTACCCTAAAGGTGACATTTGAGTGAAGATGCAAAAAGAACCAAAGGAATGAACTGCACAAATATCTGGAGGAAAGAATTTTGACTGAGAAAGCAGCATGTGTGAAGGGATGGTGATAAGAACAGTGAGGTGGCCCTTAGAACTTGAAGTCAGAAGTAAAGGGAAGTCAAAAAAAAAAAAAAAAAGAAGTAAAGGGAAGTCAGAGATAAATAGCAGATTGTTGGACACTGTTGGGTTTAGAAGCCAGGTGACCAATGTGGGGTCTGTGATTCTGATAAATGTGATAAATGATGGTTGCTTGAACCAAGGTGGTACCAAGGGAGGGTTGAGAAGAAGTTGGATTCTGGAAGCCTCTAATTTTGGTCTGAGCTTAGGAAGGGCCACATTTGGAAGTGCATAATTAAAAGTTCAGTTTTGGACATGTTGAGAGTTTTAAATGCCCATGACACATCAAGAATGGATGTTGAGAAGGCAGTCAAAGGTATGGGTCTCATGTTCATAGATAGTTTCAGGCTGGTAATAAAATCTGGGAGTCATTAGTTTGGAGATGATGTTGAAGACATGAGGATGAATGGACAAGGGAATGAAGAGAGATAGAAAGTAGTCATCTAAGAACAGAGCCCTGGGACTCTTTCCAAATGGTGTTGGGAAAACCAGGAGTGTGTCTATAGCCTCTGATACCTGAGGTGAATCTGAAGGGCTAAGGGTAGGAAATGGGGTACTAGTGTGTGAAAAGGGTCAGAAGTGAG
Source organism: Canis lupus baileyi (assembly GCF_048164855.1). NCBI lineage: Eukaryota > Metazoa > Chordata > Mammalia > Carnivora > Canidae > Canis > Canis lupus. The sequence goes on along the minus strand of NC_132845.1, from coordinate 48,111,970 downwards.
GAAAAGCATGGTCTAGCTCAGTTTTAAACTGAGGGTTGACATAATTCATTTGGCCCACAAATGTATTTTGGCTGGATCATACAGGTTGTTTGTTTGTTTTAGTGGAATTCATTGCCAATGTTTGAAACTGGGCATTTCACATTTTTAAAAATTTGAATATTTGCCATCTCTTGGAGCATCAGCCTATTTGGCAATACTGGGCTCACATTCCCAAAGAGGAACACTTCGATGTTGTAAAATACCTGCTACCCACTTAGAAGGCATTGTGTGGTTTGCTGCAAGGGCCCCCTGGCCTGCTTCATTCATTGGTAGTACCTGTTACAAAAATTCATACCCTAAAGTTTGTAAATAGGAGCTTCTTTCAGCATGTGCGCCTCTTGAGCCCATCCCAGGACAAGATGTTGGAGCTGACCTCTCTTTTTTTTTTTTTTTTTTTTTTTTTTTTTAAATTTTTTTTAACTTTTATTTATTTATGATAGTCACAGAGAGAGAGAGAGAGAGAGGCAGAGACACAGGCAGAGGGAGAAGCAGGCTCCATGCACTGGGAGCCCGACGTGGGATTCGATCCCGGGTCTCCAGGATCGTGCCCCGGGCCAAAGGCAGGCGCCAAACCGCTGCGCCACCCAGGGATCCCCGGAGCTGACCTCTCTTATGCACACCTTCCAGGCTGGGTATCAGGAGTCCTAGAGTTACATCCTGGTTCTATGAATCACTGTGCAACCTGAGTCAGTCCTATAAATAAGGTGTCCAGATGTCGTGGTTGGCTCATAACTGTGGGGTATCCCAGGATATGGGACTTTCTGTGCTAAAAACAGGAAGGGCCCAAGCAAACCAAGATGAGTTGATTGTCCACTCTTCACTTTAAACCCCTCTGGTCCTCAGAGTTGAATGGTGGGCATCAAAACTCTGTGTTTTTCCTAATATACTGGCATGCTCCTTAAAGCAAGCTGAAAATGAAACTTGTAATAGAAAGAAAAAATTAGAGTTTGAAACCAAATTTTTATAATAGTGAGAAATTATAGACAGGCTTAATGACTGTCATCATCATAATGATTATTACTGTCATTGTAATAATGGAGGAAAACACTTCCTTCATGCTGGATGCTGGACTAAACATTTTACAAGCATTGACTTACTTCATGTGAGAAGTAGCTCCAAGAGGTAAGGACTGCTATTATCCTCTAGTATAGATGAAGAAGTTGAGTACTTGTGTAATGTCACAGGGCTAGTAAGTGACAGAGTCAGGATAAAAATACAGGTCTGTGTGTCTCCAAAATCTGCAATGTTTTGACCAGTCTCAAAAATCCAGAGCCTTCTTTGTGGTTGCCATTGCTTGAATTGGTTGCTGGCTGAACAAAGCACCTTGCCCTACAGTCCTCCAGGTTAAAACTCCCTGACAAAGACCTTCCTGTGCCTGAGAAGTCAGGGCCCAGTCATCCTCCATGAAAAGTTGTCTTCTTTCTACCACATTCTAGTTATCTTATTTTATGTAGAGTGGTTTAATATTCTGGCAACAGAAGCCCAGCATTTTATTTCTCTCCTGTCTTCTAAAATTTGCAACCAAATGAGAAGTGGTTTGGGCTCATTATGGAAAAACCCTCATCTGCAAAGCAGAGATGGGATCAGAATAAGCCCACTTGGCCACCACTCCCTTTCATGGATGTAGATTTAATTAGGCCTCTGTGTAACACAGGCTTGGGAGAGCTCTTGCTTCTCTTGGTCTTATGGAAAGTGCTTCCTTCCTCCTCTCCAGGGTTTCAGAGTGGGTGAGGAGAAGGGAACTCTTTCCTGCTCTTTGAAACTAAGCTGCTCAGAGGGATGAGCCTCTGAGCTAGTGTGTGTGTGTGTGTGTGTGTGTGTGTGTGTGATTTGACAACTTACCTAGAAGCCAAAGCCATGTGCAAATCTGATCAGAGATACAGGGGCATGAGCTCCCCTTTTGTTCACCTTTTGGGAATTCTGACATTCTTAGAAGGCCGAGAACTCTGGTTCCAACCTTCTGGTAAAAAATATGCTCCTTACGGCTTCTCCCCATTGATTCTACCCACCTCGTCTCTTTCACTGATGATTTTGGGCCTTTGCAGCCCTTGTCCCCTTATCTTTCCTTCACTTGACTAATCCCTACTCATACTTCAGGAACCACTTTCAATCTTTTAGACTAGGCTAAATCCTTCTGGTACCATGGCAAACTGTGGTTACCTTTCCTTAATCCCTGTCCCAATTGCAATTTTCTGTAATGACACTCTCCTAGTCATCTAGAAGGCTCTATCGAATAATAATTTTCAAAAAGTCAAAAACATGACTTGCATACAAATATAAATTGAACACAGGTCAGGATTTTAATTCCACTGTTTAATGAAAGAATCAGTAAAAAAATAAAACTTATTCGAGGAATATTTTGAAGAACTAGGTATTTACAGGCATTTTAGTAAGAAGAAATTAGAGTAAGATTACTAGATTAGTTAAAATGGAGTGATATCCTATAGGACAGTAGGACTGTAACCTGTAGGGCTGTCTTTTCCCCTGCATAGAAATCTGTAAGATGACATGCAACTTCATGGAATTTGATCTCCAAAGAATAAAAAGCAAAGCTAGGGCAGATACATTCTCTAAAAGAATTAGATAAATCTTGAGTGAGCAGAACTTTAGTGCTATAACATGACACTGATGGGAGGTGCTATGGTATTTGATTTTTGTCCTTATTTCTGAATTTTGGATATCTTTTCTTATCAGCCCATATGGTCAGAGCCCCTTTTGTGATGCTGCTCTAGTATCTAACCCAATAATAGCTGGGTTAGGAATTTTGCTATGGTAAAGATCTAGTGGAGAAGTTGCCCCCTTCCTACAGAAATCAAGAATACTATGTAGCAAATTAACTGGATGCTCGCATTAGTCAGCAGAGCCTACCAGAACAAAATGCCCCAGACTGGATGGCTTAAACAACTGAAATTTATTTTCTTACAGTTCTGGAAGCTAGAAGTCCCAAGATCAAAGTTCCTGTGATTCGTTTCTGGTGCTAGCTCTCTTCTTGGCTTACAGAAAACTGCATTCTCACCATATCCTTACATGGCCTTTCCTCAGTGTGTATACATAGAGAGAGAAAGAGAAAGAGGGAGAGGGTGAGGAAGAGGGAGAGGGAAAGGAGAGGGAGAGGGAGAGGGAGAGGGAGAGGGAGAGGGAGAGGGAGAGCTCCCTGTTGTCCTTCTCATAAAGGACACCAGTCCTATTGTATCAGGGCCCCATTTTTATGACCTCTTTTAGCCTTAATTACTTCCTTACTCCATGTACAGTCACACTGTACACTGGGGGGTTAGGGCTTCAACATGTGAATTTGGTGGACGGGTATTTACATTCAATCCATAACATAATTTAGTCCCAATTTTTGTGGGTTGAATCAAATTGAATCAAGTTTGAATCAGTTGTATTCATTTTTATACATGACAGACTTTCAAGGCTTCTTGTTCTAGATAAACTATGCAGCCTTCACCATTAAATTGGTGCCCATCCCATTCTATTATCAGTCTCTCTTCTGGAGGTACAACAGTTTGTAGAGATCAGTATTAAGCAGTGCAAGAAGGCTTTTCTCCTCTTGTGTGGGACCCAGTAATACCTATTGGCTAAAATAGTTTAGTGAATATCTGTCAATTTACGTCTACTCAATATTTATTCCCCCTTCTGGTATCAAATGCTCTGTTGTCCTCTGGGACACCACACCTGCCCTGCTGTCAATCCATGTGACTCAGGAGGTGTTCACTACATTCTCATTTCCAGCCTCTCCAAGAGATTGGGGTGTAGCCCATCAGAGCACAACAACCTGCTTGACTTGACTGATTTACAGTTGGGCACAGGGTTTGACCTGAGAGAATCACTTTACCTTGGTCATGTTCTGTACCTACCAAGAAGTAGTCTTTGTCTTTTCTTGTAGGGGTGAGCAGATTTTATAACATAAACCCGAAGGAGCTAGTGGTCCCTTTGGTAGCCTTGTGGTGACATCCTGAGACTAAAGCTACTGAATGCTGGTTCCCCAAAATATCACCCAAACAACCTGCAGATAAGACAAAGTTAAGTTGATTTTTATCACTATAAAGGAGAACGCTACCTTGTTAGAATTTTAGTAGCATCTCAGAGAAGTGTGGGCAAACATAAGATATTTATTGAGATTTTGAAGCCGATTTAAGGTGAGTCCCTAATGTTAGAATTAGTAAGGGGGTGCCTGGGCGGTTCAGTCAGTTAAACATCTGACTCTTGATTTCAGCTCAGGTCATGATCTCAGGGTCATGAGATAGAGATCCATATCAGACTCTGTGCTGGGAGTCAATCCTGCTTGAAATTCTCTTTCTTGCTCCTCCTCTGCCCCTACCTCTTTCCCTCTCACCCTCTCTCTCTCAAATAAATAAATAAATAAATCTTCTAAAAAAATAATAAGGATTGTGATATAATAGTTTTGGGTTGGTAGACACAACAAGACCACAAATTTAAGATGAGGGCATCAAAGAGCCTTGGGTATAAACTATTGTTTAATGCTTTCTATTGAAGAATTGGTGAGTCTTTTGTAAAGTTCCTTGGACAAACAATAAAGTTATTCACAACTTTTATTTTGCTCAGCAAGTGTTTCCTGGAAGGGTAAAATTACGTCAATGGGTACAGTGAAATAGTAGTCATGTTAATGTAGATGGCAAACTTTGAATATAGATGGTTTTAGTACTCAAAGTCAATATGGTGGAAACCAAAGAGATGAAAAGAATGATTACTCTTGGCATTATCTGCATTTCTAGATCCCTGCAGACTGAAGCCAGAATGTGGAATGTGGAAGATTGAATCTCTCTCTCTCTCTCTCTCTCTCTCTCCATTAGACCTACACATCCATATCCTTTATGATGCAACCACAATACCTCCTAATAAATGGGTCAGGTTAGATTTCCCAATTCCACTGATGTTGGGCCAGTCACTTGACAGGGCGTGGCCAATCAAATATGGGAAAGAATGATGGTTGCCAGTTTCCAGCACAGACCCTAAAGCATTCCTTTTTCCATTCACCTCTTGTAAATTCCTGTGATCAGTCTTGAAATGATTACATCCAAGTTGCCACTGCCTCTTTGGCTGAGCCCCAGACTGAAGACCCATGGAGAGGCAGAACTAACCAGAAGTCCTGAGTTTAGTCTGGCCCGGCCAGGCCCAAGCTCTATCAGCCCAAATACGACTGCCATATACACCTATGAGGAAGACAAATTAATATTTGTTTTTGAAAGCCACTGACATTTAGATGTTATTTGTTAGACATTACAAAGCGACTACCATTCAGAGTTCACTTTTGGACTTTTAGGTACATGATCCAATAATTTTCCATGTTTCTTTATTTTTCTTTAAGATTTTATTTATTCATGAGAGACACACAGAGAGAGGCAGAGACATAGACAGAGGGAGAAGCAGGCTCCCTGTAGGGAGCCCGATGCGAGACTTGATCTCAGGATCCCGGGATCACGATCTGAGCCAAAGGCAGATGCTCAACCATTGAGCCACCCATGTGCCCCTTCTCCATGTTCCTTTAATCAATTTGAGTTGGAACTTTGCTATTTGTTTATTTGCTTCTTTGTTTATTTAGCAGGGGTCTGTTTTTAGTAGTAGTTTTTAAATTTATTAACCAGAAGAGTTTTCTCCATTAGAATCATTTTAAGGCATAGCATCACTTGTGGCAGACATGGACCTCTAAGACATCCAGATCTTTCTCTTGGGAACCACAGACTTGCCTGATCCTCTGCATTCTGTACCTGAGGAATTGATTTCTTTAAAGCAATATTTATCCCTGTTAATGCTCATCATTTGGCTTGTGCTCAATGTTCCAGTCTAGTGAGATCTTTCTCAATTTGATTCTTGCATTCTGGGGATTAGCTGTCCCATTCAGCATTTTGTCAAACACAAATTGGATCAGCATGACCATGAGAGCCTCCTCCAAGGCCTTGATTTCACTGTAATGATCTTGTGGTGTTGCATTAAGACTGACCCCAAACCACACAAATAATCATCATTTAGTCCAGGTATTCTAGATGAATGCCCACAAGACAGAAATGTCTTTCAGACCATTGTTTGAAGTCAGGAGATATTACGTAGCAGTGGCCTGAAGCAAAGTCTTCCCTGAGAATATTTTTTATATCTATCAGCAATGACCCACTTTTCAAGCCAGTGGGTGGGAATCTGTATCTCTCCCGAAAAAAATGAAATTGCCCAGCTGCTGAGTTCTAGTCCTGCCCATGATATAAACCAGTTGATCTTGAGTGAGTCACTTGTAGCTTTCCTCTGACTTTGTTACCATTACTTCCACAGGATCTTTAAAGACCAATTTGAGTCCAAAGGAGTAAGGCAATTGTGAACTTATAAACATATTCAGCCTACATCTGCCTTCTAGATTGACTGGGTCTAAGTAACATTTTAAAAATCTGGGAAACATGCCTCACATCAGAGTTTCTATAATACATCCCACAATCCTGCAGTTCACTGCGTTGCAATGTTCTGTGAGTTTCTGTATTTTCCCTGTTTATCTCCAGGCTTTATGAGAGCAAGGATGAAGTTAATGTTGCTATCAAAACACCTGACATCATTTCTGGCACATAGTAGGTACATAGCAAATAGGTATTTGGTTGAATGAACAGAACTTGTTCTGAAGCTCTGTGCGCATGTGTGTCTGTGTGTTTGTATTGGAACAGCTGGATAATGTTCATCGTTAGCCTGAAGCATTGGCTAATGTTAAATTTAAATTAAAATATACTCTTGGGTGACTACATCTTCAATTTCATGGTTGATTCCTTTGTGATTGACTTATTAAGCTAAAGCAGGAGTTGCACACTAAAATACCTTGAGGGTCCAGGAAGGAAACATAATAAATGAGGATTGTTAGGTGCAACTGGAAAATACCCAGTATCTTCACAGGAATGGATTTCAGTGCTGCTAGATATTCTACCTTTCAGAGTGGGAGGGCTTTTTTTTTTTTTTTTTTCAGTTTTAAAATGTGCTTTTAAAAATGTGAAAATTTCTGGTTTTTTGATTTTTTTTTGCAAGCTTTAGAACATAATTTAAAATATTATGGCACCATATAAACACATCTGTAGCCTAGATACAACTCTCAGGCCATCAATCTGAGAAAGAGAGTTAAATGTTTTACATCTGAAATGGTATTTTAGTTTGCAATGAATATTTAATTTACAATGAACAACCTTGGGTACATCAAACATATATCAAATATGTTTATTGTTGAATAATATAAAGCCTGTGATACTGGTAAGAATTCAGTTAAGGGCCAATTTTGAGGTTTGAGGTTAGATTTCAGTGGGCACACATCACAAAGGGTTCCCAGATAGTTTTATAGGAAAGATTATGGAATTAAAAATCAATCCTTAGCAACTTGCACATGTATTATACTAAATAAAGCAGATATCTCAAGTCAGTCTTGTTTCCACATAAGTGATCTCCATTATGGTTGAAAAGCTCCAGCCACACCCCCTGACCTTGTTGCCTCACCATGTCCTCAATTGTTGGACATTAATATTCATTGAGGGAGTTGGGTCTCTTAATTGCTTAGAGCTTTCAGCCCATCAATCATTGTTCTTGGTCCGTCCCACTCAGTTTAGTAACTGCTAGTCATGCCTGTTGAAATTATCTGATGTATTTGTGGAGATAGAAACCAGAATGGCTGCTCAGAAAAATGGCCATGTTAATCAAACCCTACAACTTGCAACAAGCAGAAATCCATCTGAGGGATTCATTTTATTAACCATTAACTGAAAAACATACTTAATATTCATGCCTAATTGATCCTAGATATCAAATTGATAAAATATCATATAGCATTAAAACACACACAACAAGATATTCAAGTAAATATGCAAGGTTATGCAGAAAAGGACTACAACAATGTAGATGGAGCTAGAGAGTATTATGTTAAGCAAAGTAAGTTAGTAAGAGAAAGACAAATACCATATGATTTCACTCATGTGGAATTTAAGAAACAAAGCAATCATAGGAGGAAAAAAAAAGAGGCATACCAAGAAACAGATTTTTAACTCTAGAGAACAAACTGATAGTTACCAGCATGGAGGTGGAGATGGGTGGGTGAACTAGGTGATGGGGATTAAGGAGCACACTTGTCCTGATGAGCATTTGGTGGCTTATGGAATTGTTGAATCACTGTAATGTACACCGGAAAGTGATACTACACTGTGTGTTAACTAATCAGAATATAAATAAAAACTTTAAAAGGAAAATAAAAGGGCCACTGTGTCTCACTTTGCCTCCCTATAGGAATCTGAATTTAATTCAGAATTTATTTTATAATAAAATTATCTTGGTTTATTTAGTTTTTAATTAAATTAATCAATTTAAAATGTATCTAATAATTAATAATCTTAATCACTAAAGATAGAATTCTAGATTCCTGAGAATGTGAATTCCAGTAAGGACAAAAATGATGGGAGAACAAAGACATGCGGAACCAAGTGGAGTGTAAAAATGGGGCGCTCACCCACAGCTGGAGTCTGATCACTTATGCCAATGCCTGTCAATTTGTAGAGAAGAGTGAGGATGCTCTATTGAGAATGATTTCAAGACCACACATTGATTTAGAGGGGAAGAGTACTGTAATGGATTAGTAACGTCTGCTACCAGCATAGGTGGAAGGAACAGACTATGCATGCTCTATGCTACCTGTGGACTAAGTAATAAATAGAATAAATAAAACATAATATTTACATATTACAATGTTTTCAGAAGTTTTAATTTTCTTGGGATAGTCTCAGTTTATGCCTATCATGTCAATTAATCCCTGTTAATTATGCACAGTCCCTCCTTTATTTTCAAGAGTGTCCTAGTCTAGATAATAAGTGATAGATAGCCACCCTAAAAAATTTTTGCACGATTATCATTAGTTCATTTTCTTACTCAAAACATATTCCTAAATCCTTTCTGTTGGGCCTCATTCATTATTAACCACAATTTTCCTTTCCCTAGATCAGGGTTTTCTCAATATTCTGCTCAAAACATCTCAACCAAACACAGCCTTTGCTTCTCTAGACACATGCATGATTTCACATTTCTTATATGAAGTACTCTCTGATATATTCTGGAATACAACCATGAGATCATACTCCACAGTCACTCCTATGTCTTTGATAATTCTCCTCATCTTTCTTCCCACAATAGCTCCTGACAAAAAAAGAAAAAAGAACTTCTCTTCTAAATGGAGCTCACTTGTATTTTCTGCCATATGAAGTATCCTGTCTATGTCAAACAGTGTTGATTTTTAAAAGCCCAGATTAGCAAAAGAAATGCATGTCTCAGATTTTTTTCCATGCCAGATTCCTTGGACTTTAAGATCTTCTATTGTGTCTAGCTTTTCTGGTTGGGAAAAAAAGAAAAGAAAAGAAACAGAGTGAGAAATTTAGAGGGGATGGAGAGATGAGTACATTGGGGAAAATGTCAGGGAGTCAGAGATGGCGGGGGCAGATTTAAGCCCAGTTTAGAAACTTACTAGGAAATGGAGTTGGACTTCATCAACTGGGCACCAGAGAATCACAGAAGGCCAAGAAGAAGGTTATGGTCAGATCTAGGCTTTGAGAGAGACAAATTGGATGTTGGCTGGAAGCAGGACAGCAAGTTGGATAGCACTGTCTTTGGAATCAGGCTGCCCTGGGCTAGGATCTTATTCTTCCATTGACTAGTCTGTGGGACCTTGGGCAAACCATTTCTTTTCCCTAAATCCCTGTTTCCTCCTCTACAAAATGAGGATGATAACCCAATCTACCCCAGTAGGTTATTGTAAGGATTAAGCAAGTTAATCCATGTAATGCGCTTAGAGTAGCTGGATGTAATTGAAGCTCGTTAAATAATTATTCTTTTTAGATTGCAAAGGGAGTCAGGGTTTGAGACTGAAGGTAGGGAGGCCAGTCCAGAGGAAGTAATAAAACGTGGGTGCTGAGAGCAGCACAAAGACTGGGTGATGGATCAGAGAAGAGTTAGTTCCCACCTGAATTAAGTTGACTCGAGAAGTTTGCATTCTCCAGGCTCCCAGCAGCAAGGGACCCAGTTCTCCAAACAGATGCACCATCCCTGGGTGTCCCGCCATGTCCATCTCTGGACAGTCTTGTGTGGGAAGTTTCCACCACCTCCAAGTTCCCTTGACAGGGTGAGCCTGTTATCTGATCACTCTTTGTTCAGAAAGAGTCAATTAAATGTGGATACACAGTTGGAGAGTACATCTTAATATCATGTTGCCTTGTCTGAGTTTTCCCTTTCTTTTCTGCAGCCTACCTTCTGTTCTGAGGAAGAGGGGCTGCAAATGACCTGCTTCAGGACCAAATAACAATTTAATAGAGTTGAGATTCATTAAGACACTGCTGATGGCGGCTATAGTCTCCGAATGGAGAAACAGCCCAGAGGATTTCAATTTTCTACCAGTTTTCTGACCTCAATTTACAACGCAGAATTAAGTTCTGGAAACCAGAGAACAGAAAAAAAGAAAATAATGGAACTACTGGCTTTTAATCACTGGTAGAATCATGAGGAGTTAGTAGACCTCTAACCTTATCATTCAATTCTCTCTTTTAAAGGGAGCTTTATCAGGGGCACATAGCCTGACGTGATTGCTATTTCTTTTCATTTTCAAGATGTATTCTTTCAAATATATTTTTGCAACACAAACCATGTGCCATGGCAGTGCCACGTATTGGAAGAACAGTGATAAACAAGACCAACCTAGTCGTGTGCTGGAGGAGCTTACTTCCAGGGAGAGCCAGACAACAAAGAGGGGGCTACTAGGAAAATTGTAGCAATTACTAGAAAGAAATCAAGCCAACTTCCCTTTATGTAGCTAAAGGAGATGAATCCCAATTTTAAAAATGATTCTCAGGCTTTGCTTTTTTTTTTCTCTGCATCATAAATGTATGAAGCAGACAGACAATTTTGTAACCACCTCTGATGATTTTTGGAATTGACTTAAATTGATTGAGTCATGGGTTAATGACCCAGAGTTATTATTTGCTTTCCTACCTACCTACGGAGTCAGGGCTCAGAGAAATAGAAAGGAAACTTTCTTTGTTTTAGATTCTCCAGAGTGAAGTGAAATCTGGTTTCTTAGGCCATTTTGGAAGATCTTTAGCCATAGTAGTGAAGCAGAAGTTAGGAGCGAGAGCCCTGAAGTCTGATGTTTGGATCCAAACTGGGCTTTACCACTTACTAGCATGCAACTTTGGACAGGCTTGTTCACCTTCCGATGTTGTCTTGGTTTGTGAAATGGGAGGATGTTCCTCTTCTTAGAGATTTTGTGAAAACTGAATGAGGTGATACATAAAAAGCCAAGCAAAATGTCTGACACATGTGACACATTACAGAAAGAATATAGCAGATAAAGGGGGTATGTTGTATTGCTGGGTGGGGTGGAGGTCACTGACCAGGCCTCTGAGCAGTAGCAAGTGGCAACAAGAGATAGTAGGTTCAAATGCAAGTTTGCTAGCTCCTAGCAATATGAATTTGGGCACTTCAGTTTCCCTCTCTAATGCCCAACTTCCTCCCCTGCAAAATACGGATAACAATGACCATCTTCAGAGGCTGTAGTGAGGATATGAAGACATGTATGCAAACCATCTAGTTATGGAGGCCAGTCCTCAATACAGGGTGAACATCATCATCATCATCATCAATTGCTTTTACTGCTTAGCATGCTTTTCCCATTATCTACCTTAGGCTGTGTTGTTTAGAAGCAGAGTTTGTAATAGGGGTTCTTGTGCAAATGCTTATTTGAGTGAGTGCTCTCAGGACAAATCTGTAATGGAGTAAGAGAAACAGGAGAGGGTGGGAAACATGGGGATGCGAAGAGGAAGTTTCAGGTGATGGCTAGTCTTAGCTGGATCCTACAGGCAGCTCTGGTACATGAATTGTAGCACAGTTTGCCCTATCCAGAGGCCAGGGACCTGGGCTTTATAAACCTGTATCAGATAGTCACTGGCTTCTGGCCACTCCCAGGAGAAGGACCTAACCGCCCAGACATGTCAGTGAGAAGGCTTCTACCAACTGCAGGGCAATCCTCTAGAGAAGTGTGCAGTATGAGCTGTTAGCAGCTAGTGTCACAGCAGCTAGGAGATGGCTTTACGGGCCTTGCATTGGGGATTTGGGAGGGACCCCAAAAGCTTTGTGCTTTGATTTTCTACTGGGAGCCCCCTCCTCTTCTCTCATTCTGATCCCAGTTCTAAAGGTACACTTGTGACCTGGAAATTGGCTAAAGGGAGTATGAGATGTGTCCAGCCATAGAGATTGGCTCTGGGATGACCATGTGATCTCAGGAAGCCAATGAGACCCAAGGAAACTTTTGCTAGGTATGAGTGCTGGGAGACAGCTTCAAGCTCCTTTCTGCAAATATGGCAAGCAATTACGGGTTTATAAGCTGGGCCAGCTGGGAGCCAGACATGGGACAGGAGAGTGAAGATAGCCCCATGAATGGTAGTCAGGTGATAGAAACCAGGGAGTGTCCAACTATACCCCTGGATCAACACATGCCTGAAGGTTCCCCTACCTTTGCACTTTCAAGTTATGTGAGCCCATTTTCCCCCCTCCCTTTTGCTTAGTTCTCTGAGCTGGGAGTTCTGGGTACCTGCAACACAGAGTTCTGACAGATACCATCACTGTAATGGACCTAGAAGCACGATGCAAATGAGAAGCAGTCCATCAATTTATAGGATCACTGTTGTTATGTAAATAAAGTTCTCTTTTGATGGAGTGAAGGGAAGCCAGGGCAGCTTTCCAAATTTGGTTTTCATTGTCTTGGGCAAAGAAAAGGCTTATTAGGCAGCTCAGAGGGCACTAATGCTGCCCCTGCCTCTGAGAAAGAGGTTTTCCTGCCAGCTTTCCCTGACCTCCGAGGTCAGGTGCTAGCAAAGTGACCTTCAAACAAAGTGGCCAAAGCAACGCTGACAGTCCAAAGCCGGCTGGACGAAGGGATGGAATCACTTCAGAAGGAGAGGCAGACAAAGGCAGAGTGGGTGAGCAAACAGGCAATGCCTTGATCTTGTTATAAGATAGACCGAAGCATGTTTAACGTTTTAAGAGTTTATTGGAGCAAACCTCTGTTTGAATTAGGCAGGGCTGGATCAGAGGTGGTTAAGAGTGCTCCACCACAGACACGATCCAGAGGAAAGAATTTTCTAGAGAAGTGTAAGCAAAACAAGGAAATTATCTGATTCACTACAGCTTACTGGTTGCCTTATTTAGGAAAGGCTAGCTGGCTGATTGGGGTTGGTTGTCCTCCGGTTTCCATTTCTTGACCTTGAGGCATCAAAGGCTTAAGTTTGGTTTGGCTTAAGTAGGTTACTAAGGCTTTAAAGCCACCTCAGCCTAACAACCTCTCTGTTTAATTAATTTTTAAAAATGAGCAGAAGCAGTTCACTAACATAGAAAACCCTTTTTAATCCACACAAAGGATTAGTGATAAGGCAAAATGCATTAACCTTCCTCCTGGTTATCAGCATTTTAAAAAAGTTTATTGTATTTTTATTTCCATTTCTTACTCTTTTTAAAAATTATTATAACTTTTTCCATACTGATGCAATATCCACTCATATTGCCCACTGGCCTCAAATCACAAGATCTCAAAACGAAATGCAGTCAGAAAAGAGACACAAGAATATGTGAAAAAAAAAGTGTTTAAGAGCCATCAACACATTTCCATTAGACTGAGTTTGGTTTCTAGCCTTTTGGGACAAAAGAACATGTTTTCTATGAGTCAATTTTAGAAGCTTTGTAATAGGTTTTCTATTAGTTGAAAGATTCTTTCAGTTTAAGGATGGGGAGGGCTCCGGCACTGCCTATTCATACCCCTAAACACTTGAGATTCCCCCTCCCTCTCCCTCTGTTCCTCCCCTCCACCGTGTACTCTCTCTCTCTTTCAAATAAATAAATAAATAAATCTTTAAAAGAAATAAAGTATACTATTTCATGAGTTTGGACGTTATTATGCATCTGTGAAACTGTCTCCACAATCAAGATCATAAATATATCTTGTCTGGAAGTTTCCTCAAGCCTTTTTGCAGTGCCTTCTTCATCTGAATACCTTCCTCCTTCATCCCAACATAACCATGGATCTTCTGTCTCTATCAATTAGTTTGCAATTTCCTAGAATTTTATATAAGTGGATATGTAGACTACATACTCTTTTGTCTGATGTCTTGCATTCATTTATCAACCCATTCGATGATAGACGTTTCAAATGGTATTTTTTTTTTTTTTGCTATTAAGTGTAAAGTTTCTATGACCATATTTCTACGAATCTTTGTCTGGACACATGCTTCAGTTTCTCCTTGGTACATGTGAGGAGTAGGAATGGTGGGATCATCCATAAGTTGAATGTTTACATTTTTTTTTTTTAAGATCTACCTATTTCTTTTAGAGAAAGGAAGAGAGAAAGAAAGCATGAGCAGGAGGGACAGAGGGAAAGGGGGAGAGAATCTCAAGTAGACACCATACTGACTGCAGAGCCTGATGGGGGGCCTGAACTCATGACCCTGAGATCATGACCAGACCCGAAAACCAAGAATCAGAGGCCTAACTGGCTGAGCCACCCACATGGCCCTACCATTTGTTTGTCTTTTTTATTGAAGTGTTTGCTCAGGTTTATATTGGATGGTTTGCCTTCTGTTATTAGTGGTAGGAGTTCCTTGTGTATTCTGAAGTCTTTTGTCACATATGCATTTTGCAAATATTTTCTCCTAGTCTGTGGCTTCCTTTTCATTTTCACAGACATACTTTGGCATCTTTGACCATAAACGTGTGGGTCTATTTCTTGAGTCTTTATTCTGTTCCACTGATCTTTGTGTTTCTTTTGCCAACCCCATGCCATACTGTTTTGATCACTGTAGCTTTATAGTAACTATTGAAATCTTACAGTGCAAGTTCTACCGCTTGTTCCTCTTTTCCAATATTAGGAGCTTTGCATTTCCGTATTAATTTCAGAAGTGGCTACTCAATTTACACAAATATGGCTTGCTGAGATTTTGAATGAGTTTGTATAGGCTTTATAGATCATTTTGAGTATTGACACCTTACCAGTATTAGGTCTTTCAACACCATCTCTCTCTCTCTCTCTCTCTCTCTCTCTCCACTCCTTTAATTTCTCTCAGCAATGTTTGGTGATTTTCAGTGTATATAGGTCTTGCACAACTTTGGTCAAACTTATCCCTAAATATTTCATATCTTTGGTGTTATTATAAAAAAGTATCATTTTATAAATCTTAATTTCCATTTATTAATTACCAGTATATTGAAACAAAATTGATTTCGAAAATATATTGACCAGGAAACTGTTAAACTCACCTATTAGTTTTAGTGGCTTTTTGGTTGATTCTATAAAGTTTTCCTTAAAAATGATCAGGTTTGTGAATAAAGACAGTTTCACTTTTTTATGTCTAAAACGGTTGCTTTTAATTTCTTTTGATTCCCTTACTGTGCTGTTAGAAACAGAAGTATAAACAGAAGCAGACAAACTTAGTTGATTCCTGATCTTGGAAGGAAAGTATAGTCTTTTACCATTAAATATGGTGCTAGCTGGGGCACCTGGGTGGCTCAGTGGTTGAGCATCAGCCTTTGCCTCAGGGCATGATCCCTGCCCTGAGAGAAGCCTGCTTCTCCCTCTGCCTATGTCTCTGCCTCTCTCTCTGTTTCTCAGGAATAAATAGACAAAATATTTTTAAAAAATATGTGGCTAGTTGTAGGTTTTTCATGGATTCCTTTATCAAGTTGATAAAGTTTTATATTCTGCTGGTTTTCAGAGTTTTTACAATCAATGGATGTTTGTTTTTTTTTTTTTAAAGGGTTTTCTTGAACTGGTCATGCTTTGTTTGTTTTTTTATTTATTTTTTATTTTTTTATTTTTATTTTTTTTCTTACAGGCTGCTCTTACAGTGAACTCCATGCATCAGTTTGTAAATCCTAAAATAAACTGGGTTCCTGAGAAAACCCCACACAAGTATAATTATTATCTCTTTTAAAAATGATTTGATTTGGTTGAATTTTTTTGAGAAGTTTTGCATCTGTGTGCATGGGAGACTTTGTTCTATATATATTTTTCTTCTGTTGTCTTTTTTTGGTTTTAAAAGTCAGGGTAGGGATGCCTGGGTGGCTCAGTGGTTGAGCACCTGCCCCTGGCTCAGGGCATGATCCGTGGTCTCAGGATCGAGGTCCGCATCAGGTTCCCTGCCTGGAGCCTGCTTCTCCCTCTGCCTATGTCTCTGCCTTTCTCTCTCTGTGTCTTTCATGAATAAATAAATAAAATCTTAAAAAAGAAAAAAAGAAGAAGTCAGGGTAATGGTGACCTCACAGAATGAATTGGGAGGTATTCTTTCCTCTCCAATGTTTTAGAAGAAGAGGTTTCATAGAATTGGTATTCTAGGCATATCTCATTTTATTGTGCTTCCCAGTTATGGCAGGTTTTGCTAATTGAATATTTGTGGCAATCCTGTACCGAGCAAGTCTATTGGCACATTTTTCCAACAGCATTTGCTCATTTCGTGTCTCTGTGTCACATTTTGGTAATTCTCACAGTATTTCAAACTTTTTCATTGTTAGTAATCTGCCATGGTGATCTGTGACTGGTGATCTTTGATGTTACTATTGTAATTGTTTTGGGATGCCATGAGTTATGCCCATATAAGATAAGACAGTGAACTCCATTGATAAATGTGTGTGTTCCAACTGCTCCACTTACTGGCCATTCCCCTATTTCTCTCTTTCCCTTGGGGACCTCCCTATTTCCTGAGATACAACGATAGGGAGATTAGGGCAATAAATAACCCTACAATGGCATTCAAGTGAAAGGAAGAGTCGCACCTCCCTTGTTTTCAATCAAAAGCTAGAAATGCTTGAGCTTAGTGAGGAAAGCATGTCAAAAGCCAAGATAGGCCAAAAGCTAAGCCTCTTGCTCCAAACAGTTAGCCACATTGTGAATGCAAAGGAAAAGTTCTTGAAAGAAATTGAAAGTGCTACTCCAGCAAGCACATGAATGATAAGAAAGCAAAATAGACTTATTGCTGATATGGAGAAAGTTTCAGTTATGGATAGTTTCAGTTATGGAAAGTTTCTGATATGGATAGAAGATCAGACCAAAAAAAAAAAAAAGATCAGACCAGCCACACAGTTCCCTGAAGCTGAGCCCTCACCCAGAGCCAGGCCCTAACTCTTTTCACTTCTGTGAAGGCTGAAAGAGGTAAGGAAGCTGCAGAAGAAAAGTTTGAAGCTAGCAGAAGTTGGATCATGAGGTTTAAGGAAAGAAGCCATTTCCATCACATAAAAGTACAAGGCGAAAGCAGCAAGTGCTGATGGAGAGGCTGCAGCAAGTTTTCTAGAAGGTGTAGGTATGAGAATTCACTGAAGGTGGGCGTACTAAATGATAGATTTTCAATGTAGATGAAACAGCCTTCTATTGGAAGAAGGTGCCATCTAGGACTTTCATAGCTAGAGAGGAGAAGTCACTGCCTGGCTTCAAAGCTTCAAAAGACAGGCTGACTCCCTTGTTTGGGGCTCATGCAGCTGGTGACTTTTACTTGAAGCTGATGCTCATTTGCCATTTTGAAAATCTGAGGGCCCTCAAGAATTATGCTAAATCTACTCTGCCTCCGCTGTATTAATGGAATAACAAATCCTGGATGACAGCTCATCTGTTTACAACATAGTTTCTGAATATTTTAAGCCCACCGTGGAGACCTACTGCTCAGAAAGAAAGATTTCTTTGAAAATATGACTGCTCATTGACAATGTGCCTGGTTACCCAAGACCTCTGATGGGGATGTACAATGAGATTAATGTTGTTTTCATGCCGGCTAACACAGCATCCATTCTGCAGCCCACGGATCAAGGAGTCATTTCAACGTTCAGGTCTTATTGTTTAAGAAATATATTTTCTAAGGCTATAGCTGCCATAGTTAGTGATTTCTTTTGATGGATCTGGGAAAAGTCCATTGAAAACCTTCTGGAAAGGATTAACCTTTCCAGAGATGCCATTAAGAACATGTATGATTCATGGGAAGAGGTCAAGATATCAACACTCACAGGAGTTTGGGAGAAGTTGATTTCGACCTTTGCAAACGAGTCTGGTGGGTTCAGGACTTCAGTGGAGGAAGGAAGTGCCGATGTGGTAGAAATAGCCAGAGAATTTGAAATGGAGCCTGAAGATGGGACTGCATGTTGCCATCTCTTGATAAAACTTTAGCATAAGGAGTTGCTTATAGATGAGCAAAGAAAGTCATTTCTCAAGAAGGAAACTACTCCTTGTGAAGAGGCTGTGAAGATGGTTGAAATGACAACAAAGGATTTAGAATAATACATAATCTTCGTTAATAAAACAGTGCCAGGGCTTGAGAGGATTGACACTGATTTTGAAAGAAGTTCCACTGTGACTAAAATGCTAACAAACAGCATCACGTACCTCAGAGAAATTGTTCATGAAAGGAAGAGCCACTGATGTGGAAAACTATTGCTGTTTTATTTTAGGAAATTGCCTACAGCCACCCCCACCTTCGGCACCCACCACTCCCATCAGTCAGCAAAAAAATCACAACTCTCCAAAAGCTCAAGTGATGGTCAGCATGTTTTAACAATAAAGTATTTTTAAGTTAAGATATGTGTATTATTTTTAGACACAGTGCATTGCACACTTAATAGACTACAATGGAGTATAAATGTGACTTTGCCATGCAGTGGGAAACCAAAAAGTTCATTCGACTCACTTCATTGCGGTATTTGCTTTATCGTCGTGATCTGGAACAGAACCTGCAATATCTCTGAGGTCTGACTGTAGTTCTTTAAGTGTTCGAGGAAATTCTCCAGTGAATTCATCTGGGAAAGTTCGTTTTCTCTGTGGTGAGTTTCTTCAACTAAACATTCCATTTCTTTAGTAGACGGAGGGCCATTTATATCTTTTACTTCCACGGGGCTTGTCCAAGACCACTTGAATCACTTTGGTCATTGGCATTTTTAATATATTTCTGGATAATTCTAATGTGCAGCCAGGGTCAGGAGCCCCTCATCTAGTCCAAAACATAAAGATGTAACTCATCAATTTTAAGAGCTACCTAATATTTAATGGTAAGTGTGCTTCAAAAGCTATTCCTTTGCTTCTCTATTCATGTTCACTTGGGTTATTCCTGATTTGTTTCCCTTATGCTCTGTTGTTTGGTGTAAAAAGTTTCATTGCTATAGTATTTTCTCCATGAGGTTAGAGCTTTTACCATTTTATAATCTCTCATTTGGGCAAATTTATGCTTTTGGTGTTGAATTGTATTTTCTCTGAGGACACTACCACCACTCTTTCTTTCGACTGTTTTTGCCTTTGCCACTTGCTCAGTGTATCTTTAACCTGTTGATTGATTCACAAACTTTTGTTGTCATTTGTTTTAGGAATAAACAGCATTTGGCTGGGATTTTAAAAAAAAATATCCTTATCTAAAAAGCCTTTGCCTTTTTACAGGGATATTAGCATTTTCAATAAGAATCCCAAAAGACCCTAAAGTCTTCAAGCCCCAAATTAATGAATATTATAGTGGAGTTTCAGGCGCTGTGCCAGCCTGATAGACACCAGGATGACCACCTCTTCCTCTCCCTCCCAGCTCTCTCAATTCTTGCATATACAGCTGTCACACAAGGCACTTTTATTGCAAATGCCAATTGCAAATATAAACTGTTCCTTTCTTAATTTATCACTTTTTTCCTTCTCATTTACAAGAGGCTTAAATTATTAGCACTTGTCTAAACAATGCAGCTTCGCCTGGGATCTGTGAGGAGGTGTTGCTGATAACTTCCAAATGATGTCATCCCTGAAAGCCCAACTCCAAAGCACCCATTCCATCACGGGCATTGTTCAGAAAGCGCCTGAATAATTCAGAGTGACCCATAGCCCCGACACATTTATAAAAGTGCAAATTGAAAAGTAAACCAGAAATTTCATTTCCATGTCTGGGGCTCTCAAAGCCCTGTGTATTCCCTATGCACTGACATATCCCAACAGTGGGGGCAGGGGGAGGCAGAGGGGTCTCTTAAGGGAGTGGAAGGATCAGATTTCCTCCAGCATTTTTTTCTCATCCTCCACAGCATGTTAAGCATTTTGGGGAATTATGACTCCCCAGCCCACCTTTCAGGAGCTCTCCATAGTAACCAATTAAACTAATTACTAATTAAATACATCCTCAGTGCCAGGCACGGTGGTAAGCTTCTGAATAGATGATTTTATTTATTCGCTGCCACAACTTTATGGGGTAAGCCCTGCCAGTTTCCATTTTTCAGTTGAGAAAATTGAGGCTCAGAGAAGTGACATCGTTTGCTCAGGGTCACCCGGCAAATTGGACAAAGAGGAGGAATTTGACCCCAGGTCTGGCATGGTGCCAGAGTGATGCCTTTACCTTCAGTGATGATCTAGTTCAATAGAGTAGGAAGCACTCATCATAATCGGGCCCCTGCCAACCTCTCTGGTCTAATCTATCTAATCAGGACCCTTGGACCCCTCACAGCCTATGCTCCAGCCATACCTACCATACCCCCTAAACGTGCTTTGCTGTCTTGCCCTTCCGCTCCTTGGCTCACAGACTGATGCTGCCCAGAGGCGACCCCTGTCCCTACCCCCGTGGCATTCCATCACAGCTCTCGCTCACTCCACAGCATCCTGAGCATTCACCTCTCCCCATCCCACCCTCCTCTAGAGCAGGAGCCCTCTGAGTGCACGACTGGTGTCCCACTCTCCTCTGATTCTCAACACTTGGCACAGTGCCTGGCACACAGCAGATGCTCAGTAACAAATTGGTTGTTCTTCCCCACAACTTTTTCTTTCTTCCCGTTGTGAAAAAAACAAAAATCAAGCCCTTTGATCAAGTTATTTGACTCTTCTTCAGAAAAATCGGAGGCACGTCTGATTCCATCAGTTTATTGGTTTCCCTCTACGTTGTTGGCCTTAAACACTGGGCTGTCTCTAGCACCTACAAGGTTTCCAGCATGCTTACATTTCTTCTCAAGAAATCAAAGAGGCCAGAAGGGCTTACGTTTTCTGGAACTGATTCTGACTGCTTTGCTTCCATGATGGTTAATCATATGCGAACATCCAGGTGAATGAGTTTAGAGATCCGATGTAGAGTATGATGACTATAGTTAGTAACACTGTATTGAATACCGGAAATTGGCTAAGACAGTAGATTTCAGGAGCTCTCACTACACACCCATAACTATGGGAGGAGATTACATGTCAATGAGCTTGACTGTAGGAATCATTTCACTACGTATATCAAAACATCATAGTATACACTTTAAGCATACACAATTTTCATTTAAAAAATAGATGAAGGGGTGCCTTTCATCAGCACTATCTCGGACAGTTTCTTTACCTCCTGTCACTTCTCATGCCAACATTGGCGCTGTATTAGGTGCTAAGTACTGCAGATCTGATTATAATAAATGCCAATTGGGGGATCCCTGACAAAGGTTGCAGCAGAGCTTGCAAACTCAAATGCCCACAGAGGCCAAGAAGGAAGCTCAGGTGACAGAGGTAGTCCAGGTTGACACTGAACCAAACTGGAGCGCGCAGCCATGTTTCATGGGAGAGCCTCTTCTTGCTCCTGCCAGTTGTTGCCATGAGGGAATTCTAGTCTTTTGCGCATCAGAATTTTTCAACTTTTTGAGACTACTTGGAAGTAGTTTATATAAAATCTGAACTTTAATGACAGCTAATAATTCCAAAATTAAAAAAAAAATCTTCAAGGTCCAAACAAAACACGTATTTTGGTATGATCGGGCTTGACCTCATCAGTTTTCAACCTGTGGATTGGATTTTCACACAGGGCTAAGCAGTAATACTTATCTGAGTTTAAATTCCCATTCTATCACATTTCCCCGGGTGAAACTCAGCAGGTTGTTGAACATCTCAGAGTGCTGGATTCTTCAGAGATAAAAGAGGAGCCCTCCTCCCTAATCCAATTTCACAAAAGTTCAGAAGGAGCAAGAGTTTTGTCCATTTAGTTTGCTGGGCTTTCCTGAGCCCTTATAACAGAGCCCACTGCATAGCAAGGACTCATTGATATTACTAGAAAGAGGGAATGTTATGCTAGCCTGTCTTCAGTGTAGGGGATGTGACAAGTAGAACCCAGGTGGTGTCATGACATGATTTGAACAAGACAGTCCCCTACCAGTTACGACTCCTTTGCTTGTAAGTGATAGTAATCTAATTCCAGTGGTTTAAACAAAATAAGAAATCTGTTGGCTCATGTCTTCATAAAGGCTCAAGCCTTCAGGTATGGCCAGATCCAGGCGCACAAACTTGTCTCTTTCTATCTTTGGCCCTCCTTTCCTCTGTGTTGGCTTCAGTCTTAGACGGGATCTCCCTGTGTGGTGGTAAGATGGCTGCTGGCAGCCTGGTTTTAAATCTTCCCTGGTATAAACACTCTTTCCTTTCACTGCAACATTCTGAGCTAAATTCCCATTGACTGAGTCACATGTTCTTTTCTGACCAATTTCCTGTAGCTGGGAGACTGGACCTGAGTCACACACCCATTCTTGGTCCAGTCATTCTTCTCTAAACCATGTAAATTAAGAACTGGGGAGAAGGTGTTTCCTTAGTGGAAGCAGAGAGAATAAATGCTGGTGACAAAAACAGTCTGCTCTAGAGGCCATATCTGGATGATTTGCATCTGTCAGCCAGTCCACCTAACCTTGCCTTTAGAAACGCCTGCATCTCTCCATTCCTAGAGACAGAGATGGCCACAGAGTGGTAAGCACCAGCTGCATACCTCCCACCATGCAGTAAGCCCAAGGCAGCTTTGGCCCCAGGGCTAATGAGGCATGGGGTATTCACAAACCCTTCTCCAGAGAGATTGCAAAACACAGAAGAAATTTAATAGTATCATCAAGTAATCACACCACACTTGGACTCTTTAAAATGCACTCCTCTTCCCTTTGATCTTGTTCTAATGGATAATGCCCATGGTACTCGCTGTGACCTAAATCCCTCACAAGACTGCTGGAGAGGAAAACCGCACAGAGAACAGCAGCCTGGAATACCAAGTGCAAGGGGCCAATTATTCCTGCTCCTTGAGACCCTGTCTACCCGGCTTGCATATTCATGTGATCTCAAATGCAGATGAGATAGCAGCTGTTGATTAAAATCGGCTCACTTTGTTATGGGGGAATTTGGGGACTCCGGGGAGGCCTCTTGAAGCTGATCAGTGGTGAAATGTCCTCTTCAGGGGTTGTTCTGTTCCTGCTTCGTGTGGTCTTTGGAATAATAAAAAATCTGGATCTTTCAGCTTCAAGGAGAAACAGATGCCTGCCCTCCAGCTGGGTTGTGTGGGGAGGGCTGAAAGTCTGGATATAGATTGGGAAGGATAGGGTTTTAGTTTACCTGCTGCAGAACTGCCCTAACTAGATTTTTTCCTTTTTTTCAAGGGGGTGGTGTAGAGGGTAGGGTAGAGGTGGGACTCAAGTGTTTCCTGCCTGGGATGGTCTAGGTAGTGCTTCTCTTTAACAGACACACAAACCATCTGAGTATCTTGTTAATACTGCAGATTCTGTTGTTTTTATTTTTTATTTTTTATTTTTTTGGTTTAAGTAGGCTCGATGTCCAGCACAGAGCCCAACGCAGGGCCTGAATTCTCCATCCTGAGATCAAGACCCAAGCTGGTAACAAAAGTCAGACATACAACTGACTAAGCCACCCAGATGCCCCAAAGATTCTGTTTTAGTAGATCTGGGGTGGGGACTGAGCTTCTGTCTTTGCCTCATGCTCTCAGGTGATGCCAATGCTTGCTGGTCTGTGGGCCACTCTTTGAGTACAAAGAGTGAATGATGGTTCCCAAACTTGGTTGCCTTTGGAATTGATTGGAGAGCTTTTAATAGTCAGGATGCCCAGGGGGCACTTGTGTGGCTCAGTTGGTTAGGTGGCCAACTCTTGATCTTGGCTCAGGTTGTGGTCTTGGGGTGGTGCAATGGAGCCCCATGTCAGGCTCTGAGCTCAGCGGGGAGTCTGCTTGAGATTCTCTCCTTCTCTGTCTCCTCCACTCATGCTTTGTTTCCCTCTCTTAAATAAATGGATAAATCTTAAAAAATATATATCATGATACCCAAACCACATCACACCCCAGACCAGTTAGATTGGAATCTCAGGGTGGCCCCCAGGAAATCAGTGATTTTATAAAGCCTTCATAATTCCTATGTACAGGGAAGTCTGAAAATCAGTGGTGTAGCCGTTCTCAACCCTATCTGCTACACGTTATAATCACCTGGGGAGTCTGAAAAGTACCAATGCCTCAGGATGAATCCCTTGGGAGGTAACGTATTGTGGGGATGGACCTGGATGTACTTGAGAGCTGGGGCGCCACCTGGGTGGCTCGGTTGGTTAAGCGTCAGACTCTTGATTTCAGGTCAGGTCATGATCTCAGATCTCAAGGTTGGGAGATCTAGCCCAGAATCGGGCTCTGCGCTGGGTGTGGACCCTGATTGGCATTCTGTCTCTCCCTCTCCTTCTGCCCCTCCCTCTCTGCTCTCTCTCTCTCCCTTTCCCTCTAAAAATATAGTAAGAGCTTCAAAGCTGATTATCTGCATCCAAAGTTGGTAATCAGATATATCAAGGGAACTAAACTCTGGTCTCTCCAGCCCTGCGATTCTGTGAGTTCTTTTGCTCTTATTATCATGAGGAATATTATCAACACTTCTGGACTCAGCTCCATGTCCTATATGGCCCATGTGCAGAGCTTTCACTTCTATATCCCATCCACTTCCCGCACCTCTTGTGCCTCTCCTTAATTTCATTATTACAAAAGTCATATGCGTTCATTGTTAGAAATTTGGAGACACAGAAAAGTGTGCCAGATCAAATGTATCCCAATAGCACCTCCAAATATAACTACTATTATGATAGTTTTCCTTGAATAGAACTACTACTTCCATTTTGGCTTCTTTTTTTTTTTCCTTTCTTAATTTTATTGTGGTAAGAACACTTACCATGAGCTCTACACTCTCAGATTTTTAAGTGTATAATGCAGTATTGTTGACTACAGTGACATTTTTGTACAGCAGATCTCTAGATTT
The DNA here is from genome assembly GCF_048164855.1 of Canis lupus baileyi. Taxonomy (NCBI): domain Eukaryota; kingdom Metazoa; phylum Chordata; class Mammalia; order Carnivora; family Canidae; genus Canis; species Canis lupus. The sequence goes on along the minus strand of NC_132845.1, from coordinate 48,086,884 downwards.
TACTCATCTTGCTTAATTGAAGCTTTATGCTCATTGATTAATAATTGCGTATCTTCCCCCTCACCCTTCCTCCTGGCAATTATTCCACTTTTGATTTTATGAATTTGATTATTTTAGATACCTCAAATAAGGGGAATCCTACAGTACTTGCTTTTTTGTGTCTGGTTTATTTCATAATGTCCTCAAGTTTCATCCATAATGTAGCACATTGCATATTTCCTTTTTTTTTTTAAGGTGAAAAGTATCCATTGTAGGTACACACAACATTTCTTTATGCATTCATCTGTCAATTGACTTGTGTTGTTTCTACAACTTGGCATCTATGAATAATGCTACAATGAACATGGATATGCTAATCCGTCTTAGAAATCCTGATGTCTATTGTTTGAGGTAAATACCCAGTAGTGGGATTTCTGGATGGCATGGTCATTCTAGTTTTTGGCTTATGTTTTTCTGGTCTTTTTTATTTCGCAAGTTTTTGTCTTGCAAGTTTCATAGCCACATTTTCCCTCTTTTTAATATATCACTTCCCCATAGCATATCTTTGTCTATATTTCTTTCCTTTTTTAAAAGATTTTATTTTTAAATGATCTCTACACTGCATTTGGGGTTTAAACTCACAACCCTGAGATCAAGAGTCACAGGCTCCAATGACTGAGCTGGACAGGTGCCCCTTCTGTTTTATATGTCTTAATGACTACTGCTTATCATTATTCATTTATCCATTCTTTCTTTCTCTCTCTTTTGGAGAAAGTTTGGGGGTAAGGAGAAGAGGGAGAGGGAGAGAGAGAATCTTAAGCAGGCTCCATGCCCAGTGTGGAGCCCATCATAGGACTTGATTTCACAATCTTGAGATCATGACCTGAGCTGAAATCTAGAATGGGACACTTAACCAACTGAGCCACCTAGGTGCCCCTACTTTGATAAATATTTAGATTGCTCCTTATTTTAATATAATTCCTTTTAAAAAAACTTCTTACATGTAGAATTATGGGCCCAAAAAGCAGGAATATTTCTTTAGGAGAATGGATTCATATTGTCTTATTAGGGCTTCAAACTTGTAACTCAGTTTTGAATATTCAGTACCTTGCCTCCAGTAATCACCTAATTGTTGAATGAACGAGTGAATGAATAAATGAGTCACCGCATCTCCAGCATTTAACAAGGACCGGCCCATGGGAGTCATTTAACGAGTGTTCCTAGAATGAATGAATGAGTAAACTCTGAGCAGAACGTTAAAAACAATAACAAAAATAGTTAGCCATGGGTAGGATATATCAGGAAGCAGTTCTAGAATATAATTTACTTTTTTCCCTTGCAAGCTGCCAAGCCCAATTTTCCATAAACGCTTCCCAAAGTGAGGGCTAACATCATACTCTGCTCTTGGTAAGGTGTCGGGAAATTAATTGTTCCATTTCTCAAAGACCTTTACTGTGCTATAAAAAAAAAAGCCCTCCACTATAGCAATTACCTATAATTACTAATGAAAACAGGTGTCTTAAATGCCTTTTCAAATTGAGACATAAATGGTTCATTATCATAGCAGGCAACTACCAATATCCAATTTTCAATGGGATGTTGAGATCAAACATAATGCAGAGGATCATGGGGGCTTACAAAGGGAACAGCACTTCCTAGATGATGCTCATTATAAGAAGTTGGCGAAGGGGCAGAGGTTGGGAAGCATTCAAATAGGAAGCAGAGAGCAACTTGGGGAAGTGGCGCCCTGCATGCCTGAGAAGTATAAAATAGCAACAGTGTAGGGGGATAAAGTCTCTTCCTCCAAATGCCTTTTCAGGGAGTAAAATTAGTTAATCATGCTATTGTCTCTGAGCTCAATTTCCACATCTGTTAAGTGGCCATGAGGAAATCTAGATGTGTTTGGCCACAGAATTCCTTTTATACATAAGATATAGGGGTGCTGTGGGGAAATAGCTGAGTGGATGAGAAGGACAGCACAGTGGCAGGCATGTGCCTGGGGGTTGAGATGTGATTCCATTCTCCTATTTCCCCTTTAAAGTTCTCTTTAATTCCCAGTTTCCATGACCCTGTGAGGATAAAGGTGGACCGCATATAAGAATGTATCTAAGCATTGTGGAAATTGGAACTGTGCATTCCTGCCCCTATGCTTCCTGTTGAATTGTATACTGGGAGTTTTAATTCGTGAGCAGGTGCATAAAGCAAGGATTCGACAGGAAAGCAGTTGAGAGGTGTCAGACCTTGGTCTGGCTGGCTCAGGACACCGTGTTGACACATTTGAGGGGTGGACCCATTTATCTGGGGGCATGTGTAGTTCATACTGCCTGGTTTTAGCTGGAAACAGTGAAGTGGCCTCAATATTTCCTTTAATTTCATTCTTCGGGGATTCTTTGTTATAATCCAGAGGGCAGAGCTTATGGTATCCGTCCTGTTGACAATATCACTAGCAGAATGCAGCCCTGGACTTTGTGATCTCCACAAATGCAAGCCTCAGGAGCCGTTCTGCTCTAAAAGGTTTCCATGGCCATGTGTTTGAGGAAAACAGCATTCATCCTTTCCCTCCTGGGAAATTCGCAATGGAAATCGACATATTACTGCAATGAGAGTCCTACAGCAGAGAAACCCAATTAACTGGGCTTAGCCAGTCCTTCCTAAACCTATTTGGCCACAGAAGTCTTTTTATAGGTAAGAACTATTAACGTCTCACTGAGCTAGTGTTCCATGGAGCCCATTTTAAGAAACACTGGTTTATAGTCTTTCTCTTTGGTTTCTCTCTCAACTTTCACATTCTCATGTATCTTGAGTATCTTTCATAGTTAATAAAAAAAACTGAGCTGCAAGGCAATTTTGTTTTTGTCCACTCAACAGTCTGTGGATTTATCTGTCCTCCTCTCTAGCAGGTGATTCTGGGGAGTTTCCAATCACGGAATGCTCATTCTGCCTCCATAACTGGGTTGCCCAATAAAATTGAAGACATCCGGTTGAATTTGAATTTCAAATAAACAATGAATAATTATTTAGTCCATCCTTACACCGTCTTTTTTATTTGCTAAAGCTGGTGACTGTACCATTAGGGTAGATGTGCACCCCAAGACTGGCCAGCCACGGAACGACTCTGGTTTATAACATCTGTTCCAGGGGTTGACATCCTACCTAAGCCAGGTTAATGGAAGACCTTCCTCTGCAATTCTTCATTTGGTGCTGGAGGTCAAGGACTCTGCCTTTCATGGCAGCTTGCACAAAACTGAAAGTATGGTAGTCAGTGACTGGGAACAACCACACTCTGCTCCACGTGGTGGAAGGTTGTGTGTGGGAGGTGAAGATGAGGACATCCTCTATGGAGAAGCAAGCTAAAAGATGGAGAGAGATAGCTCTCACAGGCTAAGTGATGTCCCTTTGTGTTTACTCCTTTCTGGAACTAGTCCCACCTTTAACTTGCTAGTCACATAGCCAATATACCTATCTTTTCCTTTATTTCTTTTTCTCTTTCTTTCTCTAAGTTAATATGAATTGCAACCAATACAGAAGCATGCCTGGCACTTCTTTTCCGCTGTCACAGTCTCATGTATAATTTAACATATTTAGCATCTACTATATTTCAGAGCTTGTGCTAAGTAATTCCCTTTGCTCATCGCTTGGCATTTAAGATTACTCAGGTCACTCACTGCTTTGACCTTCTTGGCACAGTCAGACTCCTGGAGCCAGCACTTCTTCTCGGGACCTTCCTGCCACGGCCAGCTTCCCACCTTTGACCACTGCTGGATTGCTAGTGTTCAAACGGAGTCCCGAGGATCAGTATTCTTTGGCACAAAATCCGAGCAAAACCATCAGATAGGATTCTGCTGCAAACCTTTTCCCTCCTGATAGCTGTCAATGGAACAAGGAGTGGTTTCTGTCCACAGTTTGCTTTGCCACTTAGAATGCTTCACAGTGAGCAGCTGTTCGACATCAGTGTGAGAACGAAGTCATGGGAATCTCTGGTGTGTTGTAAGGATGGGAAGCCAAATCCTCCTCCTTGGAGCCCCTGTGAGTTATGTAAGAATGCAGTGACTGGTGGGGAGAGGCTGCTGATTCTCTCAAAGACATTCATTTGAATGAGCCAAGCTCTTCTGATATTCTGGGACCAATAACTGCCAGAGGATTCACTTGACATTGCAAATTTCCAGCTCTCCTGTACATATGATATTCGACAAGATGTTAAGAGAAATAAATAATGGAAATAATGTTTTTGTTAAGGGACTTAACAAAGACGGCCCTGTCATCTCTCTTGGTCTCTCTCCCCTTCTTTATGAATTATTGGTGATTCTTTGCACATGTTCTCTCCACCCTGTGTCTGCACACACCATTCCTCCTTCTCATTGGAATAGCTTTTCCGCTGTGATTCTTACAGTGAAACCCACCTGGGTAACTCTTGGCCCTCTCTGGAGGTCTGGCTCAGTCATTACCTTCTCCTTTGAGCTCTCTTTTTAGCCTGCATGTGATGCCTCTCCCCTGAGTCCACAATATCCTGCATTTACCTTTATCACTGAACTTAGCATGATGTATTATAATTACCGGTGTGTTTCTTTACTTTATTTCTAAACTCAGTTTCTCTGAAGGGTAAGATGAGGAGTTTTTCATCTCCTAGCTCCAGAACCTAGCATGGGACCTGAACAACAATATATTTGTGGATCAATGAACTTAAAAAAAAAAAAAAGCAATTTCTGAAATCTCTGTTCTTACTTTGGGAGTACTCTAAAAAAGTGTGGCCTTATATGTGGGTGGAAAGCTATTGCTTTCCTTGTAACTATCCCCCCTTCCATCTTTCCAGCTTTGAATTTTGGTAGATTCTTCAGATGCTGGCAAAGCTGATACCAACCTTTGGTACTATGTCTAAAGGACATGACCCAGCTCAATCAATCCACAGTGTCCATCCCCCTGCCTATGGTGACTGGTTCAGGGGTGGCCATGTGATCTATGGGGATCCAATCAGAGTCAAGAGCAGGTCTTTGGCTGGAAATGCTGGACCACAGAAGCTCTTTTCATCTGGGTGCTAAGTTGAGTAGATGCCAACCAAGTCTGGGACCCTTGGAGACATTTTGCTCCTGTGAAAGAAGCCATCCTGAGGACAAAACTAAGAGAATGGCAGAGAAATAAAGCTGGAAAACTAATGATATCTGCAAAACTAATGACAGTTTCACCTTCTGGAGCAACCCATATTGAAAATCCACCCTAATTCTGGACTTCTCTGTTAGACAAGTCCATAAATTTTCTGTCTTGCTCATTTTAAAGCCAATGAGGGTTAATTTTCCATTCCTTGCAACATGAAGTCTTGACTTATACTCAGAGCTCCTCTTTCTTCCCCATAAACTTTTCATAGTGAGACCTATGCTTAAATCAAGTCAGTCATTCCAATTGGTGTGATTGACTTTAGCTAAAGGTACAGGCTGCATTTTGATCTTTGGGGAATACTCTCTGCCTCTCTTGTAATCCACCTTGTCAGCATTTATTGAACACCCGCTCTGTTCCAAGCACTGGGCCAGATGCTCTGTGACATCCCAGTAATAGCAAAGATCTCCTCTGCAAGGTACTGGCAGTATTATGAAACAGACGGAGTCCTGAACCATGGCTTAAAAAATATGTGCTCGCTTTGCCCCCAATTTGTTTTGTGACCTTAGGCTGATCATGCCCCCTCCCTGGGCTTTAGCTTCTCATCTATGATGTGAGGGCATGGGTTGACAATTGTCTAAAAATCCTTTCCAGTATTAACATGCCACTATCTGCGTACAAATAATGGAAATATACTTGGTATTGTGTCCAGTCAAATAGAAAGAGCTTTAGGCTTTTATACTCAACCAATATTTGTTAAGAGTCCACTATGTTCTAGGTATTGAGACACAGCAGGTCTTTGTCCAAAGCAGGAAAAAGTACCTCCTCTCTTGGAACTCACATTTGGGTGGAGGAGGCAATCAATAAATAAATACATATGATACATAGTTGATGCTCATTTTTCATGGATTCTGTATTTGTGAATTTTTCTACTTGCTTAAATTTATTTGTAACCCCCAAATCAATACCAGGACACTTTCACAGTTATGGGCTAAAACATGCAGGGGTGTGAAAAATTTGTCACTTGATGCTCAAGTTAGAAAAAATTAGTGCTCTGCCTTCTTGCTCAGCTCTCACACTATAAACAAATGTTCTTTTAGCAGTCCATTTAGTGCCAAGGTTTTCCACATTTCGGCGCTTTTTGTTAGTGATCTCACTGTTCAAAACAGCCCCTAACTGTAGCTCTGAAATGCTGTCTCGTGTCCCTAAGGGGAAGAAGGTTGTGATGTGCCTTACAGGCAAAATACCTGTGTTAGATAAGTTTCATTCAGGCAGGCCTTTAAACAGAAACACAGAAAACAAGGTTACGTATTGATTGGTTGACAAAAATGTTGTGACCAGAGGCTTCCAGGAACCTAATCCCAGATTTCCCCTAGGAGCAAACGGTTTGGTATTTGCTAATTCAGAGTGCACTGCAACTTCATGGCACATAACTACTGCAAATAAACAAGAAGAGACTGGCTACTATGTCAGACTGTGGTGGGAGTAACTGAGAAAAATAGAGCAGGGACGCAGGAAAGAGAGTCCATATTTTAGAGGAAATGGCAGGGATGCGCGAGAACTCTGCAGTGGGCGTGTGTTTGCATGTTGGAGGAGGCTGGTGCAACTGGAGGGGAGTGAGCTGGTGGCAGTGGGAGGTGATGAAATTGAGGAAGTAGTGGAGGCCAAATCATGTAGGGCTTTGTGGTCTACTTCTTCGACTTTGGCTTCACTCTGAGCCCTGAGGAGGGATAGGATCTGAGTTAGTTTTAATAGGGTCTCTCTGGCTGCAGTGTTGAGAACCAGGACAATAAGAAGGGTAAGGAGGCTGTTGCAGTAACTTGGTGAGAGCTGATGGAGGATCTTGAACGACAGACCTGCACCGTCACCATTAGCCTCCTAGCTGAGCAGGGGTTGCTGGGAGTTTGAGAGGCTCTCTCTTACTGCAAAAGTCCTTGAACTTGAGCAGTAAATTATCCTCAAAGTTTCATTAGCACACCTTGGCATGGCTCTCTCCTCGGACGCCCTGTGCCATGTTCCTCCTGAGAAGCGGCTATAAATAACCTGTGATTCTGCTCTCATCAGGGGAATAGGACCTGGAGTCGCCTTCCGGACACATTAATAACCACCCTCTCCTCGCCCCCAAATTAATCTTGTTATGAGGCAGCTTTGCCATGGGTATCTTCTAATCATCATTTAATTCTAGCATCAACCATCCTGTTATTCACCAGGCAGTGCTTCTCCTCAGTGGCCTCAGGAGCATTGGGTTCAGCTGAGTTTCCAGCCAAATACCTTTTCCAGACAAATCCATTGCATTGTGATATAGAGATTGCAATTTTGATCTAATTAACAGAATTCGTCTTTATGGCTGACCCATGATTATATATAATTCTGGACAAATTTCGTGCAAAATCTAGGATCAAGGAGAAGGCAAGAGATCTTAATTCAACTTTCACCAGCTCATTGGGGACAGCAGGGGAGAGGAAGGAAGAGAGAACCACCGTCTGTTGAGCATGTACCCTGTTCATTCATTCATTCATTCATTCATTCAATATTTACTGAATACCTGCCATGTGCTAACCATTATTCTAGATGCTGAGGATAATATGCAGAGCCAGTACAGATATTAGTCAATTAAATGAGAAGCAGAATGGTTCTCTGGTTAAGAGCATGGACTCTGGAGTCAAATAGTGCTCAAACCCCCAATCCCAGTTGCGTGACCTTGGGCAAGTCACTTAAACTTCCTGTGCCTCAGTTTCACCATCTGTAAAATAAGAAATAATAAAAATATCTAGACTGAGAGGTAGACAGTTATTGTACCCCTAAATACAAAGTACCCTTCCTCTTTCTTCCACCTGTGTAACATTGGGGACAAGGATCTTAGGAAGAGAACAATGGGATGTCAGTGTAGGGGGCAGCCTTAAAGCTCAGCTGGCCAAATATTCCCTTTATGCTACATTACAACAAATAGCTACCATGGGTTTTCTTGATTATCTCTGTGGGTGGAGAGTTCACTACCTCCCTGGGCAGTCAATCTCATTCTCAGACCTCTGGTTCGCCTGAAATGCCTGTTGTCTAAGTTAACACATTCTCTCTTGTGCTCATTTTCAATCCAGTTTGACTTCCTGTTTCAATCCAGTTTGACTTCCTCGAAAATGGTTTATTTGTATTCAGACTACATGTGCCCTTTGTTTTCTCATCATTTAAAGGAGATACCAAGCCTTCTTGGGGTTTAGGTGAATTCTTCTTCCAGCAAGATTTTAGGAAGGTTTTGACAGTGGTTATACCATCTTTAGTTACAATAAAAGAGGCCTCTGTTGGGGGGACGAGACTAATGGTTTCTAAGCCCAGACTAGTGCTAGGGTCTGTGATGCAAGTTTTGTATGGGTAGAATATTCTAGAGATAGTAATAGCTAACATTTATTAAGTGCTCATTATGACCAAGCAGTGTGCTAACACTGTATATGGATTGTTGGTTCATTTAATCCTCATTACACCCCTATGATTTTTATGAGCCCTATTCAGTAGATGTAGAATCAAGGCTCAGAGACACTCAAGTTATTTGTCTAATAACATGTAATAAGTGGTGAAGCCGTATTTTGTACTCATGCCATCTAAGCTCCGAGCCCACTTTCTCAACCAGAGTCCACAGCCTCTTTGGTTCATGGAGGTTCCCATGATGTTGTATGAAATACTGTGTATACTCTAAATTACTATCTGGCTGCATGGCTAACAGCTTATCTCTGTGCCTAGTGGAATATTTGGCATATATTAAGTACTCAGTAAACACTGAATGAATGAACGAATGAATGAATGAATGACTTCATGTATAGGATTGGTACAGTCTGAATGGTTTTTTAAACATGTTTTCTTTTACTGACCATCAAAGTTAGTATTGAGTATGAAAAGCCTAAGGTCTTGGAACTGGAGTTTTGGAAGCATCCTGGGAGCAGTAACCTTGGGTTTGGGGAACTGGGAACATTCGAGGGGAGCCAGAAACCTGTATTGACTCTCGTTTCCTGCTCATGTCTGCTTAACCTTGATACTTTCTAGGTCTCCTCTGAGGTGCAACCTGGCCGTCAAGAAAAAAAAATCTGAGAGCTCCAGTGTCAAAGAGATTTTATTGCTATTTATTTTTTCCTAAATCTATTATACTTGGGTACCTGAAAGAAACAACTCGCTGTGGACTATTTGCATGCTCATGTAGCCGATTCATTTGTTCATTGGCTCAGCTATGGAATGGAATGAAGGGGACGGTGTTAATTGTTCTAGAAGCAACTGGAGAATACATACTTATGTAATACATACTTCCTGCTCCAGACCAGTTTATTTGTAGGAGCTGGTGATTCAGAGGTGGGAGAGCTGGGAGACAGCACACCTAGAATTTGGAACCAGTGTCTGTAACCACTCATATTTAGCAGTGTCCAAAGAGTTCACAGTCATGGGGCTACATTAAGGTCAGGGTCAGAAGCTCCTTAAACAGCTGTGTTCACAAGTTAGCAATCCCACTTAAGGAATTTGCTTGGAATAGTTGTACCATGAGCTGAAGGAGTATCCAGAAACTGGTTTCGAGAAGCAGGAGGATACAATGATTTGAAGTTCGGGAGCCTTTGGGTGCCAGCTCCACTCTTTAGTTGTTTGATTTCCTTGTCGATAAGCATGTCAGTCTGTGTGGAATCTGCATGGGGCAGGGTGGTTTAATAAAAATAGCAAGCTTTTTTAGAAGTGATCACACTGGGGTTCAAATCCTGATTCCATTACTTAGCAGTTGTGAGTCCCTAGGCCTCTTAGCTTTCTCAAGCTTACCTGTAAAATAGCAACGAACATATCTAATCATCCAGGATTGTCTGAGAGACTAATGCAAGAGTGCATGGAAAGTTTCTGGCACAGGCATGATTTTCAAGGTCAGGTCTCATTTTCTTCCCACATTTCTCCTGTATGCTACCAATATAAAAGGACAAATCCTATTCTTAGCCAATACTAATTGTATATCAGAACTCTGAGGCTGAAGTTAATAGAAAATCCATCCCACGGTACCTTGAACAGAGAAGGGACATCTTGTCTTGGGTAAGGAGCATCCCAAAAGAAGCTCTGGTTTCAAGCATGATTTGATCCATCTTACATGGTTATTTTTCATTTCATCTCTACAAATCCCTCTTTTCTGCTACATTTCTAAAAGTGACTCCCCTCATGATTTGAAATGGCTGCCAGGAGCTTGCAGGAGCCCTCTGCATCCTTGTCCCAGGGGCAGGAACCGAGGCAAGGGATGACTTTTTTTTTCTATATATAGCAAATAGATTTCTTAGCTCATTGGCTCAAAATCTATCAGATGCACTGAGCCCATCAGAGTGGCTTCTTGGGGGAATACAGACTGTTTTAAGCCAATCAGAGCCCATTCCTGAAGATGAGTGTGGTTAGGAGCTGGAGGATGGCCAGCCCCAAACCCTGGTTTCATTACAGAGAGGAAAAGGGAGTGGATGCCTTTTTTCCTTTTCCTCAGAACGGAATAAGAGTGTTCTAGTGGTGACCTTGTACCATTTTGGAGGACCTCACGGTGCTAGATTTCAATAGGATGCTATTTTTAATCTTTCACAGCCCCAACTCATTTATTATGTGTCACAAAGAGATGAGGATCATCATCTGGGTCAGACCGTGGTCTCCGGGTCTTCCCAGCTGGAAAATCTCATGCAGCCCCTGTGAGGGTGGAAAATATGCCCAATTATAAGGGAGTGAATTGGTGCTAACTAAAGCACGGTGCTACAATTTGGTGATGATTCAGAGGGAAATGACGGTTAAGGCTTAACAATGATGCCACAAGACATTTGCTTCAGAATTTAGTTGCACAATTATCCATTTTAAATGGTGGTTCAGATAGTCAGGATTCACCGTGCCAGCTCACAAGCCAGGAAATGTTCAAAAGAGAGCAAATGCATCCTGGTTTGAGAGTCTCCGCTGTGGAATCTTTCCACTCTGTCAAGGCAGTGGTATCACAGACCTGGGATGTCCTGAGACTGCTCGTCACAAGGCACCAGTTCTGCTCCAGCCTCTTACTAAGTGAACCTGTTTTCTCACCTGTAATGGATGTGGTAGTGGCATCTACTGCAACATTTGCAGCAAAACCTCAGGTCGATAATGCCAAGCTCAATGCCTGGCACAAAGTGGATGCTCCTAGAGGTTGCTGTTATTTGAAGTAGTAGGAGACTATGGAGGAGTAACTGTAACCATGGCCAATTACAATCTACCCTCATGGTGCTTTGGCTTTCCCATCTCTGAAAGGGGGGTATTGACAGCACTTACCTTATACAGTTATTGGGAAGAGTAAGTGAATTAGAATATACATCATTCGGTGCCCAGCACATGGTAGGTGTTCAGGGAGGACAGAGTCCAGTGGTTCTCATCCAGGGATAATTTTCTTCCTGAGGAGCCATGTGGCCATGTCTGGAGAGGTTTTGCTTGTTGCCACTCATGGAGGGAGCTACCGGCATCTGGTGCAGGGAGGTCAGGGAGGCAGGTACATATCCCACAATATACGGGACAGCCTTACCTGGCTCAAAATATCAGTAGTGCTCAAGGCTGAGAAACTCTGCTGTAAGCCAAAGCCTGGATGTGGTCCTCTTTTGCTCCTTTCGTGGCTTTTGTGACTTTTGCTTCCTGTGGAAAATTCTTCCTGTAGGACAGAGGGCCAACTATCAGAGGAAAAGAGAGCCAGATTGGCCTTGTGAAGTGGGTGTCGGTTGTGCTCATTTGAAAAACACTGTTTAAAAATAAAGCTGCAGAAAAAAAAAATCTCATCATTCTAAAACAGCCTGGGCTCTACTACTTCCTGGGTCCATCTTTCCACATCTGACCTGGCTTCAGATACTAGTCTTATCAAGTTGTGACCTTGAGCAAGATATTACCTCTAAAAGCTCTCTGCAGTGAGGACTTATCTCAACTGCAAAATGGCAATAATGATTCATTTACCCCCTGGGGTTGTTGCAGGGATTTTGTGAGTTAAGGTAGCAAATGCACTCAGCCCGAACAATACCAGACCCCTAGCTGCATATGTGCGCTGGCTATTGGCAGTCCTTTGGTTGTTAACTCTTTTTTTTTTTTTTTTTTTTCTTGTTATTATTTTTATTTTTTTATGATAGTCACACAGAGAGAGAGAGAGAGGCAGAGACACAGGCAGAGGGAGAAGCAGGCTCCATGCAGGGAGCCCGATGTGGGACTCGATCCTGGGTCTCCAGGATCACACCCCAGGCTGCAGGCGGCGCCAAACCGCTGCGCCACGGGGGCTGCCCTTTGGTTGTTAACTCTTAAATGACATCACAGCACCTGCCCTTCCCACATTTTGTCGACACTTAAGAATAAAAAGGGAGCACAGATGGGAAAAATGTTTTCCTCCAAAAGTCAAAAAAGGAATCCTGAAGGTAATGCTGTTGTTAATATTAATTTACGGGATGGTGAGGAACATCCTGGGAGATTCCCTCTGTTGAGGATTTCATGAATTTTAAGAGCACAAATCCTGCTCCCCACAGAGCCTAACGTCCTCATCCTCGATTTTGTGGAGATGGATTCCAGACCCTGTACTCTCCAGGAGGCTGCATCTTATTTTCTGACTGCTTCATTTATTCAACTACAATTGATTTTCCATTTCGTAGCAGAGAAAAACACAGAGCAGAAGCAAAAAGGCATCCTTAATCTTTTACCAATTGTATTTCTTGTACTCTGACCATTCAGGAAAACGGTGTGAGGTCCCTTAGTGCGTGTTTCTATGCACAGCGATTGTATATCTGCGTTTTGGGGGTGGAGTGGGGTGATGTCATGCGTGCCAGGTGAGTGCATCTAAGTACTTATGTACGCGAGGGTCCATCCGTGTGTGTGCCTGGTGTATCAGTGTGTGTGGCCCGATATCTTTATATTGGTATGTGTGAGTCTGTCAGAATTCATACATAAGTCTGTATGTGTACCTGCATGTTTGTGCTGTGTGTTCATGTGTGAGTTCACGAGTGCAAGGACACATCAGTTTTGTGCTCGTATTTGTAAGTACATGAGTAGATGAGTGTGTTTGCTATTACTGTTATTCTAAATGTGTTGGGGCACATGTGAATGTAGGCACATGCACATGAATATTTGTATGCCCACTGAAGGCTGTGACCACAGGACCAAATTTGTGTTCATGTATTTTAGTGAATATTATCAATGGCTTGGTGCATCTGATATATTTGTGTGTGCTAGTAGGAATGTATGTATGCATGTACACAATTGTGTGTGTGTGTGTGTGTGTGTGTGAGAGAGAGAGAGAGAGAGAGAGAGAAGAAGAAGAGAAAGAAGGAGACGAGAAGAGAAGATTTTCAGTGCATTTTTATCTTTGTGTCCACCACTACTCAGATGGATTGTATTCTCCCCATTTAGTCTTCCCAAGAAAGAAACAGAGACAAAGACCTAGTAAACTCAGAGGAAAAAAAAGTCAGTTAGTTAGTCCCCTCTCCCCCTTTCACAATGACTACTTACCTGATATTTTTTAAAAATGAGAATATATTAAAAATATAAGTGGGAAGCTATTTTAAAAAGCTTGTCAGAATGTATCTGACATTCCCAGAAAGGCCTGGAGTCAGAAAGGCCAGACTCTCACCCATGAATCTTGCTTCATTTGCGTTCCAATGAACTGTACCTCTGAGAGAATGTGCCGGAAATCCCCAGCATAGCTGCGTGTTTGCTGATCCATGTTTAAGAGTTGCCACTTGGATGGTTTTGGAAATGATGATGGGGACATTTTGATGCTGGAAGGGGAAACCAATGGATTTTAACAACTGATCTCGGAAAGTTCACATTATATATGGAAGTTTGAGCTGAAGAGGCACTTACACATTATGTAGTTTAACTTTTTAACTGCATGGTGAGGAAACTGAGGCCCTTGATAGGAGAGATTCTAGGGGCTAGAGAGACAGCAGGAACAAGACAGGTGAGGACTCTAATGGAGCTTAGGATCTGATGAGGGAGAAGTGGATGCATCAGCCATGCTCCCTCTGCTCCAGACACATTGCTTTATTTCTGTTTCTCCAAGCTCTCTCCTGCCCCAGGGACTTTGGACTTGCTGCTCTCTCTTCCTGGAATAGTCCAGACATGAAGTGGCTCACTCCGGTCATTCAGCTCTTAGCTCCCATATTAACCCTTCAGCATGCTCCATCTGAAATACTCCACACCCCCACATCATTTCCAGCAGACCCCACTCTGCCTCTGTAGGCATGCACCGTAAATCAGATGATCCCACTTGGGTGTGTAACATGTTTATTTTTTTGGTTTCCCTCACCAAGAATGCAAGTTCCGAAAAGATAAGAATCACTTCTATCTTGTCCACTGGCATATTTCAACTGCCTAGCATATAGTAAAAGTATTTGTTCAATGAAGGATTAAAGAAATAACTGCCGAATTTCCCAAAGTAATAAGTTTTATGACAAAAATAAAAGAGTGGAATGGTCTCTCTGAGGCACTTGAGCTAAGAGCTTGGTGATGAAGTCTCAACCCTGTGAAGGCAGAGGAGGAGCTCTAGGGAGGCCAGCATCGGTAGGCTCTGGGAAAACAGAGAGGTGGAGAATCACAGGGGTGAGCCAAAGACAAGAGCCAAGGGGTGCTGAGGAGAGGTGGGCACACTTTTCCACTGTAGAGCCACGCAGTAAATAGTTTGGGGTTTGCAGACTATAGGGTTCCTGTTAGGATGGCTCTAGTCTACCTTTACAGGGAAAGCAGCCACAGGCAGTAAGGAGACAAGTAAACCAATCAAAGCTCCTTATGGAAAAAGAAAAATATTGGACAGACGTTGGTCCCCTGGATACAGTTTGCAGACCTCCGATATAGGGCTTCCTAGGCCGTCAGAAGGGGTTTGTGCTCATCTGTGGGAGCTCATCCATGGGGTGTCAGGAAATCTTATGATCTAATTTGTGTGCTTAAAAGCCATCACTCTAGGCTGAGGAGAGGGGAATGGAGGTGAGCGGGAGGAAGCAGGGGAACAAGAATCTTATCGCAGTCGTCCAGGTGAAGGAGGTGGGCTTGCACAGAACTGCAGACTCTCAACTCCCCTCTCTGGGCACCTCATTTCCTTTCTTACAAGGACCTGGACTCAACAGTCTTGCTCGGCTTCCCTGGTCCCCTCAGCTTACGGCAGTCCCGTGTGTGAAATGGGCTGCTTGGGCTTTCCCCAGCATGGAAGACGGAGTTGGGGCTCAGAGCAGGCTCTGCACACCCATCACACCTCACTCAGGCCTTCTCACCCCTCCCCACTTCCTCTTTCCAGTATCAAATCACTGTCTAGTTCTTGATTCATGACTCCAGTTCCAGTTCTCCCTGCAGTGCCAGCTTCTGGGATTTTGCCCCACTACTTCCACACTCTGCTTGGCTTGTCCTCATAGTTCCTTAGTGCAGACTCCTTGGGTTCTGTTTTTCCTAGTCATGAGCTCTGGCCTGTGGGAGATTAGACTCCACGGACATACATCCATGTCATCTTATTGGTTAAGCACTTACCATATTGGAAATAAACACTCTCCTATTACGTTCTGCTTATATCACAAAGTGGTTTGTTTTTCTTTCTAGCACTTATTATGTTAACATTACAGCATATTGTTTTAAATATAATTATCTTCTTTTGTCTGATCCCCCACCTCTCAGACCCCTAGGAAATAATGGCTCCATGGAGGCAAAGATCCGACCCGTCTTCTTTACTGCTGTATATCCCCAGCAGCTTGCAAAGCTCCTGGCACTGAGTGGGCATTCAATAAATATTTAAAGAATAAGTGAATGAGCAAAAATGTTGAAGTCAGAATGCTACAGTGACATGACCAAGACAAAAGCTCTGGAATCAGACAGAGCTTGGCTCAAATAGCTATTGGAACTGCTAAACTCGTAAGGTGGAAACCCGCTATTGCTAGTGGCCATTCTTAGCAGAGCCTGACACTAAAGCTAACACAGGGGAAGCATGGGACGAAGAGACAGATACAGTCCTGATGATGTCATTTGAGCCCCAGATCCACCATACCTAAAGCTGGACAACTCCTTGAATTTTCATTATGTCAGCCAGTGAAATCCGTCTTTTGAGTTCACTTGCTTATTTGGATTTAAATATATTAACTTCACTCCTTGCAGGGCTGACTGATAACTTGTGTGCATTTTGGTGGAGTGGGAAGGACAGATCATTCTGCATGGAGTAGGGAACAGGCATATTTATTCCTTGCAAGTCTCACAAACACACTTTACATCAGTTTAGGCTAAGAGGTGGTGGAATGATTGCCTGAGATCAAATTCCTGCTTTGCCAACTCTGTGATCTTAGATGAGTCACCTACCTTCTTTGAGACTTCATTTCCTTACCTGTACAA
Source organism: Canis lupus baileyi (assembly GCF_048164855.1). NCBI lineage: Eukaryota > Metazoa > Chordata > Mammalia > Carnivora > Canidae > Canis > Canis lupus. Next base: position 48,070,486 of record NC_132845.1, on the reverse strand, counting down.
TGGGGATAATGTTATCTATCTTGAAGATGCTTTGTGATGAGTACATGGCAGGATGTGAAAGTTCATCCCCTGTTCCTGCACAATTACCCCATGTAGTAGTTTCCTGTTGGTGCTGTAACAAATGACCACAAAGTTGGGGGCTCAAATAAGAAAAATCTATTTTCTTAGTTCTAGAGGCTAGAAGTCCAATATCAAGATGTTGGTGGGGCCATGCTCCCTCTGAAGGTTCTAGTGAAGAATACTTCCTTGGCTCTTCCAGCTTCTGGTGGTCTCAGGCATTTCTTGGCTTGTGGTAGCCTTTGACTTCACATGGCCAAGTGGCCTTTTCTCTATATCTGAGAATTTTTCTTTTTAAAAATTTCTTATAAGGCCACTCTTTGAATTTAGGGTCCACCGTAATCCAGTACGATCTCATCTCAATCTTTACCTTAATTACATTTGAAAAGACTATTTCTAAATAAGGTCCCATCTTGGGGTTCTGAGTGGGCATGAATTGGGGGGGCATTATTCAATCAATTATACTCCATTACCTGAAAATTCTACTTTTCTTATTGCGTGCTCTTTCAACCTTCATTCTGTGAGTGCATCATCCTTTTTCCATGACTGATACACTCACAGATATGAGTTCCCAGGAATCACCCTCACTCTCTTGAGCAGCAGCCCTTTCAATCAATAGTGGTAGAATTAGATGGGGCTCAGCTCTTAACAGTCATGGAAAGGAAACACTGTCCCTGAAGACCCAAACTGGAAACCACCCAAATGTCCATCAACAGAGGATGCAAACTGTGATACATCTGTACAATGGAATCCTCTTCAGCAATACAAAGGGTCAAACAACTGTTATATGCAACCACATCAATGACTCTCAGAGGCATTACACAGACAGAAAGAATACAGACACAAAAAGAGGATATCCTGTATGACTTCATTCATATGCAAATTTAGAGAAAGCAAAGCTATGCTATAGTGATAGAAAACAGAAAGTGATTGCTTCTGGGGTTGGGTGGGAGAGGTATTGACTGGGAAGAGTTGAGAAGAAACTTTCTGGAATGATGGATGTATTACCTGAGTAATCATCATTAAATACATCCATCAATACATTAAATGTGTATATCCAAATTCATCAAATTTCATTTCAATGGGCGCATATTACTGTCAATAAATTACATCTTCAACAAGGATAATTTAAAAAATAACTAAAAGAAAGATTGAGGGAACACGAGGGGGTCTTAAGGGTGTCTTCTGTAATGGGTTTAACATGTGTGTACATATAGGTCTGTGTGTTTATAACTGGATATTGAGTTAAGGAAAACACATATGCATTGGCTTGAAAGTTGGGCTAAAACATTTGAAGGCCCTAACGTTACATGACACTTCAATATCGACAGCATGTGTTGGCTACTGAGATGAATCCTCTCTCCTGACCAGCAAATTGACATCAAAGATTCTCAAAGAGCATTAGAACTCACATTCAGAGCAGGCTCCTTGAATGATCAACCTCCAACTGTCAAAGTTCTGGTTTTGCAATTAACTCATTGAAGCCATTTTCTTTCTCAGTATGAATCAACAGCCCTTTCTTATCATCCCTGTACACATGTTACATCCAATGGCATCTTTTAATCCAAAAAAGATTGTGTTATTAAAGTTTTGTGTGAAGCTGTGATTGCCATCCTTGGAACTGAAGATGCAATCAGAGAAGAGAATGGATGCCTTATAAATTCAATGAATGGATGTGCTTCTGCAGTAATTTCTTTGGTAATTACTTGTGTAAACTGTGTGTTTCTGTAATTGAAACTCGACAGTGTGGGGTAATTTATCAAAATCTATAATTTATTATAGCTTTACCATCTTGTTTCTTGGATTCTCTGCTTATCCTCATTAGGATGTTGTCCCCCCCACCACCACTTCAGGCCATCAGAACGATTTAGATGAGGAAGCAAAAACACACATTGCATTTGGGAGAAGGTTCTGATAGACTAGATGGAAGTTTAAAATCCATTTTCCAAAGGACACAATGGTTATTGTTGTTTGCAATATGTATTTGCTGACAGGCTCTAAGATGTGATTTATGAAATGGTTTTGAAGAGATTGTCTACTTCAACTGTCTAGATAATAACACCATTTTTCTCTTGTGGTCACCAAGTACTCTGAGTGTCTCACGTTCGTCCCCAAAAGTCTGAAGAGGGAGGCGGGGACTGGGGTGTATGTTTTATTAGCAGAAGACATCTGAAGTTCCTGAGAGAAAAGTTGTGTCCCCTGACCTGAGGAGTTGTCATGGGGCAATGGGAGGGGGCAGTTTTTTGACTCCCATTCTGAACCCCTATGAAAGCCACACCAAAAAATATCCAGGAGCTGTCTATGGTGCTTATAAATGTTTTCCTCTCCAGTAGATCACCGATATCAAGCCATGTGTGGTGTTTGAAGGATCCTGAACTCATAGACAATGGAAAGAAATTTTAGAGAAACTTCCATAATCTTAACATTTCAAAGCAAAATTTATGTGTTTTATCATCAGAATGAAGCACAGAAAAGAGGAAAAAAATGTAGAAACCAACTTTTGCTCTTCCACCACCAAAAATAATGTACTGTTAGTGTTTTGACATAGTTCCTTCTAGTATTGTTCCTCTGCATAGCTTCTGTATCTCTTCATATTATTTCATATCGCATTTATAATTTCTTCATGGTATTCAAAATAATAAAAAAATAAGTTTAGATTGTTCTTCATGATTGTTAAGGTATAACTTACAGTAAAGTTCACCCAGTTAAGAGCACCATTTTCTGAATTTTGACAAATGTGTACCACCACCATAATCAAGATGCAGAACAGTCATATTGCCACCCAAAATTCCCTCATTAAGCTTTTAAATCAACCTCTCTCCCCACCCCTAACCCCTTATGGCCACTGATATATTTTTCTGTCCCTCTAGAAAAACATTATTTTAGACTGCTTAATATTTCGATGAGTAGATATACTGTATTTTTCTTAAGAAATTTGTTTTGTAAAAGATTCAGTTGATTCTATTTTTTCCTCTTATAAGTAAGCTGTGATGAACATTTTTGTATATATGACTCTTCCAAGATTTTAGGTAATTACCTTACTATGGAATTCCAGGAATGGGATTGATGCATGAGAGATTATGAAAACATTTAAGTCTGTTTCTGGAACCAGATACCTACTTAATACCCTTGATGCTGAAAATCCAGAGGAACTATTTATAAAAGCTTTATAGTAGAAGGGAATGTAAAATTTGGAATAGGTTAACATTTGTGTTGGATACAAGCATTTTTTTAAGCTTTTATTTTTAAGTAATTCTACATCCAGCATGGGGCTCGAATTCACAGTCGTGAGATCAACAATCACATGTTCTTCTGACTGAGCCAGCCAGACACCCCACCAGCATTTTTGATCATGCCATTCTTCTCTTTAGTCTCCATTAGCTTCTTAATGACCTCAGGAAAAAAAACTATCTTAGCTTGACATTCAAAGTCTTTTATCATCTGTTTTATGCCTATTTCCACCACCAGATCTTGATTTATATGTATACCTATGGTGTACTGTTTGGGTGCCTACTACTGTGGGTCTCCCAAATGTGTCACCTTCTCTTGTGGTTCCTGTTTTTGTACATGTTTGCCTCCCTTTATGAGAATCCTCCTTTTCCCTCTACTGTCCCCTTTTTATTTGTTTTTTTTTTTTTTTAAACCACTCCTCACTGCTCGATGGGCTACACGCCCTTGTTCTGTGCTCTCACAGTTGCTTCTGCTTTTCTCTGTGTTAGGACTCACTCATTCACTACTCAACAATTACATATCAAGAGTCTACAATGTGCTGGGCATTGCAGACATGGAAGCAAATGAGAAAGACAAAATCCCAGCCGAATGGGAAATGACATTCTTATACAGGAGGAGGTGATATTGGAGCCAAAACCTAAACCATGTAAAGAAGCAGCCCTAAGGATATTTGGATAAAGAATGCTTTAGGCAGATGGCAAAAAAAAAAAAAAAAAGCAAAGACCTGAAAAGTGAATGTGCTTAGCTTTTTTGAGGACCAATAAAAAGGCTCTGTGGCTGGAGTCTGGTGAGGAAGAAGAAACTTGTAGGAAGTAAGGTTGGAGAGAAATGTAGGTCCAGATCATTTAAGGCATTGTAGGTTGTGACACAGAGTGTGACTTTTATCATAAATATGATGGAACAATTAGAGCTTTTTAATTTGGAGAGTGACAGGGTATGACATGTTTTTAAAACATTCTGAAGGCACCTGAGTGGCTCAGTCAGTTAAGCGTCTGGTTCTTGATTTTGGCTCAGGTCATGATTTCAGGGTTGTGAGATGAGCCTCATATCAGGCTCTGCACTGGGTGTGGAACCTGCTTGAGATTCTCTCTCTTCCTCTGCCCTCTTGCTCACCTCCCTGCTTGCACATGCTCTCTCTCTCAAAAAACAAAAAACAAAACAAAACAACAACAACAAAAAAACCCCAAACCAAACCAAAACAAAATATCATTCTGACTTCTGGGTGAAGAGAGGGAAAATAATGAAAGAAAAAAATGCCGACTGGGAGGCCATAGCAGTCACATAAGCATGAAACAATGGTGGCTTAGACCAACAGTCAGCACACTTCTTTTGTAATGGGCCAAATGGTAAAAATTGTAGATTTTGTGGGCCAAATGGTTTCAGTCACAACCACTCAATTCTGCTATTATAGCATGAAAACAGCCATAGATAATATATACATGAATGAGGATGGCTGCTTTCCAATAAAACTTTATTCACAAAAAACAGATGTTGGGCTGGATTTGGCCCCAGGGTCATAGTTTGTTAACCTGCTTTATATTTATATTTATTATGATGATGGTAGTGATAGATGATTAGACTAAGCATACATTTTATGGAGTTTCTTAGAGAAAACAAAAGTTGTGTTTTTGACCTAAGGAGTTTAAGATGCTCATTAGATGTCTACATAAAGATTTTGAATCAGAAATTTGAGAGTTGAGTGAAGTGTAGAGTACTATGGAAATATTGGCTGGCAATATTAATTCTGCCATTATTGACATACAGATGATATGTAATAAGAATAGATGTGACCATCCAGGGAAAGAGTTTAGATGGGCAAGAGAAGAGAAGGGAGGAGAGGAAAGATGATCTTAAAGACTGAGCCTTGGAGTATTTTAGCATTTAGAGACTCATATATGAGAAGGATCCAGCAAAAGAGACTAAAGGGGAGCTTCCAGGGAAGAAGAGAATGGTATTTTCAGATTCAGGCAAAGATAGTATTTTAAGAAGGAAGAATGGCCAAATGTGTCAAAGATTGCTGGAGATTCTTGTAAGAGAAGGATAGAAAATTGACAACAGTGGTAAATGAAATGGTGTAGATAAAAATCATATGGATGCAATTAGAATAAACCTGGAATGTGGCATAGTTTGCTGTAAATAGGAAAGAGGAATGAGTTTGGGACTGGAAGATGTAATGTCAAGGGAAATGTTCTTAAGAATGACAGTTGCCATAGCTTGTCTTTATGCTTATGAGAATGATCTATGAATTGGAAATTGAGAGACTTGATAGAGGGGAGAGAAAGAGCAATTGAAGCAGGCAAGTCTTTGCGAGGAAAGAGTCATAGACAATACATTCAACCTAACAGGGAGGTTAGAATTAGTCTATACAGATGTTTGTAAATTTGGCAGTGAGGGTGGGACAATGAAGTTCTTTGGAATATTTCTGGCTTGCCAGCAAAAGAAGAGAAAGATCATCCATTTTCCAAAGATTGGAGAAGATGCATTGAAGATTGGAGGAGAAGATGTTAAATAAATAACCCTGAAAAAATAGAAAGGGAAACATAGCAACATTTTATCATAGGACTGTGTCCATGAGAATAAAGTGAGGTCAGTTAATTAAGTGTGTGTTTCTCGAACACATCGATCTGCTGGACTACAGGCACAGAAGGGGTGAAGTACTGGATATAACCTGAGCTTGGGTTGGCTAGGGAAACAAATGATAGGCAGAGGAGATTGAAAAAAAAGATGAGGGTGTCTCTGAAAGTTATGGTTTAGTGCTTGACCATGCACATAAACTGTGTGAAGAGCAAAGTGAGAATGGAAAAAGAGATCATCAATAATGAAGTGCTGATGGGGGACCATGGCTTAGAGGCCTTCATGGTAGAGAATTATTGGATTAGAGGGTTCCATGAGGGGTGAGATGGAAGGATAAGAAGGTATACTCAGAGAACATATTCCTGAAGTTTGAGATCTTTGATCTGGTGTACTCAAAGTTCTAGGGTGCATCCATGCAGGTGGATGTTTGAAGTGAGGAAGAACAGATTTATGGAGGTAGGTTGGTCTAGGACCTGAGAAACTGGGTCCTGGGATGGATATTTGGATGAGTGATTTGAGTAGGTATTGGAGTCACAGGAAGGATGGTGGGAATAATGGTGGACAGGAAGATAGTGATGCAGGTGCTTGAATTTTCAGTGAATGAGAGTAACTGTGAGGTCAGCAGAAGACTGAAAAGAAGGAGCTATGGGTAGTAAAGGTGTGAACTTCAAAGGAGCTAAAATTTTAGAAGCGGGAAGGAGAACAAAAAGCCAGGAAGCAGCAACGTGAAGCAGGTACGTTTTCGCACCTTTTGGCATGTGAGAAAAAATTCATCAATCTCCAAGGATAGTCATATTTTGGTTAGCACATGTATATAGTATTGCTATATTATATTGACAAGAAAACTGAGGCCCAGTGAGATTAGGCAACTTGCCCAAGGCGATAGGGCAGCTTGAATTTGAGCGCACATCTGTCTGATTCTGGAACCCGTGGTCTGGCTTGGTACCATTCATGAGTCTGAACATCGTGCTCAATTTCATTGTTACCCCTTCTGGCCTGGCCACATGCTTGCTTCCTCTGAGGTCACCCCTGAGGTTACTCACGAGGTTCTTGGCATTTGCAGCCTTGTCCAGGGATGAGCGTGGCTGAGAATCCTTGAATATTGTCCTCAGGGTTAATGACCTATACAGGAAATTCACCCTTGACTTCTCCTCCCTCCCACATTCATTCAGAGCAGGGACAAGTTAGTAATGACAGCTGGTTTTCATTCTCTTGGTGCTGACAGGGAGATAATGAGTCAAATTGGTCTTGGTTATGAAATGAAGCCCTGGAAGGGAATTATCATCAGACTCCTTAGTGGGAAGAGGAGAGAAAGGGATTTAAATTAAAGTGGTAACTGCCGACTTGGTTGGCATTCAGACTGTCTCCTTAAGTCTTTCTTCCTCTCTATGTCATCATTAAATGAGGCAAAGCAGGCAACTGGTAAAAGGCAGGAAGGTAGGAAAATGGTTGAACACTGTGATAGTTAATCTGTAATAGCTCTCATTTAGGTTCTGAGCTGTACATGGAACACAAAGCATTCTCCTCGGTCCTCACTGCCATCCTACAAAGTGAGGATTTCTGTCTACCCTTTTTACAGAGAGGCAACTGAGTCACAGTGTGATACTACATGAGGACACACATATATCTCTGACTCCAAAATCTGCCAGGACTCTATTCATCTGCCTTGACTTCTTTTAGAAGCTGGAAGGAAGAAGAGAGGCCAAATCAGCAGGTCCATGTGGTTTTCCTCTCCACTGTATCATGGACTCCAGTGCTCAGCTGCCTGGATGAAAGTATTGCCTCTATCACCTACCATCTGTGTGACCTTAGGGAAATCACTTAATCTCTCTGAAACTCATTTTCTCCATCCACAGCATTGGGATAATTATGACATCTATCTCATGGTGGTATTGTAAAGATTAAATAACTTAAGTATGTTTTAAGTACTTAAAACATGTCTGGAACATAGGAAGCATGAATTATTATTTTATACTTGCTATTATTTTTATTATTGTTAGCTTATAATGATGATAATGCTGATGTTGACATCAATAAGAGGTACTCTTTTGTTCTACCCTTACTGGGATGCCAGTGTTGACTGTGACAAGTGATTTATGTGGAATGTTTTAGTTAACTCTCATAGTTTAGGATACTTCTGGATGCAAGTAACAAATTGCACTTCCATCTCGCTTAAAGGATAGGTCACTTATTACTGTCTGTTATGGGAAACTCAGAGGTATGACAAGCTTCGACATAGGTTGAGTCAGAGTATCAAAAATGATACCAAGATCTAGGCTCTCTCTATCTTTCTTCTGTGTTTCCCTTGATGTTGGCTTCACCCATAGGCTGGTCACAAGATGGTTGAAGTAGTTACAGTCATCATATCTAGACCAGACAACAACCAGAAATGGAAGAGGAGGAGACTCTTCTTGGAAGGAGAAGACTTTTCTTGGAAGGAAAGCACTTTTCCCAGAAGTCTCCAGTGATCTGCTCTTGTCTCACTGAGCCAGGTTTTATCACATGCCCATTCTGAATCAATCAGGTGAAGAAGATTTCCTCCAGAACAACCAGGACATCCTTGAGGCCAAGGGGGAGATCAGCCCTTCAGAAGCATGGAGAAATCATGTTCCCTGAAGAAAACCATGTTTCCGTGAGAAAGAGAGAGAGATCCTGTCAGCAAAATTAAGGTCTACTATAGATAAGTATTGTTATTCCCCTTGAATATAGAAGGAAGCTGGGGGTCTGAAAGATTAAATAATTTCACATGGTCATCAAATCAGAATGCATGGGAATGCCTGGGTGGCTCAGTTAGTTAAGCATCTGACTCTTGGTTTCAGCTCAGGTTATGAACTCATGGGTTGTGGGATCGAGCCCCATGGCAACCTCTGTGCTCAGCGGGAAGTTCGCTTGAGGATTCTTTTCCTTTGCATCTCCCCCTGATCTCTCTCTCTCTCTTAAATTAATAAGTTAAATCTTAAAAAAAAAGTGGAACTTTAACCCAAGTGTGTATGACCTTAAAATACATGTGATTTAGGGCCACACTAAAGCTTTAAGTGCTATGACAAGGAGGTGTGACAATTTTTATTGAGCCTGTACACGTGCTGGGAACTATGGAGATACTTTATAAGAATCCTATTGAATTCCTTTAGCCAACACAGTGAATTAGGTATTTTAGTTCCATTTAATGGGGGCATAGTAAACTGAGGTTATAGCAGGGCATGTGGCTTGTGTAATCCAAGTGAAAAAGTCAAAAATTTAATCCAAGTCTGTCTGGCTCCAAAGCTCAAACTCTTCCTATGACCCCAAAATAACCAAATACTGTTCTCACATTCCTCTATTATTTAGGATTCATATGAAGTAAAACCAAACTTTTAATGAGGATCCTGATGAATTTCAGTTCAATGACCCAGTTTTTTTCTAATTTTATTTTAGAATAAGGCACTTTCCAAGTATATGCCCCAGTAAAGCTTCTATCTGTTTTTGCACTCTGAGCTCTGTGACCTCTTCTTTCCACTTGCCTCACTGCAAACTTTTAGGATAAAACATCTTAATTGGCTACTCTGATGTCCTCCATAATGCATGGGGCCAGGAGTGTGTAAACGGCCTCCTTGGGTTTTGTGATGGTTTGCCTACCTTTCTCCCTTAACTGTGAGCAAGGAGAAAGGTGAAGAGATTGTGATCATACAAAACCCAGGTCACACTCAGATCTTGGGTGGCAAGCTCTCAGAAATGTCTGCTCTTTGTCCTCTTAAGATCCCTTTTAGTTTTAAGACAGGGAAAGGAATTCTAGTTAGTTGAGGCACTGACAAAATACCAGGCAGTATATACTGGCATGTGGTTTTAATAATGTCCACGTGAAATATTGAAATCCTTTGCAGAGGTGAGAAAAGCAGTTTGCAGAGGCAAACTTACTACCCAAGATAACACAGGTGAGTGAGAGTCTGAGCTGACCTGCTTCTGACTCCAAATCTTTCGTTTTTCTTTTTTATTTTATTTTATTTTTATTTTATTTTTATATATATATTTTTTATTGGAGTTCGATTTGCCAACACATGGTATAACACCCAGTGCTCATCCTGTCAAATGCCCCCCTCAGTGCCTGTCATTATGTGTTTTCACTTATATGGGGAATATAAAAAATCTTTCATTTTTCTATTGTGCTTCCTGGATAGGGGCATCTGCCAAAGTCCTATACTTCTTTGCACCCTTCTTCTATCTCCAATGCATAGTCATATTAATTTATTTTGATTGCAAGCAAGGGAACCCCACTCAGACTAGCAGAAGCAAAAGGCAGTAATTTTAAGGATACTGATGTGTCACAGAGCCTAAGAGCCAGCCTGAGTCTCAGGAGAAAATAGGAATAATCAGGTCTTAAATGCCATGTAGACTTTCCCTCATCATATGAGCTTCTTTAAGTGTTTGCTATGTTCATCTTGTTCACTGGATAATAGTATCCTTCACTTTAACACACACACACACACACACACACACACACACACACTGCTGGCACCTCTAGTTTATGTGTGACTAGATTATTCATGCAGAAGACCTTTCTTTTCTCTCTCTCTCTCTCTCTCTCTCTCTCTCTCTCTCTCTCTCCCCATCTCATCCCCCTCCAAATTCATACTATTGGGGAAGGGATTACTTGGCAAGGCTAAATCTTATAGCCAACCTTAGACTATTGGTCTGTGCCTAAAGCTGGGAATGAGGTTGTACCAAAATGGCAACATGGGTAAGAGGGAGGGGAATGTGATCTCAGAAAAATGTGAGAGGGAGATTTTAGGAGTTGTAGTCGTGCTGGATAAACAACCTAATAATTGTCTTTTACAGTAAATATTATAATAGCATGTATACATTAAGAAGATCCAGTGAATTGCATGTAAAGCATACAGAACAGTGTCTGTTGAAGTATATATTTTCTAAATGTAGCAGGTTAGAGGGTTGGCCACCCAACAGTGTTGATTTATTCCCTTCTTGGAGTATTGAGGTGAAACCCAGATTGAATTGCCATTTGGAAAGGGGTAAAAAATCAGTGTCTGAGCCCAGGGGGACATGAGTAAAAGGGCATCGCGTTCTTAGAACTGAAATTGGTGCACGCTTATCTTTAAGGCAGAGGTCCTTTGGTTACAGGGAGACTCAAAGTATTTGCGGATATTTTTTTCCCCTTCACTTAAAACCATGCTCTTAACCAACGAAGCACATATGGATTTTTCACGCAGAATTTATCTCAACTACTTTTGCTTTTGAAATTCTGATGCATAGTTCCCACTTCAGGGATTCTAACTCAGTTGGTCTGGGATGTGGCATATGCATCCATTTTTCAAAAAGCTTCCAAGGTGAGTCTGATACACACAGAAGAGAGAGCCACTGATTTAATGTAGGAAATAGTTGCCTGAGCACCTGAGCCTAGTCTAAGAAGACACCAAGACCAACAAGCCTCATGATCACAGGCAGCCAGGAAGGTATAGTTGCCGCAGGCAGACATTGGCAAGGCTCTGAAGTCCTGTCCTCTCCAGGAGGTGCTGTACTGAACTCCACGGATGGTCCTCTTCTGCAGGAAGACCTGTTTCTGATAATTGCAAGAGAAATAACTGAAACTCAGGTAGATCTTGTTAGTGTCAAGTACACTCCTACTGGCTCCAATTTACTCTGTCCTTGTAGTTCACGATCTCCTGTTTGAAACAGTATTACAGCCTATTAGGAAAAGCTCTTGAGACCTAAGGTGATGGGATAACAGTTTCAAGAGGCCATTCCTGACACACAGCCAAACTTCAAGAACAGAAGGAGACATACACTAGCTGCATTTGCCGACACCAGGGGAGGCCACCCCAGTCTCACCATTTGCTCACTTTTGAGACAGTTGCAACAACTGCCCTGCCTAGACCAAGCTGTTAGCATTACTTTGAATCTGTACACTTTATAACCTAAAACCTCCTTCACAAATATCTCAGTGCTCCCGGGGTATGATAACATGTACTAGAGGAGGTATATAAGATGGTTTTAAGTGGTACAGGGAGATTTTTAATAGTTTTCTTAATGTATGTTAGGAAAACACAATTTCACAGATACTTTCATATGATAGAGTAGACGGTTAAGGGTTTTTGGCTCCCTGTTTTAGAGAGTTGATTTAAAGAGAAGTATTAATTGCAGGTGGTGGGTAGATAGGTAAGAAATTGTGATGTGTTTTGAGGGTGATCAAAGTTTGGGGAACACTTACTTCATGGGGTCACCAAAACAATCTAGAGTAAGTAGGTTATGTTTTGTTCTGAATTTCATTTTGTGCATGAGGAATTTGGTGGCTTTGAGAGTTTAAATAATTTAACCAGTTTTTTTTTTTTTAAACAGGCTTCTATCCATGCTTGGCTTCTTTCCACTACCTGACTTTTCTACAGAGAGTCAATATTTAAGCCAGAGCCTTTGTTTTTCTAGCAGGTGAGGAAGGGCTTTTCAGAGTCATCCACAATACCTCCAGTGTGTCTTTTCAGGATTAATGACACTTATGGCTCTGGATACAGAATAGAGCAGACTAATTCAGTGATTTTCTAAGGGTGGTTCTTGGACCAGCACCTGGAACGTTTTAGAAATACAAATTCTTAGACCCATTCTAGAACTACTGAGTCAGAAACTCTGGAAATGTTGCCCAGAAATTTCAAGCCCACAGGGGGATTCTGATACACATGAAAGCTAGGGAACTATACTATGTTTCTCACCTGGGGGTGACTGTGTCACCCAGGAGACATTCAGCAATGCCTAAAGATATTTTTGGTATCCCAGCTGGGGCACAGGGTGCTGTGGGCATCTAGTGAGTAGAAGCAAGGTATGCTGCTAAACATCCTATAATGCACAGGATAGCCCCCCACAATGAGGCATTATCTATCCCAAATTGTCAATAGTACTAAGATTGAGAAATCCTACACCCAACTAACTGATGTTGGCCTGGTTAGCATTGTGGTTAGGCCAGTGGAGCTCTACTTGAAAGTCCAAAAGTAGTCTTAAAACTTTAGGTTTGCTTTGGACTCTGGTTGACTGAGTAGCATGACTTCTATCTGCCAAAGTCCGGAAGTGAATGGCCAGTGTACAAGGATCTTCGCCAGGTCGTCCATGGCCATATTAATAATACCTGAAATGGATACTAAATTTTGTCAGATTTGATGGTGGAGGCTAGCCCAAGAAACCAGATCATCCAGAGGCAAATATGTGGGGCTTGTATTTGGTGCATACTGCCTTGTTTCTCTCAGCACTTAAGACTTCAAAGTGTCCCCTGGATGCTAAGATTCCAACCCTCCTGCATATCTAGTTCCCTGTTAATGAGGCAGGATAGCACAATGGTCAACAGCACCTTTTGGGGAGCCACATGTTAGCTTTACCATTTCTTGACAGTATGACTTTAGGCAAATGCCTCACCTTCCTGAGCCTCAGGTTCCTCATCTGTAAGATAAGAGTGACAATAATAATAATACTTTCCTCTTAGCATTTTATGAGGATCACATTGGACAATGCATGTCAAACTCTCAGAACAGTGCCAGACGCATAGAAGATGCTTGCCCTGCACTAACTATAATTATTGTTAATATCCTATATTGCCTCTTTAAGTCTTTCCTCCTTAAAATGGAAATCTGCCCCTTCTGTTCTCAGTAAGAATGCTCAATGGCCATCTCTTTGAGCTCATGCCAGCTCTGGTCTCCTCTGTTTCACCTCTGATATGCCAGGTGATGAATTGCCTCAAGCACATCCTGCTTTTTAAACTTTATCCTGGCCCTGGAAGTTTGGTGTTATCACCAATGGGGATGGACGGTCATCTGGCACTTCACTAACTGCCTCAAATCTCAAAGAATGCATTTTGAATGATGGGGTATCAGTGTCAGGGAAGATATTTTCAGGCAAGGGATGGCTTTGCCCTACAGAGACAGGACTCTTTCTCTGCAGCTCTCATAGGTCAGCCTGGCCCAGGTTAATATGGCTTTCAAAATAATAAAGGGAAGAATAAAAATGTGTCTACTTTCATTAAGTCCAACTCTTGCCTTCGTGTTAGAATATGTATAAATCAGCACCATGTAGAAAGATGGCTGGCCTCCAGGTCAAGCTAGGTACAAGGGAGGGGAGTGAGGCTCCTCATTAATGGTCCAGGAAGCAAATGGGGTCAACATCATTAATAGCAGAGCATCTCCAATTTGTCTTCAGATGATCAAATGGCTGAGGGAGGGGCTGATGGAGAAAGCTCTGAACATGTCATTAGGATAAAAGCTGTCAAGGTTCTTTTCTTTCTGTGTAATCTCAGAAATATGCCAAAGGTTTCAAGAGGCTCCCAGCTCACACCGTCATCTACCTGATGCAAAAGTCTCTTTCTGTCTTTGCACCTGAGCATCACAATGGGAAATCTCCTTCTTGTCAAAACAGGAAAGAAAGGAAAAGAAAAGAAAAGAAAAGAAAAAAAGAAAAGAAGAGAAGAGAAAAGAAAAGAAAGAAAAGAAGAGAAAGGAAAAGGGAAATCTCACACAGATGTCATGCAGCTATCTAGATAACAGTGCCCTCATCTTATATGGAATTATTGGAAAGCATTCTGAGCAGTTTTCTGATTCCTGAGGAGAGAGTCTGGGGGTTCAAACATTAGGGGAGTTCCTGTCAGGCTTGTTGTTGTTTCAGACTTCTGTTTCAGGGCCACAGAGTATCTCCTAGGGTATGTGTGGGCTTCATACAAAAATAATAAAGTCAACAACAGCCAGCTTCCCTCCTTCAGAGGGAGTTATTTCTTGAATGTTTTTTATGAGCCGCCCTAGGAGGAGAGTACTGATGGATGGAGCCTTCCATTTCAAAGGTTTGTTTCGTTTTTCAGGGAGAAGTGATATTTTGGTGACTCATCCTAACAACAGTTGTAGGGGGAAGTTTGCTAAAGGTTAAGAGCATTAAACATAAGGAACACGAAACAGTTAAATGGTATACAGTATAATATACCCAGCCCTACACCAGACACAAAATGATGGTTCTCAACCTTGGTTTGTTAGAATTATCCTTGGCATCCAGAAACAACCTAACAGAAAAATAATCCAATCCAATGCAAAACCCCAGACGAATTAAACCAGAAACTCTGGGGGATTCTTCTAGGTATCTTTATTTTTTAAAGCTCCCTAGGTGACCCGGGATCGAATCCCACGTCGGGCTCCCGGTGCATGGAGCCTGCTTCTCCCTCTGCCTGTGTCTCTGCCTCTCTCTCTCTCTGTGTGACTATCATAAAAAAATTTAAAAAAAAAAAAAAGCTCCCTAGGTGATTTCAGTGTGAACTCAGGGCCGAGAACCACAAACCTAAACCAACAGAGTTGAATGGGACATAATTTGCCCCCTTGCGAAAGCAAATATGGCAATCATGCATATAGATGCACGTGATACAGGATATTAGCTGCACTAATGGTAACACATACAAGGTGTGGGGGATTTGGAGAGAAAGGAATGACTCATGTTCCTAGGGAGGATCAGGGAAAACTTCGTGGAAGAGATGTCAGTAATTTTGAACAAGATAGAGGATTTTATCACCTCGGCAGATGGAGAAGTTGGAGGAAGGGAAGCACATGTGCTATGCATGCAGGTAGAGAAAAGCCAAGAAGATGCCAGAGATTTCCAGCCCCTAATATTAGATAAGAAACAGTTTGTGTAGAATGGTCACATGTAACCTGAAAGCTTCTCTTGACTGATGAGACATCAGCGGCTAGCAAAATCCCCTCTTCTCCTTGGTGGAGCTCACAGAGTCAGAGCTGAGAACTGCAGGGCAATGCATATCTAGAGATGCCCTTCCCAGATGGAGGTGACGGAGGACATTAAACAACATCCAACTTTGTGCACTTTCATATTTTTTAAAGCTGTTTTCAGCATTTAAGGAACTCCATGTGGCTTCAAACCAGGGCACGAGACTCCTCCCTCTGCCCTTAATCTTTTCCTTGGCTCTTGTGATGAAGAATTTGGCTTTCATGATAACAGGCTTTAGGAACTTTCTCTTCCCCAGAACATGTGAGTGGTCATATGGTACCACATCAAAGATGGGGACATCTCCAGTCCTGTATTTGGTAGCATTTATTTATGTCTGCATACTGATCAAGGTCCATAATTTATTGAGATTGACAGTTGGGCAGAGGTTCTGATTCCTCTTTAAGTGGTAACGCCTCATACTAACCTTCCCAAAGTAACCTGGGTCATATTTGTCAAAGCTGACCCTGTATTGATGTCTGCCACTAGTATCACTGCGGCCTCCTGGGTGCTTCTGGTGTTTGTAGATGTAGCTGCCGCCAAGGCTCACGAGGCCCTAAGGTTTGGGATCGTCCTTAGTCTGGATGGCATGTCAGTGACTGAGACACACTATTACTATTTCTCAAGCTGCAACATTGGGTGGGTGAGTGGGTGGGTGGGTGCTGTAGCTCATAGAAACAAAGACAGCTATGGTTACCGAGATACGACTTAGGAAGACTTGGTACTTGGTGCAAACTTTGCAGACGTGATGTGGATTTTGGCAGTGACATCCATGTTTGAAAACACTACTTGAAATCAACACAAGTCAAGCCCTATGTCCATCGCCAGTTGGCTTGTGGACATGCTTCTCTATTACATGACAGCTCCGCCTTTCCCAGTTAATAGTGGGATTACTCATAACAATGCTACAACTAGTGCTCCAACTACAATATATTTTTTAACACTATTAAGAGTTTACTAGATCATAAATGGATTAATTATTTTAAGAAAACTTTGATTATTTTCTTCCACTTACCCTATTTACTCTTAATACTCATCAAATGTTTTACTTACATCTTGGTTTACTCATGTAATAAGAGTAATGTATATTTTTTTTTAGGGAGGGAGGGGGACAGGGTGAGGGAGAGAGAGACCCTTAAGTAGGCTCCACACCCAGCACGGAGCTCAATTTCAAGACCTTGAGACCATGACCTGAGCTGAAATCAAGTGCCATATGCTTAACCAACTGTGCCCCCCAGGTGCCCCAATAAGATTAACATATTTAAAAATTTAAAGAGTTTTTTTTTCTCCCTTTTGTGGTAAATCGTCTTGTTCGAAGAGAGCTTTAGAGTATGAGGGAAGAAAGATGCCACCTTGGGAAAGAGAAGTGTGTAGAACAGGGAGCATCATTTTAAGAGTGGAAGGAAGCAGAAAACCCATTCCTGCTGTTTCAGGTGGGGCAGGAAAGAACAAGGTAGGAACTCAATGAAACAAGTGGTGAAATATATCTTTATCAACCTCTCTGGGCTAAAGTGCAGGGAGGGGAAACCAGCAAGATGGATGAAAGCTGAAGAGGGTTTTTCTTTTCCTGCTTCCTATTTGGGTTCTGAGAGGAGAGAGATTTATATGATGTCCACCACGTTAACATGGGTGGCTACTTCAAAACTCAGAGGCATGCTTTGGTTAGTAAGAGTCTGAGACAGCATCTAAAGCCTCCCTTAGCTCTTGTGGGGACTAGGAAAAGCCAGAATTTCTTCTGAATTAGAGAGGGAACCTAATGTTAAGTCTGGAAATGACCAGGGAGCTTAGCTTGCCTCAGGGGTTGCTGCTCCAGAGGCACAGTGATCTCTGGTAGGGTGCTACAGGGTGGGCCACCTGGCCTCATGGCTGACAGAGAGTGGTCACCCTCAGGGGAATATGCATCTGGAGAAGAAGCAGGGATGAACTTCTTACAAGGCCCGTCTGGGTTGAGAGAACACAGACCTCAGGTTAACTGGTCACTGGCTTCCACACTGTCCAGAAACCAGGCAGCAGGGGACATCACCGAGGAGACCAGAGGAACCTGGATTTAGTGGACTGGCCTGAGTAGGTAGATAGGAGGCCCTTCTCTTCCCTTCCAGGCCATCTGGTCCTCATCCTGCTTCCTGATCCCAGTCCATTATCCAATGTAGAGCAAGTATAAGGAGAGAGGAGAGTAAAATGGAAGTGAAATGGGATGAAATGAATTTAGGATGAAGCTGGCTTACCTTAAGAGGTCATCTGAAGTATTGCATTGGACTGAGTTACCTTGATTAAACTAAATTTGGGTCCCCCTCCCTCACTACTTCTCAGGATGAAGATTTGTGAGGATTCTCAGGTTAATTCAGGAAATATAAATGATGCATTTTCTTTGAAATCTGAGTACACCGTGCAAACCCATGACCCTACTCTATAGTTTCCAGGACCGCCGCTGCCACAAATCACCACAAACTGAGTGGCTTCAAATAACAGAAACTTATACTCTCATGGTTTAGGAGGCCAGAAGTAAAAAACCAAGGTGTCAGCAGGGTTCATTCCTTCTGGAACCTCTGAGGGAGCTTCTGGTGGTTATCAGCAATCTTGGGTGTTCCTTGGCATGTGGACCTGGCACTCCACACTCTGCTCGGTGTTCTCTTGAGTCTCATGTCTCTTCTCCTTTCCTTATAAAGAGGCCAGTTATTGGGTTTAGGGCCCACCCTGATTAAGAATGACCTCAGCTTAAATCATTATATCTGCAAAGACCCTCTTTCCAAACATTCAGAGGCTCCGGAGGAACATGATGATTTGGGGATACCATTCAGCACCCTATACCAACAGTACTTATTCATTTCCCCCTTTCTCTCTACAAGGGCAGCGATGAGGTATGTTTTACTTACCATATTTGGCACCTCTCACAGAGTGTGTTCCCAGCCTGTATTTATTGACTTAATGAGAGAATGGATGCACTCAATCAGTTATGACTTTGGCTCCGTCCCTAGAATCATCCTTTCATTCATCCCAGCAGTGCCTCATTAGTCCATCATGGTGCAGATTACTCCTCTGTCCCTATTACCCAGGACCCTCATTATCACCTTCTTCCCCTCCTTTGCATAGCATTTCTCCAACAATATGGCTTTAGTCTTATGAGCAAGTTCCCCAAATTTGTTCTCCTAGGCTTCTAAATAGAGGGTGGTTACTGAACCTTCATTCTGCCTCCCCTAGCATTTGTTGAGAAAGAGAGGATTCCTGCCTCTGCAAACATGGAGAACATTTATTCCTTGCTTTGCATGGCTGGGAGAGGCTAAAGCTCTGTGCACCCTTCCTGACCCTCCATTAGCTCTGCTGTTTATCTGAATTGAGGATTAGCCTGGGCAAGACACCTCTTCTGCAGGAGGGACTGTCTCCATGCAGAATTTTGGAAGGCTTTTGATCAGCATGCTATGTAATTAGGAGATAAAATAGGCCATAGGCAACTGATGGAAAAATGAAAAAAAAAAAAAGGTTATTCAATCAGTTAGAGGCTTTGTGCTTCATTTATTGTATGACAGTGGTTACTTCTTATGGGCTATTTTGCTGTATGCTTGCAACAAAAGAGATTACCTAGACAGCCTTGGTCAAATATTTAGGACCTGCAGACTAAATTCAATTCAGAAGCCAAAACTGCTCTCAAAGCCCTGAGAACCTGCATTTTCCCTGTAACAATTACATTATGACCCCAGATCTAAATGTGGTCAAAATTAGATCCCTGTACCATCTCCAACTCTGCCAGCCTATTCTAGCCCATTTTTCTCTAAAATGCTCCTACCTATAAAAAAATAATAAAATAAAATACTCCTACCTTTTGCTAGCAGATAATGAAACTCGAGGTGAAGTTCAGACCATGGAGTCACACAGACCCAGCTGTGTACTTTGTTTGATGTCTTCAATCAGTGCACTCAGCCCAGGCTGATGTTAGAATTACCTGGGTAGCTTAAAATTTCTGATACCCGAGGCTCACCCCAGAACACAGCCTTTGGGGTGGGACCCAGGCACCAGTACTTCTTAGAACTCTCTAGGCAGTCATGTGCATCCACATTTCAGAACCAGAGACTTTGGACAAGTCATTGTCTTCCTAAGCCATTTTGCTTTTCTTTTTTTTTTTAAATTTATTTTTTATTGGTGTTCAATTTACCAACATACAGAATAACCCCCAGTGCCCGTCACCCATTCACTCCCACCCCCTGCCCTCCTCCCCTTCTACCACCCCTAGTTCGTTTCCCAGAGTTAGCAGTCTTTACATTCTGTCTCCCTTTCTGATATTTCCCACACATTTCTTCTCCCTTCCCTTTCACTATTATTATATTCCCCAAATGAATGAGACCATATAATGTTTGTCCTTCTCTGACTGACTTACTTCACTCAGCATAATACCCTCCAGTTCCATCCACGTCGAAGCAAATAGTGGGTATTTGTCGTTTCTAATGGCTGAGTAATATTCCATTGTATACATAGACCACATCTTCTTTATCCATTCATCTTTCGATGGACACCGAGGCTCCTTCCACAGTTTGGCTATTGTGGCCATTGCAGCTATAAACATCGGGGTGCAGGTGTCCCGGCGTTTCATTGCATCTGTATCTTTGGGGTAAATCCCCAACAGTGCAATTGCTGGGTCGTAGGGCAGGTCTATTTTTAACTCTTTGAGGAACCTCCACACAGTTTTCCAGAGTGGCTGCACCAGTTCACATTCCCACCAACAGTGTAAGAGGGTTCCCTTTTCTCCGCATCCTCTCCAACATTTGTGGTTTCCTGCCTTGTTAATTTTCCCCATTCTTACTGGTGTGAGGTGGTATCTCATTGTGGTTTTGATTTATATTTCCCTGATGGCAAGTGATGCAGAGCATTTTCTCATATGCATGTTGGTCATGTCTATGTCTTCCTCTGTGAGATTTCTCTTCATGTCTTTTGCCCATTTCATCATTGGATTGTTTGTTTCTTTGGTGTTGAGTTTAAGAAGTTCTTTATAGATCTTGGAAACTAGCCCTTTATCTGATATGTCATTTGCAAATATCTTCTCCCATTCTGTAGGTTGTCTTTGAGTTTTGTTGACTGTATCCTTTGCTGTGCAAAAGCTTCTTATCTTGATGAAGTCACAATAGTTCATTTTTGCTTTTGTTTCTTTTGCCTTCATGGATGTATCTTGCAAGAAGTTACTGTGGCCAAGTTCAAAAAGGGTGTTGCCTGTGTTTTTCTCTAAGATTTTGATGGAATCTTGTCTCACATTTAGATCTTTCATCCATTTTGAGTTTATCTTTGTGTATGGTGAAAGAGAGTGGTCTAGTTTCATTCTTCTGCATGTTGATGTCCAATTTTCCCAGCACCATTTATTGAAGAGACTGTCTTTCTTCCAATGGATAGTCTTTCCTCCTTTATCAAATATTAGTTGACCATAAAGTTCAGGGTCCACTTCTGGATTCTCTATTCTGTTCCACTGATCTATGTGTCTGTTTTTGTGCCAGTACCACACTGTCTTGATGACCACAGCTTTGTAGTACAACCTGAAATCTGGCATTGTGATGCCCCCAGATATGGTTTTCTTTTTTAAAATTCCCCTGGCTATTTGGGGTCTTTTCTGATTCCACACAAATCTTAAAATAATTTGTTCTAACTCTCTGAAGAAAGTCCATGGTATTTTGATAGGGATTGCATTAAACGTGTATATTGCCCTGGGTAACATTGACATTTTCACAATATTAATTCTGCCAATCCATGAGCATGGAATATTTTTCCATCTCTTTGTGTCTTCCTCAATTTCTTTCAGAAGTGTTCTATAGTTTTGAGGGTATAGATCCTTTACCTCTTTGGTTAGGTTTATTCCTAGGTATCTTATGCTTTTGGGTGCAATTGTAAATGGGATTGACTCCTTAATTTCTCTTTCTTCAGTCTCATTGTTAGTGTATAGAAATGCCACTGATTTCTGGGCATTGATTTTGTATCCTGCCACGGTACCAAATTGCTGTATGAGTTCTAGCAATCTTGGGGTGGAGACTTTTGGGTTTTCTATGTAGAGTATCGTGTCATCAGCGAAGAGGGAGAGTTTGACTTCTTCTTTGCCAATTTGAATGCCGTTTATTTCTTTTTGTTGCCTGATTGCTGAGGCTAGGACTTCCAGTGCTATGTTGAATAGCAGTGGTGAGAGTGGACATCCCTGTCTTGTTCCTGATCTTAGGGGAAAGGCTCCCAGTGCTTCCCCATTGAGAATGATATTTGCTGTGGGCCTTTCATAGATGGCTTTTAAGATGTTGAGGAATGTTCCCTCTATCCCTACACTCTGAAGAGTTTTGATCAGAAATGGATGCTGTATTTTGTCAAATGCTTTCTCTGCATCTAATGAGAGGATCATATGGTTCTTGGTTTTTCTCTTGCTGATATGATGAATCACATTGATTGTTTTACAGGTGTTGAACCAGCCTTGTGTCCCAGGGATAAATCCTACTTGGTCATGGTGAATAATTTTCTTAATGTACTGTTGGATCCTATTGGCCAGTATCTTGTTGAGAATTTTTGCATCCATGTTCATCAGGGATATTGGTTTGTAATTCTCCTTTTTGGTGGGGTCTTTGTCTGGTTTTGGAATTAAGGTGATGCTGGCCTCATAGAATGAATTTGGAAGTACTCCATCTCTTTCTATCTTTCCAAACAGCTTTAGTAGAATAGGTATGATTTCTTCTTTAAACGTTTGATAGAATTCCCCTGGGAAGCCATCTGGCCCTGGACTCTTGTGTCTTGGGAGGTTTTTGATGACAGCTTCAATTTCCTCCCTGGTTATTGGCCTGTTAAGGTTTTCTATTTCTTCCTGTTCCAGTTTTGGTAGTTTGTGGCTTTCCAGGAATGCGTCCATTTCTTCTAGATTGCCTAATTTATTGGTGTATAGCTGTTCATAATATGTTTTTAAAATCATTTGTATTTCCTTGGTGTTGGTAGTGATCTCTCCTTTCTCATTCATGATTTTGTTAATTTGAGTCTTCTCTCTCTTCTTTTTAATAAGGCTGGCTAATGGTTTATCTATCTTATTAATTCTTTCAAAGAACCAACTCCTGGTTCTGTTGATCTGTTCCACAGTTCTTCTGGTCTCGATTTCGTTGAGTTCTGCTCAAATCTTTATTAACTCTCTTCTTCTCCTGGGTGTAGGATCTATTTGCTGTTTTTTCTCTAGCTCCTTTATGTGTAAGGTTAGCTTTTGTATTTGAGTTCTTTCCAGTTTTTGAATGGATGCTTGTATTGCGATGTATTTCCCCCTTAGGACTGCTTTTGCTGCATCCCAAAGGTTTTGAACTGTTGTATCTTCATTCTCATTAGTTTCCATGAATCTTTTTAATTCTTCCTTAATTTCCTGATTGACCCTTTCATCTTTTAGCAGGATGGTCCTTAACCTTCACGTGTTTGAGGTCCTTCCAAACTTCTTGTTGTGATTTAGTTCTAATTTCAAGGCATTATGGTCTGAGAATATGCAGGGGACGATCCCAATTTTGGTATCGGTTCAGACCCGATTTGTGACCCAGTATGTGGTCTATTCTGGAGAAAGTTCCATGTGCACTTGAGAAGAATGTGTATTCAGTTGAGTTTGGATGTAAGGTTCTGTAGATATCTGTGAAATCCATCTGGTCCAGTGTATCATTTAAAGCTCTCGTTTCTTTGGAGATGTGCTTAGAAGACCTATCGAGTATAGAAAGAGCAAGATTGAAGTCACCAAGTATAAGTGTATTATTATCTAAGTATTTCTTCACTTTGGTTAATAATTGATTTATATATTTGGCAGCTCCCACATTCGGGGCATATATATTGAGGATTGTTAAGTCCTCTTGTTGGATAGATCCTTTAAGTATAATATAGTGTCCCTCTTCATCTCTCACTACAGTCTTCCACTTTGCTTTTCTGTAAACAGAGGTAACTTCTATTCTCATAGAGTTTTTGTGAGGAACAAATGACAGTTTGTGAAACATGCTTAGTACAGTGCCTGGCATTCACTAATCTCCAGTATATGATAGCTATTTCTATTTTTAGTCTTGTATTTTTTTCTCAAAAGGTTTCTTATGTGTTGTTTCTAAAATGAGATGGTAAATTCTTCTCTAGAGACTGCCTCATACATTTCATTCCTAATTAACAATTAAACAAGTGTTTATTATGGTACATTTCTATATTAAATACTATAGGGAAGAGGGTTTAAAAATAGATAAGACAAAGATACTTATCTTCAAGAGCTCAACATGTAACAGGGGAAGATCGTAGTGGACGTGGCTCTAACACAAAGTACACTCCAGGATGTGTGTATTAATATAAAAGCCCATGATCTGCAAAGGAGGAAAGCACAGTTGGGGTACTTGTCAGGCTTCCTAGAGAATGGAGAGCCTGAACTAACTGGGTTTTGTCGAATGGGTAAATCTGGGATGGACATCTCAGTGTCTGGCAAAAAGCATGCAAGGAGAAAGAACAGCTTTTATGAAAACAAAGGGTATAGAGAACATTGAATTTTTTCCCCAGAAAAGCAAGTAGTTCATGTCAAGAGTGCCTTCTGTGAGGGACCACAATGGTAGAAAAGAACATAAGGTAGGCAGAGGCAATTTATAGATTGCCTGGAAAGCCAAGGTGAAGACTTTGGACTTTTTGGTGTTTTTCCAGCTGGGAGTGCAGGTTGTTGGTTGTTAGGATCTTCTTGCTTCTTAGGGTTGAGTTGTACAGATAACAAACAGTTTTGCCTGCAACACCCCATGAGACCCAACTGCATGTTGGTCCACAAGCATCAAGCCTAGTACAGAAGAGTATATACTACCCCAAATGTGCTCAGGATAGACACTGTTAAAATGTGGCCCATTGACCAGCAGCATCAACATCACCTGGGAGCCTTTTAGAAATGCACAATCTGAAGCAGCACAGGTGGCTCAGTGGTTTAACACTGCCTTCAGCCCAGGGCGCGATCCTGGAGACCCAGGATCCAGTCCCACATCAGGCTCCCTGCATGGAGCCTGCTTCTCCCTCTGCCTGTGTCTCTGTCTCTCTCTCTCTCTCTCCTCTCTGTGTTTCTGATGAATAAATAAATAAAATCTTTTTTTAAAAAAAAAAGCACAATCTTAGACCCTCCCCCAGACCTAGTAAATCTAAGTCTTAATTTTGGCAAGATTCCCAGGGATTCTTATGTACATTAATATTTGAGAAATATGCATGTTAATATTTGAGAAATAGCAAGCTAGCCTCTATGCACCTTCTTTCCCATCTCCATCCATCCCAGCCCTCCTCTTATCACCATTAACAACTTGCATCCCATAATAATAAGGATGTTAGCAGAAAGAACAAAAGAGGCAAGTTAGCAAATATAACCTTTACACCCAATTTAGAAATGTTTTGTTTCCAGGAGTCTCTTGTGGTGATACCAATTTCTTCTTTTGGGCACTCCTCACTTTTTAACATACAGTATTTACTTATTAATACTGAAAAAGTCACCAGTAGATCTGAGCATTATTACTGCTGGTGACCTCATTCACATGTACACATGCATTTTCCAAAGCCCAGCAAAAATACTAAGAGTACATAAATCCCAACAGTTGTATCCTTTTCTGATTGCCTGAAATCTTTTTTAAATTTTTTATTCAAGTATAATTCATGTGCACTTGTTTTATTAAGTTTTAAAATTTTAATTCCAATATAGTTAACATACAGTGTTATATTAGTTTCAGGTGTAAAGTCTTGTGATTCAACAGTTCTGTACATCATTCCCAAAATCTTGATTCCCAATAGAGAGTATTTAAGTTATGTTCTATTAGAAAGAGTTACACTAATAACTTTCCTGAGGTAAAATTAGTATGGGAAATACTGTATTTTTCTTTCCTCTTAGAGATTGATAATACATGCTAACATAGTTCAGATTCTCTGGTGTCCTATAGGAATTATGCCTGCTTAATTTACTGTTCCCACTATGTTCGACCACAGAACACACTTAATAGATGCATTAATCTCTCATGGAACACAGTTAGAGAAGTTCTGCTCTAGGAAAGGAAGGAGTGAACAATGTCAGGAAGCATAAAATGAACCACTAGAAATGTGCTATTCATACAGAAATCAAAGGGGAGAGGAATTCATGCCAAGATAGATTTGAAATCCATTGGTTTCAAACTTCTGTCCTGGAAGAAAGTACTCACTTTATTCAGAACAATTCCAATAGACTGAACACCTTTATAAGGCTTTTCAAATTTTTGAATATGTTGTTGGCAAATGGGAAAAAAATTAACCTATTTCACAGGTACAGTAATATTTACCTTCTACAAAAGGGGCAAAGCCTTTGCTGTCAGACATACCCTCGGTAAGTTCTTCAGTTGCATAAGACTTAGTTTTCTCATCTCTAAAATGGGGATAAGGATTTTCACAAAGCAGGCTTTTTGGGGTTTATTATTTTTTAATTTAAATAGCCAATTATATATATTTTTAAGATTTTATTTATTTATTCATGAGAGACACAGAGAGAGAGGCAGAGACATAGGAGAGAGAGAAGCAGGTTCCTCACAGGGAGCCTGATGTGGGACTCAATCCTGGGATCACGCCCTAAGCCAAAGGCAGATGCTCAACTGTTGAGCCACCCAGGCATCCAATAGCCAATTATATTTTAAGGAAATTTAAAATATAAGATAAAATCATATATGTAAATATATGTGTGTGTATATATGCATATCTATCTATCTATCATCTATCTATCTATCTATCTATCTATCTATCTATCATTTATCTATGTTGTTACCATTTCTAGGGCTCCCTTAATTTTTTTCATATAGCCCTAGATTTTTATCTGAAATCACTTTTTTTCCTGCCTTAAGGAATCCTTTTAACATTTCTCCTAATACCAATCTCATTCTGATTTTGGATCAATTATTTAGATTTTGTGTGGTTGGAAAGTTCTTCTTTTCACTTTCATTTTTGGAAGATATTCTCACTGGGTATATAATTCTAGGTCGACAGATTTGTTTTCAGTACTTTAGAGATTATTGCTCATTGTCTTCTTGTTTGCATTGTTTCTTATGAGAATATTATCAATTTTCTCAATTCTTTGTATATGATGTGTCTTTTTCTCTAGCTACTTTTATGATTTTTTTCTTTACCACTTGCTTTAAGCAACATGATTATCATGTCTTGGTGCAATTTTCTTCACATTTCTTGCATTTAGGTTTATCGCGTTTTTGGATTACTGGGATTGTAGTTTTCATGACATTTGTAAAGTGTTTAGTCATTATTTCTTCAAATATTTTTTCTGTCTCCTATTCTTTGGGGTCTCTAATTACATGTATATTAAGCCAGTTGAAGTTTATCACAGCTCACTAATGCTCTATATATTTTATTTTTATTCTTTTCTTTCACTCTGCAGTTTGCTTTGGAAGGTTCTTATTGATAAATCTTCAAATCTACAAATCTTCTTTTACAATGTCTAATCTTCTGTTGATTTCCCATGGTGTAATTATCATCTCTGGAAGTTAAATTTAGGTCTTTTATATGTCCCACATGTATCTACTTAATATGCTCGATCCTTCTTCTACATTCTTGCACATATGAGATATAGTTATTATAACTTTTAATATCCTTATCTAACTGCTTTTATCATATGTATCATTTCTGGGTATGTTTTGATTAATTTGTTATTCTCTTTGTTATGGATCACATTTTCCTGCTTCTTTGAATGCCTGGTAAATTTCATTTGGATACCAGACATTGTGATTTTAGCAAGTTAGGGGTTAGAAAGGTTTGTATTTCTGTAAATATTTCCGAGCTTTGTTCTGCAATTAAGTTACTTGAGAACATTTTGATCCTTTTGAGGCTTCTCTATCAGATTTTTTTACTGGAAATCAGAGCAGCCTTTAGTCTAGACCTAATTTTTCCCTACTAACATGGCAATATCCTTTTGAGTACTTTACCCAATGCCCTGCAAATTGTGAAGTTTCCCACTCTGATTCGCAGGACTAAGAACTTGCCCTGGCTCTTTGTATGCTCTGGAGAGTGTTCCTTCGGCTATCTATTTTCAGATGGTTCTTTCCCTAGATTTGGTAGTTTTCTTACACATATGTGTTGATCAGTATCCATCCTAAGATTCAGGAAAGATCTTCCCCAGATTTCTCTGTCTGACTGTCTGTCAGTCTGCTTTCCTCTGCTCTCCAGTACTTTTTCCTATAAACTCTTGTCATCTTGGTTTCTCTGAATTTCCAACACCATCTCAACTTAGAGAGAACACTGAACTTTGCCTGAATTCCCCTCCCTACAATGTGGCTGAAAACTGTCTCTAGTAATAAGATGGAACAATTTGTGAGTTGGATATGATTGGATCCCTTTCTTTTAGGGATCACTGTCTTATATTGCTTAGTGTCCAATATCTGAAAAAAGATGTTTCATTTATTGCACCCAAAGTTTTAGTTGTTTCTAGTAGGAAGATAAATCTATTACTTCACCTTAGTTGCAAGCAAAAGATTCTATCACAAAGCTTGAATTTAAAAGTATATGTGAAAAATGCTGGATGCAGGCAGACAATAAACAATACCTATTTATTTTTCCTTCTGCTATATTTTGTGACCTTAAACTGAGGTCTCCTTCATTTATTCTATTTTTGATTCTTTGCATGAAATAATGTTTTGAATATCACAACTTTGTGTGAATTCCCCATGTTTGGCAATTGAAAGTCATATCAATGATAAATTTCCCCAAAAGATTTATAGTGAAGTAAAGATCTGATTTCAGCTTATTCAGACTGTTTTTGGAGGGGTACAACTACACTCTGGGCTGTCATTAGTTGATTTACTAGTAGTAGTCTCAATTTATGAGTATCAGCCCATGTTTTATCTTTATCAGAGATACATGGTTAATGTAGTGATGTACCCAAAAAGTGAACCAGGTGCTAAATTTTATGTTCTCTAGATATCCAAACCTGGAGAAAATCCAACCAACCTATGCAGGCAGAGATAGATGTCATCTAGTGCCTACTGCACAAATTGTGGGCATAGTTCTAATATGTATTAAGTTCAACTACCATAATTGTCAGGCTCAAGTATCTAGATGAGAAAGGTCCTTAATTGCAGAGATGGTAATTACTAATCTCTTTTTTAATATATATTACAAAACGTAACAGAAAATTTACGTTTCTCAATAATCTGTCTCAATCTGTCATTGTCATCCAAGAAAATTCTACCCAACTTATAGATGCAGCATCCCATTTAAAAAGTTAACATTGGGAGTTCAAGACAGGCTATGCAAATATTTCTACTGCACTTTTCATTGTGTGATTACCCTTCTGCCCCAGCCTGATTTCAAATCCCTGTTCATGAAAGCCAATTTGGAGCTAAGGAAGGTTGAATGCATGAAATCCTGAAATTCGTACAAGAAATCTCTTTCCCTCCCAGGTTTATAGCAATTAAATTCTTGATAATGAATTGCTCATCAGTTCTGCAGATGATGGAAGTGATTGCCTCTGCAGGTAGCAATCATTTTGTGCAATTGCCACAATTATCAATCCCCTTCAGGATGATTGGAATTTAGCAATAGGGACCAGAAAGAGTGGAAGGATTTTTCAAAATATGGACTAATATTAGAAAGCTGCCAATGAGAAATCATATTTTTCCTCTGATGAAGATCTCTTAGAAAGTGAGCAGTGGCTAGAAAATGATTAGTGTTTCTGAGTCTCTTCCCTTATAGAGTTTAATGCACTGTGTACACCCAAAAGGCTTGATGATTTTTAAAATCTATCATGGATTTTATCTTTCCTCTTCACTACTCTCACCAATTATTATGCTGACACACATTAACTTCTGACATAATCTTAAATTCTAGGTAACTCTGAATGTTAGTGATGCTATTGGAAGTATATACTACAGGAAAAAAATTGACAGCATGCATAGAAAGCCTTAAAATATTTATCCTCTTTGTCCTTTTCATTCTTTTTTCTGGAAATCTATCCTAAGGAAAGCAGAGAAGTAGGAGAAGATTTAAACAGTGTTGCTTCTAATAGAAAAATATTAGAGAACATTTCAAAGCTCAATAATAGAATAGTTCAATAAATTATGTGGTTCATTAAATGATGTTGTATTATGCAGGCATTAAAAGTCATGTTTTTGAAAAGTAATTAATGACACATGGAAAATGTTCATTATAGAGTGTCAAGTGGAAGAAAATAAACACAATCAAAGTTGAATAATAGTAGGTGTAGTGTAATTTATTAAGCATCCATTACATAACCCTGAAAGGTAGATATTTTTATCCCCATATTACAGAGACGGAAAAAAAGGTTCAGAGAGGTTAGGAGAGAAACAGAAACAGAGAGGTAGGGGTGGGGGAAGATAGAATTAAAAAGCATGAGATGGAAAGATATGAAATTTATCTGTGGTTACTTAGCCTGGAGGAATGGAAACTAAAAGCAATTGTCTTTTTTAAATTATGCATGGTGGTAATTTCTACTATAAGCATGCATTAATTAATTATATTTGCAATCAGATAAGAATAAATATCATTAAAAATATTCTGGGCACCTAAGAAACAAACTGCTTTGGAAGGGATTTTTTTCTTGAGCCAGACTACCTGAACCAGGAAGCACACCTTATATTGAGCTTCAAACATGCAGAACTTGAGCACAATCTTGTTGGCTGTTCTGGCCCTTGGTTAAGGGTGATTCAGACACAGGGATACGCTCAGCCTGGCATAGGGCTGGCAGTCTCCCTACAGCTGTCTCCTTTCACTATGTGTGATTCCCTGGCCCAGAGGGAAACATCTGGGAAACTCACCCACAGTCAGGTTTTTGGCACTAGTAGCGGGGTTTCTCAAAACACCTCATTCTGTCCTGGTATCTCTGGCATTGGGATCATCTTCTTTTAGACTTCCTGAACCAAGATGAGGCTGGGGGTTCTGCATCTTCAACCAGAGTTTCAGGTGATTCTTGTGTACACTATAGTTAGAGAACCAATGCCGCCAGAGGAACCTATTGCTAAAAGGAGTAGAATAGGGGGAAGAGGAGGAGTGTGGGGGAATAGGAATGACTGGGGGACAGGCACTGAGGAGTGTGCTTGATGGGATGAGCACTGGGTGTTATACTATATGTTGACAAATCAAACTTCAATAATATATATATATATAATTTTAAAAATAAAGAAAGGGAGTAGAATAAAGAGGGACAGGTTTAAGTCAGTTGGAGGTTCTACAGGGAAAACGTCTAGAGGCAGAAAATCCCTTTAATCACATCAGGTTAACAACATCCTACTAGGATCCTAGCTCTGGTCCTTTCCACTTGGGTAACCTTGACCTTGGGAAAGTTACTTCTCTTCTCTGAGCCTCATTGTTTTCATCTCTGACATGGGAATCATCATTATCATCATCATCAATCATCATCATGAGAATAAATATTGTTATAGCTGGTCCCACCCTATAGAATAGCAGAGAATAATCCTTGCCTGAAATGTAAGTGTACAATGATTCCTCTGCTAGATCTTTAAAATGGCCAACAAGGTCTAAGATGATCCACCCTCCATCCTCATAAGCTCTCTGACCCCAATATGCTCTTGTTTTTGTTTTCAAGCCAAGCACACTCTCACCATAAGATTTTCCCATAGGCTATTCTCTCTGGCTATCCACATGCCTAAGACCATGGATGATTTTGCTCAAAGTTACCTTTTCTGTGAGACCATCCTATTTAAAATCTTACCTTGTTCCTCCTCGTCACACTCCCTGTCTCTCTATTCTTGCTTTCCTATTTGTTCTGCACTGTACTTGTCACTGCCAATCTTACTATAAATTGTTTTTTTCATTATCCATGTTGTTTTTTGTACCTCTTCTCCCCACAAAACCTTGGAATGTAAACCACCCCAAACTAGGGATCATTGGGATTTTGTCATTGTTCAAGAACTTCTCCAAACACTTGAACAGTGTCTGGTACATAGTAGGTGATCAGTATGTACATATTACATGAATGCATGAGTGAATAAAAAAAAAAGAAATTCGTGAATTTCTATTCTTTCCCTCACCAAGGGGAATGATACTTAAAGCACAATGGCTTTAGTGACCTAATACCTAGTATCTCCTTATTTGCCTCTTGTTTTATCTGAGTGTTACCAGAGTCTTTGGAAGTCCCAGCTAATCTACCATATTCTTCTTGCCAGAAGCCTTTGTGTCTCTTAGAGGGACTTAGATCCACATACAGATGACTTGGACTATGTAACAGCTGGTTAGTGGGTCCAGGGTCTGGAGATGTTATTTGTCATGAGTGCCACTAAACAGAAACAACATATGTCTCTGAGAATGATGGATTAAATGCCTCCACCTTGCCCACACTGAAGGGGACATAGGGGACATAGGGGACATAGGGGACAAGATGCAGACCCAGGCCTTGGGGTCTATACTCTATTACAACTCTATAACAACACTCTATAACAACAAGCCAGAGTTATCATAGTGATTTCACCAGGGGAGAATGAATCAAATAAAATTCCCCAAGTTCCTAAAACCAACTCTGAGTTTCTGACTTCTCTGGATTCCTCTCCAGACCCTCAGAAAATAAGACTCCTGGCTCAGAAATCAAAATGTGCTCACTGAAGAGATGCTATAGACTGGAAAGCCCAGCATATTTTAGTGGTAGATGGTGTTACTATCATTATAATTATTGTCATTGTTAGCATTTATCTGCCCTCTGCCATACACATGAAGACTCTTGGTAACTGTTCCTGCTTCCTTGCTCTAAAAGCTTTCAAATTTGCCCCAAATTGGACTGAGCAATGTAATTAGCCCAGAACAGCCACTCATTGTTATCCTGATAAAAGCGATCCTGGCCAGCTTGCTTTTTCTGTTACCCAAGGCCTCCATAGAGGTGATCAATAAGGATATATAAAGCACCCAGAAGGGCACTGTTCCCGGGAGAGGGGACCAGGAGACAGAGCCACAAAGAGCTTTTCAGTGCTGCTTGGACTCCCTTATGCCAGGCCCACTTGACTTTAATGATTGTTTTTGACATTCTGCTCAGCAAGGCGCAATTTATCTCCCCTGAGATTTCAGAACAGGCTGCTCTTCTCTTGTGCTTGGGTCTTTTTCGGATAACCACGCTGGGGTTCTTTAACAACCACTCTCAGTGACACAAACCAGAAGGCAGGAAGAGGAAAAAATGGCCAAGTCACAGAACATTCAAACTCCATCTACCTGCCTTTTTCTAATTCCTAGCACATGGATGGAGCACAGAATAAGAAGCCTGGGGAATCAGATTGACCTTATCTGGTTATCTGAAATGTTATCTAAAATGACAGGGCAGTAGGCTGATCGTTTCCAGTCTTGGTTCTGCGACTTTCCTTCTATGAGCACTAGCACCAGGAGATTTATTGAAACTTTCTGTGACTCTATTTTTTTCATCTGTGAGATAAGAATAATACCTCTTGTGGAACTGGTGGGAAAACTCGAGGTAATCACCTAACGATCATGGCACATAGTAGGTGCAGAATATGTTATTCTTTGGAGACATGCCCTGTAGAATCCCCTGAGGGCTGGTGGCCCATATGTGGTGAATTTCATCAGATCACAACCAAAGTCCTTGGTTGTCAGTCCTGCTGTGTTACTGGTTATTTTTCTCCCTTAGGCAAAGATCTCCGGTGATGGTGATGATTTCCATAATCTTGTCACCTTAATTGCTGCTGTCACTGTAGGTACTGAAATTAATTTTGATTTCTTATTGTTTCTTCTTAGCGCTTCGAATGTGACTAATGGGATTATTTTTGGATTTGGCTTGAAGCAGTGTTCCCAGCAGCTTGAAGAGCAATGTTGTTGGCCTGAGTTTTCCATATGGGGCCACTTTCTGCTCAGGGACTGCAAGGACGTTGGAAATCTCAGGGAAGGGAATCAGTTCGTTGTGGTCATTTTCAGCCAAATGGCACTTAAATGCATGCTCTTAGGTTGTCAAGTCCATCTTGTACATCTCAATGAAGCCTTGTGCGTTGGTCTTACCAGACTTTGGGTACTGGAAGGAAGGAAGGAATATAGAATTCACTGAGTGCCTATAGGCATGACATTGTTTTATATCAATTATGTGACTCCTCATAAAACTCCGGAGCGAGAGATGGCTAGTGACTCATACATGGCCCCACAGATTCTCCCTCCCTGGGTTTTAGTCCTGAGTGAAGCAGTGGACAACCTGTGAACGAACCTGTTGTAGCTTCCAGAGCAGACCTGAATAGTGTTCTAAAGCTTCTAGGAGGTTCACTTTCTGAGTCTAGGTTTTCAACTTCCTTAGTGATTCTTGGAGCTACCCTACATTCTTCTAGAAAGTTTTGTTTTTTCCTTAATTAGAGTCAGTTTCTGTGATCTATGACCAAAGAACCCCAAGTGGCACACCCTCCAACATCCCATAGAATTTTTAGGATACCAGTAGGTACATATTCTTCTGTGTGTGTGTATGTGTCTGTGTGTGTCCGTGTGCACAACTGCCTTCCTGCCTCTTTGATGTGAGAATTGAAACTCTGAAGGCTAAATGTGTGACACTGAGCACAAGGCCAGGGAGAGAGCCCTGCTCAGTCGTTGTTCATGGCATGTGTCTGTACTCGCATGGATGCACAGACCCTGTATGGATACACAAGGTCTCAGAATCGTCAGATGCCCTGACTGAGCACAGGCACACTGCATTGTCTCAGAATAAACCTTTAGTGGGTTTGTACTCATATGTTCAAAGTGCCTTGGGCCAAAATCAGAGTTTATTCTTCCTGATGTGCAGAGGACAAATAGTGCAGTCACCGTGACCTCTAAGAATCTTTTTTCTCTTCAAAAATAACATGGATTTTTTTCTGATTATAAAAGCAATTCAAACATATTGTAGAGAATTTATATCATACAAAGAGGCAGACAGGAGAAAATAAGACTCACCCATGGCCTCAGTACCTGGAGACAAATGCTGGCATTTTGAAGTACTTTCTACTGGTCTTTCTCCACCATGTATCACAATTTGTCTATGTGTTTATTTACACACTATTTTTATTATGTGCTTTCTCTAGTTCCATCTTGAATCCTGCCCATTTTCTTCCTTAAGTATGACATTTACAGTCTGTATGATAATCCATCCAATAGAGAAACTAATATGGAGTTAATCAGTCTTCTCACTTGCCATAACTAAGTCATCCTGGTTTTGGTTCATGGTTAGAATCAATATTGAATTGGAGCTTGACAGTGGGGTTAATAAACAACACCCTTCTTGTTCCCACCCAATTCCTAAGCCAGTCGGGGGTTAGACACACAGGGAGTTAGGGCAGGTGGAGGTCAAACTGTCGCTTTGGATGCTGATGGTTACTAATTTGGAAGATGTGGCTTAGGTGAGGCAGCAAAGAACTCCCTGATGGCACACTCAGTATTTTTTTCCAGCTTTATTGAGATATCATTGACTTATAACATTGTGTAGGTTTAAGGTGGACCACATGATCCTTTGATAAATGTATATATTGCAAATGATTACAATAAGGTTAGTGCACACATCCATGGCCTCACGTAGTTACCATTTCTGTGTGTGTTGTAAGAACTCTTAAAATCTACTCTCTGAGGGGTTCCTGGATGGCTCAGTTGATTAAGCATCTGCCTTTGGCTCAGGTCATGATCCCAGGATCATGGTATCAAGCTCTGCATTGGGCTCCTGGCTCAGCAGGGAGCCTGCTTCTCCCTCTCCCCCCTCTCCTCAGTGCTCATGTTCTCTCTCTCCCTCTCTCTCTCTCTCTCTCTCTCTGTCTCCTCAAATAAATGAATAATTTTTTTTAAAAAAAGATCTACTCTCTTAGCAACTTTCAAATATACAATGCAATGTTGTTAACTAGAGTCACCATGTTGAACATTAGATCCTCAGCACTTCTGCAGCTTTGTCCCTTTTGACAGACATCCTTCCACTTCTCCCCGCCCCGGCCCCAGATCCCAGAAAACACCAATCTGTTCCATTTCTAGGAATTCAGTGTTTTCAGGTTCTGCACATTAAGCGAGATCATTTGGGAATTGTCTTCCTCTCTCTGACTTATTTCACTGAGCATAATGCCCTCAAGGTCAATCTCTGTTGTTGTAAATGGCAGGATTTCCTTCTCTTTTGTGGTTAAATAGTATTCCATTATATCTGTCTTTCTTTGTATCTATCTATCTATCTATCTATCTATCTATCTATCTATCTATCTCTATCTATCTATCATCTATCTATCATCTCTCTATCTCTAGCATTTTGAAAGGCTTGCTCATGTAGGCACAGACAGTTCCTGCAAACTTCAAGCCCCCTCTTGGGTAGACTTCTTATCAAAGGTCAGAAGAAACCAAAAGAAAAAAAAAAAAGAAAAAAAAAAAAAAAAAAGAAGAAACCAAAAGGCACACTTTCTGCAGGCAGGTAAATCCCATCTGAATGGAGGAGGAAAGAGAAGGCAGGACTGCTCAGACCCAGGGTCTTCCCCCAAGTTCACCAACCAGACAGGTCTCTCCCTTGTCCCTGGAGTGACCAAGAAGTAAAACTCTAGTAGATATCTTTCAGTTGGCTAACTATGTTGGACATTCTGGAATACAAATCCGTAAGTATTTTCTGAAGGGAGATTTCTGGAAGAGTAATAAGGTCAGGGAGATTGAATATTTTTAAGACTTTTAAAACTGATTTCCAACTCATTTACTGTTTATTTTATCTCGCCACCAGCAGTATAAACAGTTGACCAGGTCACTGAGTCTACATTAACATGGAGTAGTGTAACTTTTCTTCTGCTTTTTGATAGGGAAAAAGTAACTTATTTTTTTTCAGTTTTGTTTATCTAAATAGTAACAAAACTGATCATTTTCCCTCAGTTTGTCATTTGAGCCTCTTTTGCTCTGAATTGTTCATACATATCCTTTGGCCATTTTTCTACTGAACTTTCATATTTTTTATTGGATTCATATGCTAAGCAAACCAAATTTATCTGATCTATTTTTAATTTGTTGTTTCATTTTGTTTATAGTTTAAGTTGATAGTTTAAGTAAGTTACTGAATTTGTTGAGTGTTTGTTTTGTGATTCTTGTATTGCTTACAAATTTCTTACTTTTCAGATGTAAAATAAGTAGCTACAACTTTTTAGGATTTTTTTTTTTACGTATTTGAATTTAATATTTTAATTTGGCTAGAATTTATTTTGGTGTCTGTTGTCAGGTGAAGGCTTCTTTTCCTCCATAACAAACAGGTCATTAATTGCTCAGCACTATTTTTCTTAGATTGCTATTTCATGTAGTATCTTATTAGAATTGTAATATCCAGCAGGACAAGATGCCTTCAATTTCCATCTCTCTCATTGCCTTTCCCAAATATCTAGGTCAGTATCATCCATTTATATTTTCAAATAAGCTTTAAAATAATTTTATTAAAAAAAAAATAATTTTATTAAGTTCTAAAACAATTCCTTTCAGAATTGTGATTTGCATTAAATTAAATGTATCAATGGACCTTAAAAGGTGATATTTTAATAATGATTAATATCAATAATATTAAGTTTTTCTATTCAGGAAAATGGCATATTGAGCTCTTCAGGATCTTCATGTATATCCTCTAGCCATGATTGCTTGTGTGTGTGTGTGTTCCCCATTAGTTCTGGTGTTCTTTCTTTCTTTTTTAAAAAAATTATTGCTTCTATAAATCTTCATTTATTTATATTTTCTAATTCCTTTGTTTCAAATATATAGGAGAAATGTATAGGAGAAACGTAGACATACCAATTTTGCAACTTATGACCTTCAGAACACACTTATTTACATTTTTTTCTAAGTGGGCAACTATATCTTAGAAGTAATGCATTTTCTTATTTTTTAATATCTTTATTGTCTTTTCTTTTTAAAAGATTTTATTTATTCATGAGAGACAGAGAGAGGCAGAGACATAGGCAGAGGGAGAATCAGGCTGTCCATAGGGAGCCTGATGCAGGACTTGATCCCAGGACCCCAGGATCATGCCCTGAGCCTGAGGCAGACACTCAACCACCGAGACACTCAGGTGTCCCTCTTTTTTTTTTTTTTTTATTAGTTTCAGAGGTATAATTTAGTGGTTCATCAGTTGCATATAACACCCAGTGCTTCCCCTCCAGCAACCCCCAGTTTGTTTCCTAGAGTTCAGCGACTCTTATGGTTAGGCTTTTATTTCTTTTTTTCTTTTCTTTTTCTTTTCTTTTTTTTTTTTTAGGCTTTTATTTCTCATGACCCTTTTGATCAACTAAAATATCCAGCACATTAATAAATAAGAGTTGGCTTCCTGTCTTAATATTGATGTTAATGGAACTATCTCCTTATAGAATGTTGGTCATTGACTTCAGACAATTAAGAATTGTGTTGAGGCGCTTTTATCTTATTCTGGTTGCATTAAACTTTTGTTAGTAACTTAATGAGCACCGACTTTATCAAATGCCAGTTGTTGTTTATTAGGATGATTTTTATCATTGCCTCTGACACGAATAGTGACTTGGAGATTTGGTGGAGACGTTTGGATCATAATCTCTCCTTCTCAAATTTGGTGACATGGAATAAAAGTTTGAGACCAGTTTTTGATGTTTTAATCTTTCTAAGTAAACCATGTTTATTTAAACGGCTTTGTTTTGTTTTCTGCCTGACTTTATCTATAGGATTTTTAAATTTATCCTTGAAATTCTAAAATTTTATCATATTACTTCCTAGATGGTGTCATTGTGCACCTATTAGAATTACAGAGTCAGGTCATCCATAAATCAGAAGATGTGGTTTATGTATACAATGGAATATTACTCAGCTATTAGAAATGACAAATACCCACCATTTGCATCAACGTGGATGGAACTGGAGGGTATTATGCTGAGTGAAGTAAGTCAGTCAGAGAAGGACAAACATTATATGTTCTCATTCATTTGGGGAATATAAATAATAGTGAAAGGGAAAATAAGGGAAGGGAGAAGAAATGTGTGGGAAATATCAGAAAGGGAGACAGAACGTAAAGACTGCTAACTCTGGGAAACGAACTAGGGGTGGTAGAAGGGGAGGAGGGCGGGGGGTGGGAGTGAATGGGTGACGGGCACTGGGTGTTATTCTGTATGTTAGTAAATTGAACACCAATAAAAATAAATAAATAAAAAATAAAAAAAAAAAAATCAGAAAGGTGTTTTGTTATTTTGCCTCTCTGATTATTGCTTTCATCCTGTTCTTCTATAATTGCTTTTTTAGAGCATTGGTTAGTGGTGTACTGAATCTCCATGCTTGGTCCTGCACATCTGTCATCTTATCTCTTGCTATTTTATCTCTTTGTTCTGTTACTACGTTCTGAACTGAGTTTTGTTTGTGCTTACATATCATTGGTTAGTTTCTAGAGTCTTAAGCACTGCTTTCAATGTATGATTTAATTTTGTTGCTACATTTTATATTTCACTGCAAGGTTTCTCTATCTTGCCAGGACATCCCCCCCCCCCGCCCTTTTTAAAATCACTATCATACATATTTTTTCTTTGCATATTCTTCATTGATCAAATATTTTATTTCAGTTACTAAAATTTTGAATTAATGAGTCCTTTTTGGGTTCTAAAAGTAGCATATTTACTGCAGAAAATTTAAAAACACAGAAAAGTACACAGAAGAATATAAAAATGACTATTATTCCACTGGCCAGAAAAAAAAAATCACCGCCAATATAATGAAGTATTTTCTTTTAGTCAAAATTTGTATTTCTTTAGTATTCATTTTTTTCTTGATTTTTATTTTGAAATAATTATAGACTCATGTAGAGTCCTATGAATGCTTCACTATTCTTTTCCGCAGTGGTGCCATCTTGTAGAACTCAGCATAGTATCAACCCCCAGGAAGTTGACACTGGCAAAATACTCTTTTCTAGACATAGATCTTGAGTTTTCACCATTTTTTACATGCATTTATTTGCATGTGTATGTGTACATGCATAGTTTTGTGCAGTGTTAACCCATATATAGATTCGTGGAACTACAAAGGAACTCCCTTGTACTACCCGCTTCTATTCACACCCTGAACCCCATTTTTTGTCCCTTGGAAAACACTAATCTGTTTCCATCTCTATAGTTTTGTCATTTCAAGAACAAGTTACATACTAAATGGAATCATGCAGTATACAACCTTTTGGGATTGACTTATTTTGCTATGCATTATGCCTTTGAGATCTATTCAGGATGTTGTCTAGATTAATGCATGGGTACACCAGAGTTTGGAATAACCACCTACCCATTGAAGGACATTTGAGTTGTTTCCAGTTCTCTCCTATTATGAATAAAGCTGCTATGAACATTCAGGCACAGGTTGGGCTTCTTTGGCATTCATTGTCTTTAAGTTCCATTTTTAAAATATAGCATTTGATTGTAAGCATTTCTCCACGCCGTTATTTAGTCTTTGAAAACATGGCTTTTAATGGCTGAATAATGTTGTACCATATGGATGCACATCACCTTATATAGCCATTTCCCAATAAGCTCATGTTTCCTTGAATTTTATTGAGAGCATACCAGATGCTTTTTAAATTTTCTTTTCTTTTTCAGTAAATCTTTCTATTTTTTTGTTTTTGTTTTTTTTTAGTAAATCTTTATTTTTTTATTTTTTTTATTTATTTATGATAGTCTCACAGAGAGAGAGAGAGAGAGAGAGAGGCAGAGACACAGGCAGAGGGAGAAACAGGCTCCATGCATCGGGAGCCCGACGCGGGATTCGATCTCAGGTCTCCAGGATCGCGCCCTGGGCCAAAGGCAGGCACCAAACCGCTGCACCACCCAGGGATCCCAGTAAATCTTTCTAAAATGTGTGCACTTTCTATACATTTTGAGTGCAACGTTCCATGTGTTTTATGATAGGAAGTCATTTCATAGGGTGCCAGGTTGTGGGATTTTTCTTCCTCCATTTACTCAAAAATGAAGAGAGACTTACATAGCTCGGTATGTGCTGATAGACAGGTTGGGTGGATCTTCCTCTGGGTTCCATTGGACCTCCCTCCCTCAGCCCTCTTGCTGGATGGCTGATTAATGTACCTTATTGCTGACCACATTTCTGAAGCCTGGTGGCTGTCTATTGAGTATGGGAAGAAGAAAGATCTCTGCTCCACTGATGTTGCAGTAGAAATTTATGCATATTGAATATGATGTGTAGCCCTTCTTTGTTGGAAGCAGCACATTGAGAACTACCCCTGCTTCGCTGTTCCTACCTGCCATCTTTCTCCCTGACTCCTCCCACTCCAGAGGTCACATATTGCATCCCAGGTGCCAATAAGTAACCACTGTTTTTTCTTTCTCTTTGCTTCCTGCCCCATGTACAATTCCAGCCATCATGGCCTCCAAGTGAATATAACAGGAAAGGCACTGCTGGGGGATAAAGCATCAGAATGTACCTCCTACATATCAGATCCCCAATGTGTCTCCAATATCAGGGTCAGAGAAAACCTATTACCCTTTTTTTCCCCTTCCTGATCTGGTTGTTTGGCCTCAGGTGACCAAGAGTGAATTTTTCATGGAAATTCTTCTGGAGTCTGACCAGTGCTATTGCAACCATGTATTTTGGTGTGGTTTGAAATAATTTTAACAGAAAGAAAATGCTGTAAAAAGCAGGTGCCTCTAGATTTCCACCCTCATTACCCAGAAGTCTGTAATAGCCTTGGAATCCAAGAGAATGGTATTGGGGCAGTGTCTTACTCTCCTCCAAATGATGGTGACTGTCAATTCTGAATTCATTGTTTAAAAAGCACTTTATATGCATTGTCTCAGCTCATTCATCTAATTTCTGAGCACCTGTTATGTACTAAGCTTTGGGACATTGAGTGAGTGAATGACACACATTTTTTTCTTCTCTTTCTTTCTTTCTTTCTTCTTTCTTTCTTTCTTTCTTTCTTTCTTTCTTTCTTTCTTTCTTTCTTTCTTTCTTTCTTTCTTTCTTTTCTCTTTCTTTCTTTCTTTCTTCTTTTTTAAAACCCCTCAATGGCTTCACATAACTTAGAATAAAATTTCACTTCTAGACCCTTACTATGGGAGCTGGCCCTTGTTGTCTCTTCAATTTCACGTCTTCTCATTCCATCCATCCTCATTTGTCTCTAGTCACACATGCCTCTGGCTGTTTCTCAAATATGCTCCTTCCCACGTGCTATTTCTTTTGCCTGAAATTCTCTTTATTCATAGTCATATAACGTGCTACTTCTTGTCATTCAAATCTCAACTTAAATGTCACCTCCTCAAGAGGTCAAAACATTCTGCTTTGAATTTTCTTATATTGGAACAAAGGCATTCTCTCCCAACCAAATCCATGCTTATGTTTCCTGCAATTAATCAATTCATTGATCAGTAATTAGTCAATGCCTACTATGAGTCTGGTACTGTGTTAGGCAGTGAGTAGCCAGTGGCGAATAGCTTAGCATGGACTCTGACTCTTTGGAGCCTACATTCTTCTGGGACTTGGCATTATTCAACCAGACTAGACCTTGGTGGAGGATGGGCAGAAGAGATGAGACAAGATGATGTCAGCCTAAGAAGAAAGCTGTGATGCTGTAAAATCCCTTGCCAGAAACTCTCATTTGTTTCTGCCCTTTGAGTTCTAATCTGCTCATTTATGAGCTCAGATTCTGAAGGAAAAAGGATTAATTTTCAAAGTGACCCAAAGGCTCTCCAAGAGCACCATTAACTATACCTATTTAGGAACCTGGCCCACCTCCCAGCACTAATTCCAGGAGTGATTCACCCTATTTAAGTGAGGACACAGAGGCCTAAGCACACTGGTCCCAGTGTTTGCCCACAGAACGTTCCCACGGAAGCTCTGTTTGACTTTTGCTTTTCCCTTCCTTGTAAGGAAATTGACTAGGACTCGTTGTCATGGTGACACAGGATGCTTGAGGACCTTGCTTTGAGGAGAAGAGGTTTTTCTTTATTCTTCCTTCTTGGTGGAGGAGAGGTGATATGGGTAGGGCTGGGAGTAAGGTCTGGAATCTAAAATAGGCAGATACTAGATTCCATGTGCCACTAGTATAAAATCCTAATTCTGGCACAGATAAGCTATTGGAACCGAGCAGATTGCTTAACCCCTTAAGCCTCACTTTCCTCAAATTGGGGATAATAAAGAGCTTTGTTTTAGAAGGTCTCTGAGAAATAAATGGACTTTTTCCTCCCAGCCCTTGGGACAGTACGTGGCACATGGCAAATCTCTCAAGGTTTGCAATTATTACTTTTATGACTACTCTCACCATCATCATCATCTCCAGTAGATTCCCAGAAGCATCTTTATAGAAGGAAAAGTGTGGCATAGAAGAATGAGAACCAAGTTCAAATCCTGACTTCACCATCTCCAAGCAAATCTATTAATGTAGCTGTTTGTTTCCTTATCTGAAAAATGGAGACAATGAAATCTATTTGTCAGGGTTATTTTAAAGTTTCAATGAACTTACACAGGTGTAAGTATCTGGCACATAAGCACTTAACACAAATTAGTTGAATCTCAATTTGAATATAGATCTTGCAATGATATAGCCTTTGGGTTTAGGATGTCTTTCACTGTGACAACTGGAAAAGGGGCTTAATAATTAAAGAAAAAATAAAAACAACATTTACCTCCCCCAAATGGTGAAAGCCAGAGACTATCTTACAATGTGTTTAAAGAAGTTAACCCTATATTAACCTCTCTGATGGTCTGATATTATCATTGCCACATCCTGAAAAGAGAGAGAGAGAGAGAGAGAATGAGAGATTGTTCCAGAAAATCATTCTTCTTATTTTATAAATGGGCAAATTCAAAGCAGAAATGGATGTAGAGTAGAAATGAATTGGCAGTAAGTCTAAAATTATTTCAAAATAAAAAAATTTTTAAACCAAGTTGATAGATGTTGATCTACTACCTGGGCACTGACTCTTGGTAGCAAGTGATAGAAATTCAATGAGTTTTGGAAAAGTGAAGTATTTGGGATGACCCCTGGAAGGCAAGAGAGCAATGTGACCAGGCCTCAGGTCCAGTTGGAACCAGGGATTGAAGACTCTCAAAATGACCTTCTCTCTCAATCCATCTCCTCTCTAAGTGGTTATTCCATTTCTTTCTTTCTTCCAAAACTTGCCTTCTCCAGTTCTTACTATGACCTCTTAGACTTTATACTTTTATGGTTCTGAAGACACATGGGGTTTCTTTCTCAGTTCCAGAGCCCCAATTCTTAGGGAAGGAATCTGGTTGGATTAGATGCTCATCCATAGTCCCTGTGGAGTCAACTCTGCTCAGGTGTGGGGTGACATTTTTCTAATATGGGAGCTTTTAGGATAACCCTCTGGATGGAGTGAAGAAGAATGACAAAGGATGTCTAGGAAGACACTCAGCTTGGAGGTCAACAGGCTCTGTGGTACAAGAACAAGGAATTAGGTGTTGTTACATAATAACATAAGTGTAGCATAACTTGACAGATACACCTGCCATTCAAGAGCTTACCATACAACAGAGGCATCATTTACCCATTAGCAGTTGCTCATCTCCAAGGCAGACTATAAGTGTGTTGGGCACTCAGATTTGGCTGTGGGATGGAGCAAACTGAGAGGGAGAAGAAGGCTGATTTTCAGTTACATATGTATGATCTAAGTTTTGTTTTGGCGCTTTATATGCATTCCTTTCATTCAGCTCTTACCCCTGTTTTGCTGACGTGGAAACTGAGGCTCAGAGCAGTGAAGTGACTCATTCAAGGCCACAATTGTAATAAGTGGTAAAAACAAACTCCAAAAGTTGTGCAATTTTCCAAACCTTTATCACTCTGAAATCAAGTTAGGCAGCAAATACCCGGTTTTCTTCCAATTTCTGTAAAAGCGTTTGGTTCCACTCTGGCCTCAGGGGTGCTTGCCAACATCTCTGAGTCAGTCAAATCATCCCTTAAAACATAAAAAAAAAATCCAACCCAGCCCTAAATGATTCATG
The DNA here is from genome assembly GCF_048164855.1 of Canis lupus baileyi. Taxonomy (NCBI): domain Eukaryota; kingdom Metazoa; phylum Chordata; class Mammalia; order Carnivora; family Canidae; genus Canis; species Canis lupus. Next base: position 48,026,050 of record NC_132845.1, on the reverse strand, counting down.
GGACCCAACATACATATTTATAGGCTGTATCCAAGAGTGAAATACACTCGAGGCTCTCTTGTTCACACCCCCACGCATCTGCACGCCTGTATCGGGCACTTGGAAGAACCAAAGACCCTGCCACTTATTCACCCACACGTGTCTGTGATGAGGTTTGAACTCTCAGTGAACCACCGCCAACCCACGGAGCCAAACTCTAAAGTGCCCATCTGTGGAGGTGGAGTTCCAAAGTGAGAATCCTGCTCTTGGCCGCTACTAAACATTCTTCTAGTCAGTTTTTTTTTTTTTTTTTCTGCGAGTTAGATCTCAAGCTTGAGGCACAAGCCATTCTCCTCTCTTAGACATGGGGAGAGGACACGTCAGCATTACAGTCAGACAGGCCCAGGTTGGAGGATCTGCTCCTGCTGACTCTGACCTTGGGCACATCTCTAAATCTCTTTGAGACTTAATGTCTGCTCTTTCAAATGGAGCTATTAATAACCTCCACTATGGGGTGGCAATCATGGAGAAAGTGTGGGCAGGGATTAAGGAAAGCCACAAAGCCTAGTGAGTGCCCTGGGGCTGGTAACAGAAGGCAACTGGTACCATTCCAAAGCTTTAAAGGTAAGAGGAAGAGATGATAACTAGCACCTGGAGAAGACACTGGACTAGACAGAGCTCAAGGCAGGAGTCTTCAGTGCGTAATGCAGTCAGCTCAGTCATAGGGAATAGGCAAGGAGGGAGTCAGGGAAATAAATACTTTGACTGTTCTCTACTCCTTCCCTCCAACTCATTTCTGCTGGTACTTCCTTTTGGCTGAATTCATCTAGAAGCTGGAGGTTGAGAGGACATGTGGTCTATGCAAGTTAACATCCTAACACCCAGAGCAGGATGGAGATGGGCAGGGGGCAAACCTGGAGGGGCCAACAGAAGAGATCCCACTTAAGTACCAAAAAAAGGAGGAAGGGAAGTACACAGAGTGATTCATCACTGTGCTCACATGTGATGTGTGCTTAATAAATAGTGGCCCTGATTATTTAATAGAGTGAGCAGAATTAGAGATCTGTCATCTTGTGATTCTTTCCCACTTAAATTTTGACATTTAACTTTATAGAAAACTTGAAGGAAAAGCAGTTTCCATTCTCAGCGTTCTTTGCTTTGCAGGTTTGCAGATCCCCATCACCCCAATAATGACCTTTGGCACTTTCCACCCTTCCTCTTAGAGAAGGCATTCACCCATTCATTGGCTTATTCAACCATGCATTACTTAGCACCTTCTGTGTGCCAGGCACTGTACAGGGCACTGAGCCCATGGCAGTGGATAGACACCTGGTCTCACAGTGTCGACAGGCTGGCAGAGGATAGGGACACATAAACCATCAATGGGAAAGCAGTGCGTCTGATAGGAGATGCGGGAAGAACAGGTGGCTATAGTGGAAGCACCTCCATGGCACATTTGGGGCTCCAGCCTGCTGTTTTTATGGGTAAACCATCGAAAATGAATACTCAGGGATTAGCAAAGAAGAGAAGCTTTTCAGAAAGAATGATCAGTCTTTAAATGTGAAGGTTTGAGTATTAACAAAAGCAGTAGTCAGCCTCAACTTTGGTGTCTTTCCAACTCTTTGGTGTCTATCCAACTTTGTGGTGGGCCGTGTGTTTAAATGAATAAGGTTAGGGTCGTTTCTAATTGCTTATAGAAAAAAGGCTCTTGTTTATGTGCTGAGCACATTCTTTTCCAACTAATTAGCTTGACAAAGCTGAACAGAGAGTCGTTTCTGACCCTCCCTAGGCAATTAAACAGAAGTGTTTTATCCTGTCTACAGCCCTACCACCGCCTTCTGAGTTTTCGCTGCCAAGGAACGGTGTGCAAGGGATGGATGCACGTATAGCTCCTTTTCTAGTAAAGGAATCATTGCAGTGATGGGAGCCCTAGTCATGATGGTTGCCTTGGTGTGTTCTCAGCTTCTTACCTCTGCCTGTCTATAAAGTAACTGGGATGGGAGGCTATTTTGATTTACTTCAGAAGATGCCCAGCATAGTATGGTAGACACAGCATGGGTAAAAAATAGCAAGACCCTAGAATGTCCCCTCTCCTATCATTTGGGAGCTGGTGAGGATAAATAGAAGTGACCAATTGTCCTGAAATAGGTGTACTGAGTGGCAAGATCCTGAGTGGTGAGCATGTGCAGAGTACAGGAAGATGCTGACAGAGTCTGGAGCAATTTGGGCATCTCCCTATTCCCCATGCCCTGAGAAAGAGCAACCAAATGATTCTCAAGCTCAAAGAGGCTGAGAATGACAGAGGCTTGAAGTGGCTAAGGCTTACCCAGAAGGGAAAGAGCAATTCTCAGGGAGTGCTTGACTAAACAGACAGTGACAGAAAACAACAACAGCAGCAATCACTTCCTCCCTTCTCATGACGTCACTTTGGAAGCCCCAGAACTTAGCCAGAACCCCTTAAAAAGAAAAGGACAAAAATCCTGAATTGTCCAAGATTTAATTTTCTCTGTTTGGTGAAACTGAGACTTAGAACAAAAATTAAGGTGTTTTATAGGAAAAGAAAGAAAGACGTCACTCTTGTCATCATTCTCCTTCTCCCCCACACACCCCAAGCAAAGTATAGGTTCAGGGTTCAGAATTGCTGAACATAAGGGCTTTAGTCCCAACTGCTGGTTAATAGCTATAAGGGCCCATTCTGCAGATGAAGAAACTCAATATAGAAGTCAAGTAAGTGACCAAGGTAAAGTGCTAATCAGGTTAGCCTGGCCCTTAAACCATCTTGTTTTAATAGACACAACTCTGTTGTCTGACAAACATATATTTGCCTTCATGAAATGGAGTGTTCTAAGTGACATACGATGCAAGTGATCACCAAGTACTTGCTGGTTTATTGGTTATTATTAGCAAGTGTTCAATGGCATCTCCTAGAGTCAGTTCACTGGTTTTTACTAGAGAAAAATTGCAACCACAAATTCAGAGCCTTTTCTATCAGCCCCAGCGAAACCAAGGGAGCATGTGATTAGATGAACAATGGCCCCCGGTGATGTCCACATCCTAATGCCTAGAACATGTGAATGTGTTTCCTTCCATGGCAAAAGGGACTCTGCTGATGTGATTCGATTAAGGATCTTGAGATGGAAAGATCAGCCTGGATGATCTGAGTAGGCCCAATGGAATCACAAGGGTCCTTAAAAGAGAGGGACAGGAGTGCCAGAGACCAAGTCCAAGAAAGAAATATGGCAAAGGAATGAGTAAGAGAGATTGAGGCCACAAAGCCATGGAGTTTGAGCTGCTGCTAGAAGCAAAGGCAAAGAACTGAATTCTTCCAGAAGGAAGCCCTGCCAACACCTTGATATTAGCCCAGTGAAACTAATTTAGAACTCATAAATCTCCAAAGGTGTAAAATAATAAATTTGTGTTGTCTTAAGCCAATGAGTTTATGGTAATTTTTTACAGCAGCAGTAGGAAACTCTGAAACCTCAGTAGCCCTGGAGGGGCATCAGAATCACCTAAGCAGCTTAAGTGCATGTCCCTAAACCCCAGACAATGGGATTTACTAGGCCTGAGTCCAGCCAGGGAGGCTGCCTTTTTAACAACCTCCCCTCCCTAAATCCCCAGTGGCTCTGATGCACAGGTCTGGGACGTCCTTAAGTTGGGAAATGGAGGCTAAGGATCTGGACGGCTGTTTTGGAGAAAATGGGTGATTTTTGGAATCTGCTTGGCAGAATGACTAAACCATAGGTAAGTTATTTATAAGCCCTAGTATTAGAACTGGCCTGGACTTTTGAGGAATGATCTAGCTCAGTGCTTCCATTTAATAGACAGAGAAACAGATGCACCAGGAGGTCCAGGTACATCTGTGAATGACAGAGTCCAAGTCTGGACCAGAATCCAGGGCTGTGGGATGACTCTTGTTTGAAGACAATACTGATTTGAACTGATTCTCCGTCCTCCAGACAGCTCAGAAGCAAGTTAAAAACCCAGTTTTCCTGTGTAATTATGTGGGTTGCATTCTTATATATTATCTTTTTCTTTTAGTTTACCTTTCTATTTTCTACCTTTCTGTCTGCCTATCTATTTATCTATCCCTCTCCCTGACTTAAAAAAAAAAAACTTTCTACTCATTACATTTTATGAATTCTTATAGGTCATCTTGGGTCCCAAGGAGAATGAAAAAGAGGAATATATTTTAAATTCTCTGAACAATTGCTCCAAAAATGGGATAAAAGACAGTAAAATCAACTCTACACATAAAATAACTGTAAGGGATCCTCCCTGAAATGGTCTGCAGGATGATCAGGACCAGACAGATTTCTCATACAAGTTACAGTTCAAACCCTGGTGGATCAGAATGCTAAAATGGGGCAGTATTCTCAGATTTCTTGCAAGATTTACATTTCCACGAAAGAAAATAAATAAAAAGAACTAGAGAATATGTGTGTGTGCATGGGTGTCTGTGTGTATGTCTGTGCACACATGTGAGGTGTGTGTATGTGTGTGTGTGTGTGCTCATGTGTGTCTTGGAGAACTAATGGGTCATTTGAGCACTCAGGACAAGAATGAAATGTATTTCTCTTTATGAGGCAAAAGCATTCAAGGGCCTATGCCAGGGGAGTTCCCTAAACATTACTCTAACTCCCAGAAGAAGCCTCCAAATTTGACACTGAGAGGTGAACTTTGGCGACAGCCCCTGGAACAGAAACCCAGGGAACAAGGGAATGCCCCTACTCCACTCAGGAGCCCTTTTAAGTGTTTTAAAATATACACAGACAGTAGACTCTGTCAAGAACCTGACATGCTCCCCCTGGCAGTTTCCCTTTTTAGTTAAAGAAACGGCCGGATGCAAGAGGGACAGAAAGAATTTCAGATGAAAACGCTCTGTCCCCCAAACAAAAGAGGATCCTTGATCAGAATATGGCAGGTCTCTAGAAAATAAGATGGAGAGAGAACCAAGGAAGTATAATCTTTTAAATGCAGATTCTAGTTTGCATTGGGAAGTCCTTTCTTTTTTTTCTTTTTTTCTTTTTTCTTTTTCTGAAAAAAGGAAAAGAAGATGGGAGAAAGAGAGGAGGGAATGTGGGGAAAAGAGGCTTTGTAATGAATTTCCTGTGGGGCCAGGCTTGAGACTTTTCAACCTCATTTTCCACCCCTGTTTCCGTGTATGGTCCCTGGAACTCATGTGTTATTGCAAGACTATGATTTTACTTGGACTGCTGTCTGCCTTAGAATCCTTTTTCTCTGCTTTTTGCAAGGCAAAACTCTCCTTCTTTAGATCACTTCCTCTAAGAGAGTTTTTCTATTTTTTTTTTTAGAAAGAAGGGACCCTCTCCTGTGATCCAATGGTGTCCTGTGCTTATCTCTATCATGACACTAATTATACTGGATTGTAATAATTGGTTCTGGTTCTGTTTTCCAATCTGACAGTGGGCTCCTTGAGGAGAAAAAGATCTATTCCTCATTTTTGTTTCTCTAGTGACCAGCCCAGTGCCTGACACATAGTAGTTATTCAGTGAGCTTTGGCCAAGAGTCCTGCAATAATCAGTGGTACAGCATAGAAGGAGATTAAAGGAAAAAAATTCAGAGGTGCTTGAGACTGAGTAAAAAGCACTCCAGAAAAGAAGAAGTTGGGCTAAGTAGGGCAGCATGGGGTCTAAACAGTACTGACTCCTGAGTTTCTCCCTTCAAGCCCTGGGAAATTCAGTCAACTATAACATGAGGGGATAGCATAAACTTTGGGTTACAAAGATTGAATTAGAACTTCAGATTCTTTTTAAGCATGTTAATAATGAAGCTAAATATTCTCTGTGTGTCTGGGCATGTGTGTGTAATTATTTATACACTCTTCCCTCCTCTGCAACTGTGAATTCCATGAGGAACCATGACTGTTTGACCACCCAATTCCACTGTACCTCACACATATTTGTTGAATGAATAAAGAAACATACTATAAATGAGTATTACAGGCTAGCTGTGTGACCTTTGGCAAGCTCTATAATCACTCTCATATATAATCTCTCTAATACCTTCGCCAGAATTCCAAGAGCTATTCTTGGTTCTTCTCTCTCATAGTTCATAGCCAATCCATGTGTGAGCTCTGAAAACTCCAAGACATACTCTAACTTCATCTCCATCCTTCATCTTTACTATCACTATATCCAAGTTGAGTCTTTCCATCCTCTAGATGGCTGCAAAGCTTCCTAATTCACTTCCTTATTCCTCATCATCCCTCATAATGTATTCACTAAGGAGTATCCAGATGAAGTTGTAAAATATAAATTGAGCCACAGAACTCCTTTGCTTAAAACCCTACAGTTAGCTACCATTGCACTTGGAATGGAACAAAAACTTATGACCTTGGTTTGCTAAATTGTTCATGACTTTCACGACTGTCCCTCCTAACACCTCCAGCCTTATCTCCTCTGGCTCTGCACACTGGCTCTCTTGTTTTGTTTCATTTTAGTTATTGCTCTTCTTTGAACCCAGCATGCTTGTTCTCAACTTAAGACATTTGCATTAGCTGTAACCTCTGTCTGGAATGACCTGATTTTCACAAGGCTGTCTCACTCTTGTGATTCAGATTTCACCTTAAAAAGCACTTCAGAGACACTGCCCCCTACACCCCCACCGACAATGACCTGATCTAGAGTAACCACATGTTCTGTCTCTATCACATCATATGGTATCATGATCTTCAGAGATCTGTTCATAGCCTTGTATTTTAATTTTATTTACTTATTTAATGTTGTCTGTTTCTGTTGCCAGAATGTCTCCTAACTCTGGGAAACAAACAAAGGGTAGTGGAAAGGGAGGTGGACGGGGGGATGGGGTAACCAGGTGATGGGCACTGAGGGGGGCACTTGATGGAATGAGCACTGGGTGTTATGCTATATGTTGGCAAATCAAACTCCAATAAAAACATATACAAAAAAAAAGAAAGGTACTTTGTAGAATTCAGAGCAACATCTACCATACCTAGAAAAGTTCTAATAATCCACAAATCTAATAACCCATAAATACTTGTTAAATATATCTATTAATCTCTACATCTTAGTGTAGCTTTGAAGATTAAGTGAGGCCATTTATGTAGAGCGTGTAGCCCAGTGCCAGACAAAAAAATCATACACAATAAATGTAGTTTTCTAGTTATTTATTACTTTGTTTTAAATAAAAAATTCCCACCTTTCGGTTTCTACTTCCATGTCAATTCTATCGAACCCATTATAAGTTGAGGTGGAGGAAGTTCTCTAAGCAGAATTCACCTGCTTCGGTTTTATATGTTTTTCGATTATATAAACCCACATTATTACCTATAGAGGGAAAGAATGGGGTTAATCAGTTAAGATTATGCTCAGCTGCAAGTAACAGAAACCAAGAAAAACAGTAATTCAAGCAAGTAAGGATTTTTTTCTTTTATAGCAAGATTCAAATAAGGACCCCTTGAATATTTGGCTGAACACTGATTGGCAAATGCATGTGAAGAGATTATCTAATGTGAGAGAAGGAACCACCTGAAAAGATTCATAGTAGAAGGTGCTTATTGCTGACACAGGACTGGGAGTAGTGCCTGTTCCCACCAGCCACTAGAAAGCTTCTGATTTATGAGGCATTGGAATGAACACACAGAAGGATCTTGCCTCATAATAGTGAACAATTAGCCCAAAGCTGAGCACTGTTTTGGTCCTGCCTAACATAAAAAGCAAGATCTGAAAGATGAAGCTTTTCCAAGGAATTTAACTGTGCCCTGTAACAAGGCTCAAGAACATTTATAGGAATGCAAAAAATATTCAGCACCCAAGAAGGCATAAAGTCACAGTACCCGGCATCCAATAAAAAGTTAACAGGCAAAAGGGTACCTTCGTGGCTCAGTCAGTTAAGCAGCTGACTCTTTATTTCAGCTCAGGTCATGATCTCAGGGTCCTGGGACTGAGTTCCATGTTGGGCTCTATGCTCAGTGGGGAGTCTGCTTCAGGTTTCTCTATCTCCATCTGTCCTTCCCCTAGCTTGCTCTCTCTCTCAAATAAATAAAAAAAATAAAGCTTTAAAAAAATTAACAGGCATAAAAATATGACCCATAATGAGAATAATTAATTAATCAGAACTGATACAGAAGCTATAATTAGCATATAAAAATGTTTAAAAAGTCATAACAACGGTATTCAAAATATTCAAAATTTAAGTAGATATATGGAATATATAAAAAAGACTCAAACTTACATTCTTGAGATGAAGACTGCAGTGTGTGAGATAAAAAAAAAACAACAGTAGGTGGGGTTAACAGGAAATTAGATATGACAGAAGAAAAGATTGGTGGACTTGAAGACACCAATAGAAACTATCCAAAATGAAATAAAAAGATAAAAGAGAATTCTAAAATATTAACAGAGAATCAGTGAGCTCTGGGATGAATTCAAGAAGTGAAATACACGTGTAATTGGATTCCCCGAAGGGAAGAGGCCAGAAAAATATTTGAACAAGGGTTACAGAGCCAAGAATTCAGAGCTAATTTAAATAAGAAAATATAGTAAAAGTGAATTGGAATAAGCAAGGGTAAGATACATTGCTTCAGTTGTTCATATCTATAGACCAGTAAGAATATGTTTCATAGATCAATGAGCCCATTTGAAGAGTCAGGAGCATGACAGAAGTATAACACCCAGATCCCTTTTGCTTTGAAAGGGTCTGGTCCATATCTACTCCAATCAAGTTGAAAAATCCCCTCTTGATTCATTCTGCAGAAAGAAGACAATTTTATGTAGTGTTTGGGTCACTCACCAGACCCTTTCTTCATTTGTCATTGGCATTCTCTATTAATTACACTAGGAAACACAGACAACAAGACTGTAAAGCAGCCTTTCTTTATCCTCTCCTTGTTCTTTGCTATAACACTAGCTGACCCATATTAGATAAGCAATATCCTAGAAATTACAGCAACCTTTTGCTTCTTTGTGGCTGTATTATCTAAGGCTGTTGGGTTATTCAGGATAGGCTAGGCCTTGCTATGACAAAAACAAAGCCCTAAATTCCAATGGATTGGCAGATGAAAGCTGACCTGTTCACCCAAAATCCAGTGCAGGTCATTTGGCTCACTGGGGCAGTTCCCTCTGAGGCCATGCAGGAATCAGGCTGCTCCCTTCTTGTGGTCAGCTCAGTAGGTGCCACACTTTACACCATACTCAGTAGGCATAGAGAGAAATGGAGTTCAACAGAAACTGTTAGTACCTCAGCTTGGGGAAGTGGCATGCATAACTCTATTCTTAGTTTGTTGATCAGCATTAATCACTGCAAAGGGGCTGAAAACAGTCTTTTTTAAATTTTGGTGGTGGTGGGGATAGATAAATACTAATAATTTATGAGAAGTGTTTACTAGATTATGTACATAGAATATAAGTGTTTTAAATGTTAATCACTAGTGTTCTAATTCTTTTAAAGATTATACGGTATAGTAGATGTTGTGATGACCGTGCCACACCCCATAGCCCTCCTGATTTCGGCACTGCTGTGGTGGGCAGTTCAATCGCCCATTGTCAGTGTCCCATACTAAGGATCATGGTTTCTCTCCATTTTGCTTTCCCCAAAGCTGGGGAAGGCTTATCAACTGGTCAACTCAGAAGTACATGAAGGTAGTCCCCTTAGGGCAACTCTCAAAAAATAAGGGAATGAGTCAGTGGATACATGTCTAAGCATTTCTATCCTCCCACAAAGTATGCATTTATGTAAAAAGGCATTTTACATAAATCTTTAGGGGGTCCCCCAGCAAAACTAAATTCCAATTGCTGACAGCAGCAGCAATGAGTTCATGAATACACTCTTGACTGGCTTGCTTTCTTCTCCTGCCTTACTTTTTCCACTCTCACTTCTGGTTTCTGAAATCTCTCAATAAGCCAACTGTACTCAAGTCTTTGTCTTAGGATCACTTTTGGGAAGAAACAAACTAAAACATGTAGCAAGATAAATTGGAAAATATTGGGTTAACTAGTTAAATGTGTTTTCTGAAACAGGAGCTTCAGAGCTTTAACACAAAAATGTTTATTGTGACTCCCCAAGAGAGGAGTATTCAAAGTAAAGCTTCTAAAACTTGAGTTGTAAACTTCTATCCCCAAGGCAGCTTGCAGAATTAGCACTCCATGGAACACATGTTAGGGATGCCTGATACACAGTTTTTACAACTTTTTTATTTTTAATTAAAGAAAAAATTTAAAGGTATAGAAGAGTAGATAGGGGAAGGAAAAAGATTTTGATTTTAAAATGTATCAAAACATAAGTACCTCAATTTGTACCACCAACAAGAAAAAAAAATGGCTGTAATGCTGGCACCTAACCATAAGAAAGAGACGGTCAGGGGCAGGTCGCAAGAAGGGACATAAAGTGGCCAGATATTCCCTGGAAAACCTGTAACTTCCATTGGAGGATAGAACTATGTGCTTTTTCGTTGAAAAGAGAACCCCTCTTTAATTACTGTGCTGAATGGTGAAATTAAACCCAGCAGGTAGGTAGTTCCTATACAGATTTCTGGGGCTATCTCATGCTCTGGTTAATTGTGTCAGCCCATAGAGGCTGATTAGCATAATTAATCTTGCCCTGTGATTACCCTGAGGAGGAAGTTCTGAATGCACAGGTGGGATGTGGTGAATGAGTGACTGTGTCTATCTCCAAGTGACAAAGAAGTGTGGGATGGGGAAGATTTGAGAAGCAGAGTCAGAGTCATTTGGGGGAGCATGGAACTGGGCTTTGTGGGACAGAACAAAGGAAGAGAGGAGAGGTAGTTTGCGCAGATTGAAGCTTATGGGCCGTGACGTGTCCTCAACCCTTAATATAGGTACAGAGGCCCAGGTCTTTTTTCTCTGCTAGGTCCTCTCTCAAGGACCATGCCTTTGCCTTCTGAATTTTCTATAGTTCCCTCATTACTTGGTGCAGAGATAGACCTCTAACTGATTTGGGATAGAACAAGATGTTTAGGATAAAAATGGGATAAATAAGTAAAAAAGAATAGAATGGAATTAGAGGAAGAAATGAAAGTACTACATTATAAAAAGTGGAAGAAGGTAGGTGGTTAGGAAGATGGATGGAGAAGTAGCTGGAAAGATGGTCTGATGTGTGGCCCTGAGCAGGTGGCAGGCTGTGTGATATAATGCAGCCCCATAACTGCTCTATATGTCATGTTTAAACTCACAACTCACAATGTCCTTTGGTTCCCAACCTAGAGGTGCATAAGTATCACCTATAATCTTCACATAGGAGCTAGGGATCTGCATCATTAAGTGGCTCAGGTGGCCTTCTTAGAGTTGCTCCTAGGACTTCACTTTAAGAAATGCTCTTTACTGAATGAATGAATGAATTAATTAATAAATGAATGAACAAATATACCATTAGAGGTATCATTACTCTAATAATCATTTTAGAAAGGTAGGCAATGAGGAACAAAGCAGGTGAGTAGCTTTTTCAAGCTCACAGATAATAATTGACAGAGTATATCCCCCTTATTTGCCCTCCCTACTGTAGGAGATGTTTTGGGAAAGTTTTAAAAGAGATCCTCCATGCTTTCCAGCCCATTTCCTTACATTAGAAAAGGTGGAAGAGGCTCAAAGAGGATATGCCCAATTATAATAATTTCTTCCTTCTTTCATTCAACCAACATTATAAACCATTACTCTGTGCCAGACATTGAGGTTGTAAGATGAATCAAAAAAAGAGACATGATTCCAACCTTTTTGGAGTTTACAGCCTAGAATAGATAGGCATTAATGAGAATAATCTCACAGTTGTAACCTTTTGAACTGCTCCAAACATTTTTTACAAATACAATTTTATGGTGTTAAAGAAGATATAACAGAGGTGCCTGACCTGGACTTATGAGTCAGAGAAGGGTTCTTATTTGAGTTAGTATCTTAAGTTTGGATATGAGGTAACCAAGTGAACAGGGTAGGAAGAAGAACACTCCAGGCAGTGGGAAAAACATGTGTAAAGCTCGGGGTAGAGTAATCAGAGGGCTTGAAAAACTGGGAGAATATGAATTAGGCTAGAATATGCTTACAGCTGCACTTCCTGGGAACCAAAGTGTGGTCTGGGCACTTGGACAAGGTACATCTTCAACTAAGAAGGTTGAAGGCCCATCCATGGTTTTGGGGGTGGAGAAAGGCAAAACTATTTCAAGGCAAATCTATATGTTGGAGAAATTAAACCAGAGGAGAAGCTCAGAGGTCAGAAGCTGCTCTGGCACATAAGGAGAGTCAAGAGAAGAGGTTGGGAATAAGCCTGGGAACAAAGTAAGAGTATCGGATACCTGCTTTATTTGATACCAACCACAAAATCCAGGGGCTTCAAGCAGGTTGTGAGATAAACGATCCTTTTGAAAAGCTCACCATAAAGGACGGCAGAAAGATAAATTTCTGCCAGTCCCATTGTTCATTATAATAAAACCATCTACTTTTCTCCCCTCCCAGAGCCTGGAAGCCATATTGGCTAGTTAATTGCAAGAATACTGCAAGAAATGCAAGAATACTGAGCACCTATTATTATGTGTCAGGCACTATACTGAGAACTGGCTATATGGAAATGAACAAAAAGGCTAACTCACTTCTTGCTTTCAGGAAATGGAAAATGGAAATGGAATAGACTCTCTTTGGGTAAATAATTACAAATGTGATCAGTATGATGAATAAATAGTATAGGAAGCTATGAGAGTTTCACTAGAAACTTCATTTAGTCTGAGAAGTCAGTGGTTGAGGGCAGATGCCTTGAGGACATAACATTTAAACTAATGTGTAGAGAAGGGGGATCAGGTGAGTGTACAGTGATAGGGTGGGATAGATAATTGGTAAGCATGTAAATGCACAAACTCTGTGATGGTGGGGCCTGGGAATGGTACAGGAAAAGGACAGGATGTGTGCAGCTGAAGAGGAGAAGTCCATTGAAAGAATAAGCCAAACAGGTCACAGAGGCTTAGACCATGTGCAGGCTGGCAGCCATGGTCCAGTGGGTGACTTCCTTCCAAAAGCAATGGTCATGAAAGACGGCATGTGATGTAATGAGCACTAGGTATTATATAAGACTGATAACTCAGTGTCCTCTATCTCTGAAACCAATAATACATTATATGTTAATTAATTGAATTAAAACTAAATTAAAACTAGATTAAATTGAATAAAAAGTCAAAATCAAAAGCAATGAGTGAATACTGAGAGATTTACACCAGAGAATTGCAACAGCTGGCATCTTTTATTCTCTAGGGCATGACATCTCAGCAGAGCATAGACAGGGATTCTGGTTCCAGCCAGTCTGTGCCTCACCTCAGGGGAATGGAAAGTATCCAGCAGCTATAAGAAGGAAGAAAACACACCTGTGTTCTGACTCTAACTTGGCTGCATGACCCTGAATAAGTCATGTCCCTTCTCTGAACTGGGCACCAGGAGTCTGCACCCAGCACTCAGGAAATATTTGTTGAATCATTGGAGATAAATATGCTTGCTTTCCATCCATGAGCTTTCTCTTGAGTGGAGCTATTTTTCCCCCTTTAAAAGGCCTCTTGAAATACAAGAACATCATTTAAAAATGAGATCTTGCTGTAGATTGATATGCTCCAATATTAGATGAGAAGGGGAATGAAACCACATCCATTTAAAACCTGACAGAAGAACAGAGAGAATAAAACCCTCTCGATCTGTGGCAGGACTGAGATGGGTCTTGTTGTGATATGAGTTGCCATTAAGTTTCTCAGTTCTTTTGAAGGGAGATAAAACACCTTAAGAATAGCAATGTGTAGAACTGGCAAATTTCAGGAGCATTCACACTTGCAATTTGTATGCAAGTCTTCCTTTCTGAGTTATTTTCACTCTTCAGTAGAGGGACTCTTCTGGTGGAGAGGAATAAACCCAGTGTTAAGTAAATAGGAATGAAAGTAAAAAACATGGCTGGTGGCCCAAGATTCCTTGTGGGAGTGGAAAAAGGAATGGAATGAGAAAAGACCAACCTCTTGCTGACCCCTTGGCTCCATCTAGCAGGGCAGTCACTGAACAATATCAGTAGAGATCCATTCTTTGAATAAAGGAGGTGGTAAACTTTTTTATTTAAGGGTCAGATAGTAAATCATTTAGGTTTTTGGGCCATGCAGTCTCTATCACTACTAGTCAACTCTGTAGCTGTAGAGTGAAAGCAGTCATAGATAATACATTCATAAATGGGTTTGCCTCTGTTTCAATAAAACTACTCATAAAAACAGGCAGTGGGCCTCATTTGACCCATGAGCAGTAGTTGCTTTACTCTAAATCATCTTTGCAGCTTCTTATGCCTTCCTGATAGAAGGGAAAGAGAAGCGGTGGTGGATTCAGACAGGCATGGGCTTGAACCTAGCTCTACTTTTATAGGCTTATGACCTTGAGGAAAATGACTCCACTTGCCAGAGGCTCTATGGTGTACACTTGCTATATTTGCTACTTAGCGTCCTCTCCTCCTTCTTGAGATTGTTACAGATTGTTAAGGTAACAGCTTTTTTGGGGGAGGAGAGAACTGTCTCTCTGCCACCCTCAACCCAGGTGGTTCTCGTGAAGGGGACTCTATTCCTGGATTCAGAGGTGAATCATATGACCTGAGCCAAACCAACCTGGCTTCACACCATTCTCCTGGCTTAGCAATTGGTTCAAGATGGACACATTGCAAAGTCAGGCCAATCAGAGTCAAAGGGGTCTATTCTAAGACTTTTGCTTGAGTTTGGAGGGAAGCACATTGAAATGATCAAGCCTAAATAACTTGAGAGCAGCTAGATGGGATCTGTGAATTAAGCCAACACAAAGGACAGCAGAGCCAATAGAGACTGAGTCTTGGTGTCACCATTTGATCTTTAGCTCTAATTGGACTAGAAGCCAAGTTTCTGGGTGACTTTACAGTTTGAAGAACTGAAAAATTAATTTATTTTATTTAAGCTATTTTGAGTTGGGTTTTTAGTAACTTGTTTCCAAAAATATCCTAATCTACCTCAGTTTCCTCACCTGTAAAATGGGAAGAATGATGCCTACATGATACAGCATGTTCTAAAGAGGAAATCCATGAAACTCTACATAAAGCATCTATTGCAGAGGCTTCAATGCAATCTGTTGCCTGCAGTGACTGCTATAATTTGCCATGAGATCTCTTTTTTAGGACCAAGGCATTTATTCTTCGAGCTGTCAAGAATTTAGTCTGTGCAGTGGACTTGCTGTTGTTTATACTTCCCCAGCATCCCAAACACAGCCTTCTGACAAACAGCCTTGGGATGATGCTGCCACTGTGGCTAGCATGGCATTTTTGATGTGGAGACTGGTACTCCTCTCAGCCTCCCTGGAAGTCCCTGGAAGTGGTGGGACTTCCAGACAGCCTCTGCTGTCTTGGGCCACGATATCTTCCATCCAGTCCATCAAGCAATGGTCAACAGAGGGGTACAGCAGAGGGGAACAAAGGATGAGGGTGCTCACTAAAACATCCAGTTTCTAAGTGTCACTTGGGGACCATTCTGAGGGGGCTTCCTATCTCCACAGCCTCCATGGTAGCATCAAGGGCCTCTGTTGTTCTGCCTCCTGTGTCTTATGTTCACTCTCTTATGGCTGTTGTTCCTAAGGGCATTCTCCAACAAACCTGGCTTAAGTTGGTGGCTTTTTACCTTCATGTCCCATACCCTACTAGAGATCCTATCCTTGCTAAACAAAATCTTGTGCCCTAGACTTTTCCTGTGACCTCTATATCTACCAAAAATGAACCTGATCCATGTTCAACTCCATTTGACAGATGATTTCTGGGATTATTTTGTGTGTTAGAGCAGGGTCCTCAAACAGGGGCAACTGTGCCCCCCCACCAGAAGATGTTTGTCAATGTCTGGAGACATTTTTGTTTGTCTCATCTTGGAGGGAGGAGAAGGTGCTACTGGTTTGAGGCAAAGGATGCTGCTTAACATCCTGCAAAGCACAAGATACCTCCCCAACAGATAATTAATTATCTGTCCCCAAGTATGAATAGTGCTGAGGCATAGAAATCCTGCTATAAAGGTAATGGCTAATAGGAGCATTCTTTTTGATAAAAGGTTGTGTTTTAGAATGGGGACTCCATTATCCCTTATAACAAATCCTTGACCATCCTAGATCCCTAAATATCAACATTAAAAAGAAACTACCCCCTTTTTGGAAGGTTTATAGAAGTCTTTATCTAGATGTGGGATTTAATGAATCTCTCAGGACCTTATTTTTCTCAACTGTTAAATGGGAATAAGAATAAAACCTACCCCAAGAATTTTGTGAGGAAAAAAGGATATTATACATATGAATCCCTTAGCAGAGTGCCCAGTGTACAATAAGCACTTGCCGTCAGCCACCATTATTACTTTATTTTTATTATTAGTTACAGAAAAACTTTTCAGTTGCTCTACATAGGGGGAATGAATTAGTGTTTTTGGGAATGAAGGAGACAGTTGCAGCCACAGCCAAAAATATGAATGAAGTCCCAAGAAGGAGGCTGTAGCTTAAGACAAGGAAGTCTAGTTCAGACTCCAGTTACAAAGCTAAACTATGAATCCAAAGCATCCAAATGCTCACTCCAAAATGGAGAGCCCTGAGTGGGGAAAATACAGCCTGCACTGGGGTTGTAGGGTTGTAAGTTTGGGGCTAATCTTGAATGAATATTCGCAGTCTTCTGTGAGAAAGTTGTCATGAGAGAGACCTGTGCAGGAATGATGCAATCTACCAAGCACAGTTCTGAAACACTGGAGTCCCCTGATAGATCTGAGGGGCTTCAGTAGCATCTCCCTGCAAATGCAGTGATGATTATTTACAACTATTCTTTATTAAATCCACACTGAGCGCCAGACAGTATACTCAGCTGGAGAACCCCCTCTATCCCTCACAATTACTCTACAAAGGGAGTAATCAAATTAGTAGAATTATACCTATTTTAAAATAAGGTAACTGAGGCATGGAAAGTTTAAGTGCCAAACCTGCTATTAATTCCTACAAAATACATGTAGTAGGGTGAGGAGAAAGGAGTGTACATACTTTGAGTCTGGGAGAGCCTGGACTTTTCTATCAATTAGCATTCTCTTCGGGTGTAAGGTAACTAGGAAAATAAAAATGAAAAAAAGAAACACTGCCAACTAAATACTGAAATAATTAGATGAAAGTCAATATTAACAAGCTTCTATGATTCTGGGGACGCAAAAGCAAAGATTCAGAAGCATCTGCCACACAGCAATTTTGTAGACTTATGGAAGGGATGTGATACAGGAATTCGTTCTTCCCTGGCTGGTTGATTGCTCAATATTGTCCAAGTAGCCAAGAGTCCCCTTTGTCCCAGCCAGAACTGTGTGAATGTTGAGGACAGTAACTTGTTAAATACAGAATCTACTAAGGAAACTCTTTCTTTTAGGAAACAGAGCCCTCTGCTCTATGCAGAGACTCAATTTGCAAAGGATGAGGGTGATCTTCTTTACTCAATCTACTGATCCAAATGCTAATGTCTTCCAGAAACACCTTCATAGACATACCCAGAAATAATTTTTACAAGCTCTCTGGAAATCCCTTAGCCCAGTCAAGTAGACACACATAAAGGTCTTTAAGCCTTAAGGTCCATAAAGCTTAAAACAAAAACACATTTTGCTTGTGCACCTGCAACATGGGCAGAGCTCAGTAGGGAAGGCTCCACTATGCTCTACTCAGCATCAGCTGTGGTTCCTCCCTTTAGGCTCAGATCTGCTTCCAAGATGGGTCAACCTCATGGTTTCCAGGTTAGTGCTGGCTATTGGCTGGGAGCCCAGCTGAGACTAAGGTCTGGGGACCTTGGTCTTTCCCCATGTAGGCATCTTCATGTGTCCTGGTTTTCATCACAGCATGATGGCTGGGTTTAAGAGTTTTATCTCAAGAGAGAGAACGAGGCAGAGCTGCATCTCCCATTATGAAATTCATGAAGCATTACATTCACCATATTCTATTATGGTGACAAAAGGCATCCAAGTTTAAGGGGAGGGGAAATAGACTTCATCTTTTGATAGGGATGGCAAGATTCTGTAGTGCGTATGGAAACCCTATCTACCCTGGAATTATTGTGATAATTAAATAAGATAATGAATATAAAGTGCTTTACTTGGCATCTGGCACAGAGTATATATTTTATAAATATTTATTAGATGGATGATGAATGGTAAAATCTCACATTTCCAAAGGGACTATAGCATTTATTATTCATCTCTACCTCACTTATGCCCATCCCATGGCAAGACACATAGTGGTGGTGTTCAATAAATGTTTCTTGGATAAGTAAAAAAAAAATATATATATATATATATATACACACATATATTTACATATATATATATTTACATATATATATGTATATATATATATATATGTTTCTTGGATAAGTAAAAATATATATATATATATAAATATATACACATATATTTACACATTTAGTTCCAGAACATTGTAGGTACTCAATTCTTGGTTGAGTGGGTGAAGACTTCATTAGCAAAGTAGATCTATAGCTCTTTAGAGATTCACTAAACCTGAAGGGTCAACTATCTTGGATTTAGCAATGAGGAGGCTGTTTCTGCTAGCCTTTGAGGACACTAAGGACTGCCTAAGAGGGCAGTGTGCTCAGGTTGAAAGAACTGTCATAATCCCAGACTCAGATTTCCATTAACAGTGATGCTGCTTCAGCAATGGCATCTCTTTCATTTGCAAAACACTTTTGGACAAATCAAAGCTGTCTTGTTGCTCTGTTGTCTATTGGATAATGACATGGTGAGAAATGGATTACTGCCTGAGAGAGCAAGACACAGATGGAAAGCTAAAAGTGGCCTAGAAGGAGTAGGGAAGGACAGAAAGGATGTCTTTGTGCCTTATTGAGGTGCTTGTTGGGAGATGGTGAAGGTTCTGCAAGGCAAGTCTAGTTACTCTGAATGTGGAATGGGATTTACCTCATCTAACCATGATCTTCTGCATCATTACAATTTCAGACCAACTGCAGTCCACCTAAGATAGGTCATATCAGAGAGACCATAGTTTATGCCCATAATATGAATCTCACTTACCTTGAGCCACTTTAGTGTTAGACCCATGAATTTCCCTTGTTTTAAGACACCCTCCTGATAACTCTGCCACATTCTTTTATGCATCTGACAAGTTTGCTGGAATATGTGCTATGGGACAGGTTGTCTTATGTCTTCTTGTCTCCAAAATAAAAATTATCAGAAAAACAATGGGCTTAAAGGTCAGGTATTAGATATTCTTCTGTGCCAGCCCTGATTCTGGCATTTACCAGCTATGTGAAATGGGGCAGCTCATGTAACTTTTAAACCTGAAATTTCTCATCTGTAAAATGGGGCTAATATGATAGAACTCTGGGGCTTGTTGTAAAAATTAGAAAAGGAAGCATCAAGTTTACAACACACAGTAAGCATTCAATAAATGATAAGTCTTTGTGTTATTATTATTATTGTGGCCCTAATGATGCCATCCTCCACTCATAGAACTGATTCATATTGAGGTTGTTTATGTGTGTTTTGTTTACGTATCAATAAACCCCCATCTCCAAGAGGATAAGGACTCTATCTCTCCCTTGGTATCTTCCATGCATCCCATTTTACTGGGTTTTGACACTCAATTACTGTCCATTGAATATGCAAATGTATATGTTTAGAGACCTTATTAATAATCACACAGAGCTTAATACAGACTATAAGGATATATAAGGATTCATGCAAACTTGTTTTTTTCTTCATACCCATTATCTTAAGGTAGATTAACTTCTAATGGCCAGATATCAGCACGATGCCTTTATTTTGCCCTTTTGCTTCTAAATTAATTGTGTTAAACACTTCCATTAAGGTCTCCAGACATGATATGTAGGGTCAATTACAGTCTAATATTAGCAAACACAAGGCTAGAAAAGTTGAATAGGAATGTACTTTCCCTCTCCTCTGAAAAATATAAACTTTCCCTATCTGATACATTAACTCCAGTGACTTCAGATTTTGATGTATGGCTTGGGGCACCAAATCACCTGGTTATGACTTATTTGGAAAAACAAAGGAGATAAGGCCCCCTGCAAAAAAAGAAGATGAAAACCAATAGGTTAGAACATCTCCAGGCAAAAAGATGGAGGTTATATACCATCTTGTTTCTATTGATAATGCTCCCTTTATAAGCTACTTCCCTTGTTTATGCAGTGATATGCGAGGAGGGTGAACTTGAAGGAAGGAGGCTGGAGATTTTCTTGACAAAGTCTTTGTAAAATCTTTTCTCTTCAAGGCATGCCTAGACTAGAACTTGGCTCACAAGGCATGAGTCCATGCTAAGGATATCTAAGGTACTTCCAGGCAAAGAGTATCCATCATTTCCATGACATCCCATGACCCCAAAAGATCCACAGTTGGTGGAAGGAGAAGGTGAGCCATAACAGAATAAATGTCCCCAAGAGATTATTCTTAGGATCCCCTGTATTTTCTTTAGATGGTTTCTTTACCTTTCGTTCAACAAGTTGGCTGGTGGACCAAGTACATCAAAGTTGGAACATTTCTTTATTATCCATCACTGTATCTTAGTGCCTAGCACAGTGTATAAAATATGACAGGTGCTCACTATAGGTTAGTTCATCCATACATTGAGCATATATTACAAATATTTGTTGAGCTTCTAGTGACATGTCAGACATATTACTTGACATAAGGGAAAGACAGAAGGAAGGAAGGAAAGAGGGAAGGAAGGAAGTACAGAAGGAAGGAAGTACAGAAGGAAGGAAGTACGGAAGGAAGGAAGGAAGGAAGGAAGGAAGGAAGGAAGGAAGGAAGGAAGGAAAAAAAAAAGAAAGGGATAAGTGAATTCTCCCTAAGGTCTTGCTCAGAGTAGCCCTAGTCATGTTTGTTATTTCTCATATGGAACCACTACTTTATTGAATTTTCTTCTTGTTTTTCAAGTAAATTACCCAGACCTTCAGTTCCTTTTTGGAGACTGATCTAAGCATAAAGAATGGCGATGGGAAGTTTTGGGGATTGTATTTATTGGCGGCTGAGTAGCCAGTTCAGACAAACGCAGTTCAAGAGGAATTAATATTATTAGAATATAAAATGATTCTAGATTAAATAAAAAGGACATGGCAAACAGATGGAAGCTGGAAAGGTAAAAGGCTATACAGGCTGGTATCTATATAGAGAATCAGCCAGAAAGAGGTATTAAGAACTTAGGCTGTGAGCTACAAGTATGTGCAGGGTATTTTTATGTGGCAACATGGGACAGGCATGTGGCTGCAAGGAATAGACAATTGTATGGTAGAGGGAACAGAGTCCACACAAAGATGCCCTCACTCATGACATAAATTGCAAGTACAAAAGGTCCCCCAAACCGCTTCTTGTTTTGATAATTTGCTAGAAGGATTCACGGAATTTTCTGAAAGATGTAATACTCACAGGTATAGTTTATTGTGGGGAAGGGACCCAGATTAAAATCAGTCAGTGGAGGAAGCTTATGGGCAGAGTCCAGGAAAGGTTTCAGATGTGGAGCTTCAACCATCCTGTCTCTATAGAATTATGGACAGTGTGATTTTCTGAGCATTGATGTGTGATTTCAGGTAAGGTATTGCCAATCATGGAGGCTCACTCAAGCTTTGCGGCTTAATTCCATACAGCTTGTGTGGTAGCCCCTCTGGAGTTAGATCTGATAACATGGGGCTGACCATTAGTCTCCAGTACCTTCAAAGGTGGAGCTGAAACTCTGTGGCCCAAAACCTCCATTATACAACACATTGTTAGATTCTCTGGTGGCCAGAATCCCCAGGCAAACAAAGTTACTCTTACCAAGCATGAACATCCCAAAGGCCTAGAGATTACATCCTAGTAACCAAGGGCAAAGGCCTAGACTTCTCCTTGGGTAAAGTTAATTTTTCACTGCACTATGGCCTTAGAGAATAGACACTGGGAACCCAGAATTGCCCCAATTAATCATACATTCATTCACTTCTCTGTGCAAAATACTGTACTAGGCACTTTAGGGGAAATGATGGGAAAGAAATGATTCTTGAGCTGACTCAGATGTGAGCAATCATAGGTTACATGGAGCAGGTGAAAGATGGAAGAGTTATCTAGCCAGAGAATATAGCACTGGAGCAAGAAATAGGAAAGTTTAGTGCATAGTCTCTGGGGACATGGGACTCTCAATTCTGATTCTATAAGGATCAGAATGAGCAAGTCCAACCATGTGGCCAGACCATCATTACAAGTCTTTCAGAGCCATAGAAAACAGACAAAGAGGAGTCACCAGCCAGATCTTTATTTCATTTTTATTTTCTTCTTAGTACATACTCCATCTGAAATTATCTTGTTTACTTATTTGTTCATTTAGTGTTTGTCTATCCCAGTAGAATAAGGGAAGATGTTTGCATATTTGTCTCACCACTCTGTTCTCAGTTCCTGGAAGAGTGCCTAGCACAAGGTAGACACTCATTATTCATTAATTAAATGAATTTTACTGCAACTCCATGCCACAAGAAGGATCTCTGAGCTTTCTACCTATAGGACTTTGGTTTCTCCAGCTAAATCAAAGGGAAACTCAGAGCCACCAACAGAGTGTCTAGCTCTATATCAACTCCCATTCATTTCTTTCAGCAGGAAAGTGATGCATTGTGTCAGGGGGAATAGGAGCTGCTGGTACTGTGGTGCATTTGTCCATTTAGATCTGCTGGAAAGCTGAGGAGTAATTATAGATGCAAACCTGCTGCCTTCAACTGTAAAAACTTCACACTGAGTTAATAAAGACTTGGGCACTTAGCTTCATGTTTTTGCATCTTAACACATGAAGGCATTTTGCAAAGGGTTGAGTGAACATAATTATCAATTTCCACATGCATATTACCATTCAGCTGGGGTCAGGCAAATTCTTCCTAAACACAGACTGTTGACAATGGCAACGAGCACTTGTGCTCACTTCTCTCATCCACCATGTGCAAATTTGTGTCACTTTCTTTTGACTCCATTTTTACTGCTTTCCACATAAACCTTTGATGAATGCAAAACATCAAAGCTGCTCCCCAAATCAATCCACTTGGGGATGGGGAACAAAATGAAATTTGACTTTGCTTTCTGTAGAGGAAATTAGGGGTACATCCTGGTTGGGGCTGTATAAATTAGCAGGGAATGACTTGGGGGCAATGCAGAGGTGGCTTCTTTTACTTATTGGAACATAAGAAATTCAGAGGCTGGGGTAGGGGATGGTATAAAATATTAAATGAAAAGGAGATCTTTTGTTTTGGAGAGGGAACGTGTATTAAATTATGGATATAAAATGAATTTAGGAGAACCTGGAAGGCTTAGTCAGTTAGGCATCCAAATCTTGGTTTCAGCACAGGTCATGATCTTGGGATTATAAGATCCAGCCCCACGCCTTCCCTCTTCCTCTGCTCCTCCCTGCTATGCCCTCTCTCTAAAATAAATTTTAAAATCTTGAAAGTAAAAAATGAATTTGGATAATTGGCTTATAACGGTATAATTATGTGGTTATATATATGTGGAAATAGTCTGGTGTAGAAATTGAATGGACTAAAATAGTAGAGTTAGAACATGAGTTGGACTCTAAGGCAAAAAAAAAAAAAAAAAGATGGTTGATTGTTTCTGTGATAGTGGTGATAGGTGAGCCAAGAACACAGGTGGAATTCAACTAAGTGGAGCGGAGGATTCTAAGGGTGAACACAGGCAAAACTCCAAATGGCTTGACTCTGAGACACCCTTCCCTTGCGTCTATGCCTGTGTGATCACGAAAGCCACATGCCTGGAAGGAAGTATCTAGTAATCAGGGGCAGAAGGACCCAGGTCTAAC
Source organism: Canis lupus baileyi (assembly GCF_048164855.1). Classification (NCBI taxonomy): domain Eukaryota; kingdom Metazoa; phylum Chordata; class Mammalia; order Carnivora; family Canidae; genus Canis; species Canis lupus. The sequence goes on along the minus strand of NC_132845.1, from coordinate 48,002,255 downwards.
AGCACTAATTTGGAAGGCAGTCTGAGGTGCAGTATAGAGGAGGCAATTTGTCTTTCTTCTGTCCATTCCTGCTGATCCACCTCCAATGTCTAGTGCCACTTAGTGGGCTGCAGGGCACAGTGTGGTAGCGTGTACACCTGCCGCAGAGCAAGTCTGCCTACACCATTGCCATCACTTACATCTCTGTGCCTTTGGGGAACTTACTTTCTGACGTTTTTCCTTATCTGTAAAATGAGCCCACATCTGAATTACATGACAGTCGCATGCCTTGCACAGTGCTGGCATGGAGCAAGCACTCATCAAACATTTTTTTACTGTGATATTTAATACAGTCCTCGAAGAGGAGACTGCCTGCACCCAATGAGAGGCTGGGTGTCAGTGAGGGCAGATTCCCTTCCTAAAAGGGACTCATGTCCTGCCAACACCTTGCAGTCTTTCCCCTTCACTCTCCGCTTGGTGGTTGATGCAGTTTCTCCTTCTATTCCAAAAACAAACATGCAAGCAAATGCGTATAGATGGTGTCAGAATGGTTCTGGAAACTTCAGCTCTTTAGAATTTGTATGGCTGGTCAAATGTGTCCTGTAGGGGGAGCCATTCCCTTTCCCTCTGTCCTTACAACCAGCCCATAGATGGGACTGGTCTGTCCTCTCAAAAGGATCAAGGAGATATGGTTGCCTTTGAAGGGTGTGGGTGGGTGGGGAGTTTTATATCTGATTTATGAAATGTGAGGATTGGAACATAAATGACACCTGCCTTCTCTCCTGGAAAGAATTAATGCATAAAAGCTGTGGACCCCTCCTATCTCTTCTCTCTACTCTTTGTGGGAGTGAAGAAATCTATGGTATTTCTCCAGGAGTTGGTTAGATAATGACCACCTAGACCCAAATCTTCCCCTGTGTAGGCCCCTATATCATTTAGCAATTGGTGTAAAACAAATTACCATAAAATTTAGTGGCTTAAAACAACCATTTATTATTTTTTTACAAGTCTGTGGGCTATCTGGGTAGTTTTTTTTCCAGCTTGGGTGGGCTCATTCATGCATCTTCAGAGAGTGGGAGGGTTGGCTAGATGCTGGTTGGGCTAGGATTGCACCAATGTGCAGGCTGCTCCATGTGTCTCTCATCCTCTGGCAGCCAAGTCCAGGCTTGTGCTTGCAGTGGTGGCAAGGATCTAAGAGTGAGTAAACCTAGTTATATAAAAGGACAAGAAGAGACCCACCCATGCTTTCAAGTCTCTGATTGCATGAGGTTTGCTACAGTCTTATCTTACAAGACAAGTCACTCATCTGAGCTAGGGAACTACAAAATTATAAGCAAAGGGTGCGCATGTAGTCAGGCCATTCACTGGGGCCATTCGTGCAATCAATCTCCCTAATCCCAAAGACTGCGATATGAGGTTTGAGGTGCATACAGCTTGCAAGAGTGAGAACAGTCTTATGTGGGGGCCTCGGAAAGCTTGATGATCACAAAGATTCTTGAGCCGAGTTTTAGAAGATGAGCATGTATGTGTTCTTTAAGAGGAGGAAGGGCAATCTAGGAGGAGAGCACAGCTCACCCTAAAGCTTAGAGGCCTGACCCAGCTTGGTGCATTGGAGGAATGGGGAGTAGCTCCACAGAATAAGTACAAAGGTACACGAAGAAAGCAGAAGTCCAAGAGGTTGGGCTAAATAGCTTAGGTTTTATCTTACAGTCTCCTGGAAACCACCAGAGGTTTTTATACTATTGAATTCTATGATCTGCTTTCCTTTGGAAAGATAACCCTGCCCAAGGAGTCCAGAGGTGAGGAACAGCCTTACACCCACCTGATCTGTAAGTCAGGAGACTTTTGTTGCCAAGTAATGCTCCTTCCTCCACCCACCCTGCTTTGTTTAGCCCTGTTGTTCTTCTCAATAACACAGCTAAGTGCTTCTAATTCACAAACCTGGAAGCCAGCTTTTGGCAGGGTCCTTAGACAAGGGCAGATCCAGACACCCTGGCCACCAAAAAAAGAGAGAGAGAATAAGAAAAGAACACCAGAAATCATGGCTAGCATACGAAGCAAGGCCTCGGTTTGCATTTTCATCCTGAAGCATCTATAATTAGACCGGAGAGAAATGATTTATTTAATCCATGTTGTTTCACACAAGATCCTTAGCAGCATGCAGTCGTATCTTTATTACTCCTGTGCATGCTACCTGTGTAACAGTTGAGAGCAACAATGGGGCTTTACTTATCTTCAGGAAGCCAGCCCATTCTTTTGATGAAGGAAAAATGGCCCCGGCCCCAGGTTGCCATAGACACTGGGGAAGGCTGTCACCGAGCTGCAGCACACCTATTTCCTGGTGACAAGCAGAATTAGAGGTATTGAGGAATCAAAGGGAAAAAAAACTAGCCTGTTGAAACAAAGGGTCCCTTCAGCTTCTCCTGACATACCTCTTTGCAAAAGCAGCCTCTGGTGCCCTTCTCCTTCTTCCCTCCTCCCTGAAGCCAGGTGAAATGGATTTGAATCTTAAAGATGGAGGCAGTAACCTCCACACAGGGCTCAAATTCACGCATAGGGCGAAGACCTACCTTAAACCACGTGAGTGGCTTCCTGTGGTTCCAACTTTCTTGATATACAAGCTTTGAAAGATCTGTCCCCTACCAGTGTTTCTGGATTCCTCAGTCACTCTGTTACCACCACACTGTTCTCCCTTGAGTTCATAAATATGCAACACATCCCATCTAGGGGACCTTTGCCCTTGGAATTCCTCCTTCCTAAATTCCCACCCTCTTGCCCTTTGTGTGGCTGGCTCCTTCTTGTTCCCCAGGTCTCAGTTTGAAGGTCGCTTTCCCCAGAGGACAGGCCTGACCATTATATCTGAAATAGCTCCTCCATCCCACTTATTCCCTATCACATCATCTTGGTTCTTGCCTGGTAATTTTCACAACCTACAATTATCTTTTATTTACTGTTTGCTTATTTATGGCTGGTCGCCCCCACTAGGGTGCAAGCTGCATAAAGTCAGGTGCCCAAGAGATGTATGTGCTTCTCTTTGCTTGGTTTCTTCCCAAGGCAGACACTTGAGGCAAGGATTCAGGTGCAAGTGGCTTACTTGGGAGGTGAAGGAAGTGCAGAAAGGAGATAGGAGTGAGACGAGGAGGGGAAAGCAGCCACTGAAGGACTGTGTTAACAAGTTTCCATTGACAAGGGGGTTCACAAACAACAGCAGCTTATTTTTCACAGTTCTGGGTGCCAGAAATCTGAGATTAGGCTGCCAGCCTGATCAGGTTCTGGTGAGAGCCCGTCCAGGCTGCAGATAGTTGATGTCTCCTGGTGTCTTTCACGGCAGAACAGGGAAGGGACCTTTCCGGGGTCTCTTTAATAAGGGTACTAATACCCATTCATGAAGCCTCCACCCTCATGACCTAATCACCTCCCAAAGCCCTCAAATTCCATTACATTGGAAATTAACTTTTAACATATCAATTTTGAAGGGATAGAAATATTTAGTCTATAGCTGGTGTGTTAGGAAATGAGTTACCATTGAGGTAACTGGGAAGCTCCTGGAGCCGGTGAAGGACACACAACTTAAACTTGATCTACCTGAGCAGTTATAGAGCCGGGATAGTCGCATGCCAGCTCACATCGGTCATTGAGGGCTGTTCCCAGTGAACGGGAAGTCTCCTTGTAAGCAAATAAGTAACATTGGATTATGTACTAGAAGTAAGGATTGTCTTTGGAGAGCTTTGTAGGAAAGAGAAAATGTGGTTATTACCAGAAGATGCCTACAATATAAGGGTGGGGGTAGGACACTTTGGGTGAGGCCAACATAGTAGGAGAGATAAGAGCCATGTGAAAGTAAGGGTCTGGCCAAAAATACCATGGAAGAAAGACAAGTGGAGGCTTTACATAATCAAAAAGGTACAAAGGTCAGCATGCCATATTTCTAAAATTGAGGTAACAGTTACATACGATGGAGCACACACATGTTGATGGCACAACCCAATGAATTTGTTGTACCTCTGTTTACATCCATATAACCACCACCCAGATCAAAATATAGGATGTTTCCATCCCTCCAGAAAGTTCTCTCATGCCCCTTTCCAGTCAATAGCTCCTCCTTATCCCCAAGAAATCACTCTCCTGAATTTTATCACCAAAATTAAAATTTAAAGTAACATATTTTGGGACTCCTGGGTGGCTCAGTGGTTGAGCATCTGCCTTTGGCTACCGGCTTGGTGCAACTCCAGGATCAAGTCCCACATCGGGCTCCCTGCATGGAGCCTACTTCTCCCTCTGCCTATGTCTCTGCCTCTCTCTCTCTCTCTGTCTCTCATGAATAAATAAATTTTTTAAAGTCTTTAAAAAATAAATAAATAAACTAACATTTTTATTTATTTATTTTTTAATAAACTAACCTTTTTAATGTATGGAAGTTGTAAATACTTGTAGAAAATTCATGCAGTAAAAAAATTTGAATGCAATACGTTGAATCACCCATAATCTTACAGTCCAGAAGTAGCTACCCTGAATATTTTCATCTCTTCTTTATTGTCTTTATTACACATTTTTATTTTAACTTGAGCCCATACTGTATATTCAATTTCATATTCTGTTTTTTTTAAATTAATCATTAGGACATAAGCATTTTCCAGGTTAATTACAAATTTTTTGTAAACATTGTTTTACATGGCTTCAAATATTCCACTGAGAAATTTAGCAAAAAGTACTTACCAATTTCATACCTCTCAGCTATTTTAGTTTTTCCCCCACTATTTTACAGTAATGAGTGCCTTTTTATAAAAAGCTCTCTGGCTTTTGGATTGTTTTATTAGAATGGGGGTGGAAGTACAGAGGTAAAATAATACATATTCTTTAAACCCTTGTTAAATATATCTATATTTAATCCCCAACTGACCATGGTTCAACTTAGGATTCTTTGACTTTACAATGGTGTGAAAGCGATATGCATTCAGTAAAAATTGTACTTAGAATTTTGAATGTGGATCTTTTCTGGGGCTAGTGATATGCAGTCCTCCCTTGTGATGCTGGGCAGTGGCAGCAGCCATACCTTCATGTTAGCCACAATCATGGGAGTCAACAATCAACACAATGACAACCCTGAAATTTATCATTTTCAGTAGGATATTCAATAAATTCCATGAGATCCTCAACACTTTATTATAAAATAGGCTTTGTGTTGGATGACTTTGCCCAACTGTAGGTTAATGTAAATGATGTGAGCATGCTTAATGTTGGTGAGGCTAAGCTATGATGTTTGGTAGGTTAGGTGTATAATGTGCATTTTCAACTTTTGATATTTTCAACTTACTATGGGTTTTTCAGGATGAAACTCCATTGTAAGTTGAGAAAGATCTGTATTCTCAAAGAGCTTTCCAGAACAGATTGATTTATGCTATCACCTCGGTACACAAAGGGTACCCATTGAGCATCCCACTCACCATCATTAAGCACCATCATGGGTTTTTTTTTGTTTGTTTTTTGTTTTTGAAACTTGAAGTACTATCTGGAAAAACTCACAAAAGCTCTCCAAAGAAAAACTCTGTTTAGTGTCCTCTCCAAAGAACAGTGCTGGCTTATTTTTCCTCTCGTATTCTATAATGTTGAGATATTCTGAATAGGTGACCTCAGAAATCACTTTGATTCAACATCTGGAGCCATCAGTGAGCAATGCGTAGGGAGGACAGACAAGGGACTTCTGTGGGCTGCCTTGGAGCAGGGTCACAGATGGCCTCCCATTACATAACCTCCTTCAGAGGAGTACATTCTGTTCACCTCTCATTTCATCATGGGCATGGAAAAGGAAGAAGTTGACAGACCCAGTCTGTGACTTGGACAGCTTCAGAGGGTGCCTTTGTGAGGGTGGGACAATGTGAGAGCTGATAATTACAGTGCAGAGCACAGCTGAGAGGCATAATGATCAGGCCCAACCTAACATTTAGGTCAGACTCGATAATGGCCTTTGAAGGCATTTTCTGCTATTTAAAATCACCCTCCCATCTTCAGGAAATCCGGCCTCTTGCACTGGAATAAAGGCCAGGATATGGGTGCATGCTATCTGTAAGGCACTTTCAAACTTGTTTCTAGGAAAGCTACTCCAATGAAAATTCCTTACCATGAGCAGGAAAACTCAATTCTCATAGACTTTCTAAAAGCCCAAGAAAGTAAGTCCATAATGGTCGTGTCAGGAAGCAAGAGGTTCATGTGAACAGGTAGTCTTCTAAATCCACCTTGGAAGTACTGCTTCTTTGCCTAAGGTTAGATATCCTTGGGCCTATGCCTATCCAACATGGTTTCCCTCCCTCTAAGTGCCTTTGAATCACATGACAATCACCATCACTAATTTTTGTATCTTTATTCTCAAATCCATCATACATAAAAACGATGGCCACACAGTGACTTCTGTAGTGAATATGCATGTGTAGGTATTGTAGGATACATTATTAGGTGCTGTAATATTTATCCACAACAGTTAATGTCATTTCTGTGACAGTCTCTCCCTACCTAAGAAAAAAGGAAGAAGAAAAGTGTTTTGTGTGTAAACATGATACACAGCTAGTGAGGTTAGATACTCCGAGTTTCCGGAACCCAGACATTCTTGGTTCTTTTGTGTTTATTCTGTGATCGGCTGTTTATAATGCATGCCCACCACCATCTACCCCCCAAAGAAAATGATTTCTATTTCCATGGAGATTAGACTGGGAATAAGAAGGCAAATACCTGGATACTAGACCCGCCAGATAGCCTGGATCTACCCACAGGTGCAGCACCTGTAGTGTTAGCTGGTGGTCTCCCTCTCCCATAGCCTCATGTTGCTGGGTGAGCTGCTCCACCTTGCAGACATGTCGCAAGCCTAGGGACTAGACAACAAGTGGCCATGCTTTCTATTTTTTTTATTTTTTTTATTTTTTTAAAGATTTTATTTATTTATTCATGATAGTCACAGAGAGAGAGAGAGAGAGGCAGAGACACAGGCAGAGGGAGAAGCAGGCTCCATGCACCGGGAGCCCGACGTGGGACTCGATCCCGGGTCTCCAGGATCACGCCCTGGGCCAAAGGCAGGTGCCAAACCGCTGCGCCACCCAGGGATCCATCCCCTGGCCATGCTTTCTAAACATCTTTGTCATTACTTCCAGAGTTCCACCCATTTCCTTGCAACACTGAACACGTAGGGTGCAAATCCCTGAGATTTTCAGAACACCAAACCAATCATTTATACACTCGGGAACCCTCTTGTTGACCTGGAAGCCTCTGACTCAATGTACTCCAAAGACACTCCCCTCTCCCAGCCATATACTCTCTTAATAGGTTTTTGAGAATAAAAATCTGAAAGTTTATGGTGGTGTCTTCAGCTTTTGGTCACCCAAGCCAAAGACACACAAGTGCCAGGCTGCCTTCTTTAAATGGGAGTGGAGAGAAAAGATGGAATATAAAACAAAATATAGATGGGTTCTATCCTTTCTGAGTCTTCCCTGCCCACCCCCCAGCCACACACACACACACACACACACACACACACACATTCACAAACACCCAGACAATCTCAACAAATTATCCTGCCATACTTGTATGTTCTCTTACTTAACTCCTATTTATCCTTCAAACTCCTGGCTCAGAATCTTCTCTGGGACAACTTATTTGTCCATTTCCACCAGTGCAAAACAAATCACCTCCTTCTTCTACTGACTTTGTTATATGTGCCTCACTGAACTCATAACACCAAATTAGATTTTCAGTTTTTATAAATTATGATTGACTTGTGGGCAAACACCAATGTGCTCTCCCATATTTGCCTCCCTAGAGTTTAATTCAGGGTCAACTACATAGTAGGTACTCATTAAATGTTTTCTAATTATATTAAGTGTTATTGTAATCCTGACTTCTAGTTTATATGAATAATAACACTTAACAATGAGCACTTATTATATGTTAGGCACTATTCTAAGTGTCTTTTTTATGCTCACTAAATCCTTACTGATTTGGGAGGTAATAGTATCACCCTCTACTTTACAAATGAGGAAACAAAGGCCCAGAGAGGTTCATCAACTTGCCCAAATCACACAAATGGTAGGTGGTAGAGTTGGGATTTTAGTTCAAGTCATCTGGCTTTGAGTACAGTCCATGAGTTTATCCTGCTGTTTGATATCATCCCCTGAATAATCACACAGTACTATAAATTAAGACTGAAGGGTTCAGTCATAGGAAGAATAGTGATAAAATGATTTCAAATTAACCTAAGGATAACACTCCTTTTCCACCATCAATGATAAATATGCCAATGTATGTTAACTCATTTGTTCCTTTGCTCCCTCTATAAATATTTATTGACCAATGACTGTTCCAGGGATGGTTTTAGAAGTTAGCTTTCAAGGAAAGGATGCAGCCCTTATCTCCAAAAACTTAGAATTTAAATTCATTTCAATTTAACTCTCCTTCAACAAACATCTCCAGAGAATTGCAAGACTATGTTAGGTTCTAGGGATACAAAAAAGAACCAGGAAGAGTCTGAGATCCTTTAGAACTCATACATGGTGGAGGAAACAGACACGACTATCTTGATTAAATGGGAAGGGCCGAAACAGACCAGAGCAAATACCTGTGTGGGAGAGATGGAGCCCAACTCCAGGCCTCTATAGAAGGCCTCCTGGAGGAAACAAGGCTGCACCTGAATCTTGAGAGAGCCACAGATGTTGCCCAGGTGAAAAGAGGTGGGAGAACTCCAACACAAGCAAACAGGCTGGTGTTGCTAGAGCCAAGTGAGAAGTAGTGACAGGAGATAAGGTTGGAGAACATGGAGACATAAGCAGGAGAACATGGGGACACCAGCCAGAGAACATGTTGGAAAGATAATATGTTTCCAGAAGACCTATGAGAACTTTCACTTTCTACATCCTGTTCAACAGCAATGAGATGGAAACAAACTAGTCTTCAGGAAAAGGAGGGGAGCTTCTTTCTCAGATGACTGTGTAAAACATAGGTCTTGGAAGATAGCTATCATATGGGCAATTATTGCCTCTCCAGGCCAATAAGTACTTAAAATAAGTAACTAGATTTCCAGGCTGGACTCCTACTTCATATGAGAAGGAAACTGCTCTTAAATAAGATGGATGTTCAGATTATCCCATAAGTGACAGAAAATAATGTCAAGGGGGGAGAAAAATGAATAAAGATGGACCTGAAAAGAATAATGAAGGGGTATTAGTGTGTGGTTTATGATGCATGGTATTTTGTTAATGTCAAACTTTCCCAGGTGTGTCATATAAGTCACAGAACAAGGCAATGGATGGAAGTTTTATTTTCTCTTATTTGAAACAACAAGCCCCTATGAACTAAATAAAAATATAGGGGCTTGGGAACATGGGGAATTGATTTACCAGGACATAAAATTGATCAAAGGGATTATGTTTCACCATATAGCAACAAAAAACACCACTGCCATTTCTGTTTGCCCCTTCAAAGATTATTGAGACCTTTCATGATGCATTATTACATGGGATCTTATCTCAGTCCTGGGAAAGTTCTATCATCCCCATTTTATATGATGAAGAATGACAGGGATGAAGCTTGTTCCAGGTATTTCAGCTAGTAAGGAGCCAAGCTGGAATTCAAACTCAGGTACACCAACTCTAAAATGAATTCATTTGGACTGTATAACCCTCTCCCCCACCCTTCTGAGCAAATGTCCTCTGAGTCACATTTAACCATCAACCTTGATAAAAATCTCTTCCACATAGTTGAAGTTCCTGTATTTGGAGTGGTTGGAATTCCAATAACATTGTTCTCTACTTCTCAGCCAGTGAGCATCCCCAGAAGAAATAGCTTATTGTCTCAAAGGAAACAGTGTAACGAAAAGTCCTTTTCTGGGCAGCCTTAGTACTGTCTGTTTTGCCTTTGGATGAGTTATGATTCTCAAGAAGCAAAGCCGCCCCTCAAAACTGGAGGTGAATAGGGTAAATTTTATTGCCCAACCTAGTTTTATTTTATTTACAGAATGTGTTGTTTTGAGCCATTTTTTTTTCTTCTTTTTAAACTTTATATTTTGAAATAGTTATAGATTCACTGGAAGTTGCAAACAGAGTAGGATTCCACACACCCTTCAGCTGACAGGAATACCTAACACATCCATAGGACAATATCACTGCAGAGGGATTTTTAATATTTTTTTCTGAATTAGTCACAAAAATTAAAATAAAATGAGCAGGCAAATGTCAGCAACAAACCTAGGAGATCTAATATAAAAGTCAAGAGTTTTGGTCTTCCTTAGAAACTTGGAAGACCTAGGAGCGTGCTCCTGCATGGACACTATTGGTGGCCAGTTATTGATTGCTACTTGTCAACAGCAAGCATCCTTTAGGTCTATAAATCTCTGTTCAGTTGCATTACTTGTCTGGTTTCTGGAGGCAGAAGAGTTTTAAGTGCACAGAGGGGAAGTTTGGAATGACCTTGGGGAATCTCTCCAGTACCTCCCTTAAGGCATGGACTTATATGTCTTCAGACTCACACATAATGGCTTCAAGTGAGAACATCTCTGAAAATGGGGTTTTTAAGCTGGGCTCCACAGATCCCTATTGTTGAGATTTGATAATTCAAGGAAACTCTGGAAAGTATGGGACACTTTTGTGTCCCTATGATCCTAGGAAGTGTAGGCATTTGCAATTTAGATAGATATATTATTGTTGCTTACATCTCCTCCTCCATGATTTAGCTCTTGCCTTCCCTACAGACAGAAATGGAGTTCCAGGCACACTTCACATATATTCTTCTTCAACTGCTTTTATCTTGCCTTAGGTCACTGTGAAATAAGATTTATTCCTTCTCTGCCATGCCATGTTCCTTTCCATTTTTTCCCCACTCCCCACCACTTGCCATAATTATTTCTGTGGTGAGCTCAATTGATCCCTGGACTTGGATCATACCCATACCCCTTCTTTAAACAAAATATATGCAGGTTTTAGGTTAGTGGAAAAGACATTTGGAAAGTAATTTCAAGGCAGAAAAAAGAAGACTGTTAACAGAATAACTAGGAGTCATGCTAAGAGATAGCCAGTTTTTACATTTTCAGATCTGGGTGTCTTATAGTTGCTCTCTGCTTAAGGGTCAGACTATGTCAAAGGTCTCCTTTTCCCCTCTACTTCAATAAAGGGAATTACGCTCTGCCCTGATCCCCCAATCCAGCAGGAAACTGGAGAGATGGAGTCAGATGACTGACAGCTCACCTCTAATGCCAAAGAAAGGAAGAGACGAGCACCCTTCAAGAGACAAGAGTGCCAGGGATTGGGAATAGAAAGTAGAGGAGATATAAAGGGAGAAGTTTCTTTTTAAGGAAAGGGGAGCCCCAAGTATCTAAAATGAACCTCCCTCACGTAGAAACACACTATTTTAAAAAAGCCATCTGTAAATTCATAGATTCTATGGAGCACTTGAGGGGTAATAGTCAGAGTGAGTATTTACCAGGCTTCCCCTCTTCCAAGAAGTATATAAGAAGACTTGATCCTCCCAGAACATACATCCTCCTCCGTTGTGCTTGCTGAAGTATTAACTCAACCCCTTAACAGCAGCATTTCATGTAATCACAGCCCCAGCTGCCCATGCTGGTAAATCGCTGAGATCACTGCCCTTCTAATGGGAAGTTTGGAAGGTCAAAAGAAGCAGATTTGGCTCCCAACTGGGCTTTTGAGAGCTGACCTTTTATTTCCTCCATTGCTCTCCCGCACACAAGTCCTCATTTCCCAAGAAGGTCCCTGTAATTGGGCTGAACACAATGGCAGCAGGGCGGACACTTGGGGAGGTGGCAACTCAGACTCAAATTCAAGAAATTATAAATCTGAGGGCTCAAGAGGCCATCAAAAGCCATTTGGTCCAGTTTCTTGCTTCTGCCTCAATCATTCTCTATTTGGATGTAACAAGTCCTCCCCTAAGCCCCCATGTTCCAGATGTATCACACCTGAAAGATGGCTTTCTTGGGTAGACAATTCTAGCATTGCCTCAGGTAACCTTTCAAATGTCTCCTTTATTAAATAAAAAAAAAAAAAGTCCAAGAACTGTGCCTACATTGCCTTTGCTTTCTTGTTAAGGTCAGCTCCTCTTGTATTCTCATTATCCAAGATGGAAGAGATGGAGGACACCTCATTTTGCAAGGGAATGTAGACAGTAATTAAGTTGCCACATAGTCTTTTCCTTTCTGGGCTAATTCCAATTATTTTTAACCTTTTCACATGGACCCTTTTTTCTGACCTTTTAATGAATTTTTGCTGCTTACCTCTGGTCCTTCTCCAGAGGTTACATCTTCTTCAACAGTTTGCTAAAACTTTTCAATAGGAATAATGAAATGATTACTATTTCCCCCCTGGCTGTAATAGCAGGCACCCAATTTTGAGAAATATTTAATAGGAATTATATGCCTAATTTTCAGCTCCATTTCTGCAATGACATTTTCCACTGAATGCATCAGCTCTGCTGTCTTTTTCAACTTAATGTTTTAACTACAAAATAAGACGATCACTGGAGGTATTTTCAAAGAATTATCAAGGCCCTACTAAGTATGTAAGAGTGTGTAACAGATAGAAAATCAGTAGATATTGTTAGGTCCTTGTGATATAAGCATCCCAGTGATGAGAATGGAAACCAATATCCTTTGAGTAACTACTGTGGGCTCAATACATATTTAATCTCCTAATCCTCCTAGAATCCCTTCAAAATGGATGATATTGCTACTTTCCAGAGGAGCAAACTAAGATTCAGAGACTGAATGCCTTGCGCAAGTTCTTGCAGTTAATTATGTGGCAGAAAAGTGCTATAAGCCCAGACTTGTCTTGCCCTAAAGCCAATACACAGAATTTTCAGGGTTTTGGTGGTTTTCACTGTGCTCACATTTATGAACTTGGATCCCTTATATTCCAAGTCAAGGGTCATCTTGAAAAGACCAAGTTGATATGAATAATTGTTATTTATGATAAATGCTGTTATCTTCTGGAAGCCAACAGGGAACTCACAGCAGGGAGGATTAAACCCTATCAGGATTTTCCCAGTGGAATTGCCATGACCCTGTTCTCTATGGTTGGAGAGACACTTCGGAATGGAGAGTCAATGCATGGAGCCTGGGACCAGTCTGGTTTTCATCTCAACTTCTCCACTTACCAACTGTGCAGCCTTGAGAAATATGCTTGACCTCTCTCTGCTTCCGTTTTCTCATCTGTAGAATAGAAATACAGATAGCACTTATCTCTCTGTGCTGATGGGGGTATTAATACATTTAACGTGTGTAGAACTGAGCCTGAAGTAGATTAAGTGCTGAGTATTAGTAACCATTGGCATCTCTGAAATCTCTTCTCCCCAAGGTATGGTAGCTTTCAATGTCCATATTTTCTAGAGCCATATCATCATTATGGTAACCATGGCAAAAAGGCTTCTCTAGATGTTTCCATGGCATTTTGTTGTTGTTGTTTCCTTAAGCAAAACTTGCAAATCTCTTTTGAGAACTAAAGATATCTAATTTTTCTAGGCCAAAGGGAATCTAGGTTTCTATCAGAGCCATAAAAGGCTTTAAGCAAGGATATGGGGAATTAGACAGGATGTCCTAAAGCAATTAGGCACACAAATGGATGAGATAAAATCAAATCTATCTGAAATACAAGGTCCTATGAATACATAGGAGCTTTAGCAGAATAGGGAATGGGACAGGATTCCAAAATGTCTTTGCTTACCTGAGCAATTTGTTTTTTTCTATGTCCTTGAACATAAAATTTATATTGAAGCAAAAATATATATAGGAAAGGACACCAGTCTCCCATTTTATTTCTCTATTGATTTTCCTACTTAACACAATATTCAAATGTTTAAAAATAAACCATTTTGCTTGAACTATCAAAATTTGTAGGGTGAACAAATTTTCGTTGTTTTTTTTTTTTTTCTCATATTTTGGCCAAAGTTAAATCCACCAGAAATAATTTGAAAAACTGCCTTTCTGCAGTTATACTCTGATGAACTTGAAATTGTTTAAAATAACAACAACAACAACAACAACAACAAAAGCCCTTGGGATGGACATCAATTTCCACCAACTTGGGCTCAATCCCTTATCCATGATATACTTTACCATCATTTGCCTGATACTTTGTGTGTTTGTCTCTCCTTTCAACTACCTTTCAGATCCCTTGAAGGGAGCAATCTTGCTGAACCCCTTTGAAATCCCTGCATTTCTGAGTAGTCATATAGTTTTCTCATTGTGTGTGCTGGGGAAGCCACAATTCACAGAATGGGTGCATCTCTGCTCTCAGGCGATGTATGTTGTTAAAATAATAGAAGTTTTGCTACACAAAACAAAAACAAAACCTGGGCATATTCTTGAAAGCTGGTCTTTTCATTAATTAGCATAATGGATCAAGTAAATAGGGAAGAAATTATGTTTGAAAAAGAACAGATTACCTACAGGGCTGAAATCTCGTCACACGATACGTTTGCAGTGTTAGTGCATTTTTCATTTTAAAGAGGGATCATTCGTTAAGCCTAGAGGCATTCTGTGTTCACAGTATATTCTGAACAGCACCAATCTCCTTCCAAACAAAGGAGAATACAACTACTTTATAATAAGGAGACCGGCTAGTAGACTCCTTGAATGTTACTGAGGTGCTTAGCTAAGCTCTGCTAAAATCCTGGAACACTGATTCCATCCATCCATCCCCCCATTCTTTCGTTCATTCTTTATTCCAATGAGAATTATTGAGCACTTACTATATGCCAACTATGGCTTGTCTGACCCAGAAACGTCACCAAGCCAACAAAAAAAGCAGGCAATAGATGGTCTAGACCTAAAGCACACAGAGGCTGTCTATCCTGGGGATATGAGGTTAAGTCAGGTGGGTACAATAGCCAAACTGTGGAAGGAGCCATATGTCCTTCTTTAACAGATGAATGGATAAAGAAGATATGGTCTATATATATAATGGAATATTATTCAGCCTCATAAATGACAAATACCCACTATTTGCTTCAACATAGATGGAACTGGAGGGTATTATGCTGAGTGAAATAAGTCAATTGGAGGACAATCATCATACGGTTTTAGTCATATGTGCAATATAAGAAATAGTGAAAGGGATTATAAGGGAAAGGAGGGGAACTGAATGGGGAAAATTAGAGAGGGAGACAAACCATGAGAGACTTCTAACTCTGGGAAACAAACAAAGGGTTACCGAAGGGGAGGTGGGGGGGGGGATGGAGTAAGTGGGTGACGGTTACTAAGGAGGGCACTTGATGGGATGAGCACTGGGTGTTATACTATATGTAGGCAAATTGAATTTAAATAAAAAAATATATTTTTTTAAAACTCAGGTGGGTGAGGGATCCCTGGATGGCTCAGCAGTTTAGCGCCTGCCTTTGGCCCAGGGTATGATCCTAGAGACCCGGGATCAAGTCCCATGTCCAGCTCCCTGGATGGAGCCTGCTTCTCTCACTGCCTGTGTCTCTGTCTCTGTCTTTCTGTGTGTGTGTGTGTGTGTGTGTGTGTGTCTCATGAATTAATAAATAAAATATTTTTTAAATTTTTTTTAAAAAGTCAGGTAGGTGAATTCTTCCTCCAAGCTGTGCTCAAATGTTACCTCCTCCATGAATCCCTCTATCATTTCCTCTTGCATTCTCAAAGTGTTTACTCAAAACTTCTATTTTCATGTATTTCCTTTGTTATATTATTGTTACCTTGGATGCAGTGAAACACAGTGGCAAAAAATGAATTTTAGAGGGATGCCTGGGTGGCTCAGTCAGTTAAGCATCTGACTCCTGGTTTCAGCTTAGATCTTGATCTCAGAGTCATGAGTTCAAGCCCCACATTGGGCTTCATGCTCAGCAGGAAGTCTGCCTCTCTCTCTCTCTCTCTCTCTCTCTCTCTTTCTCTCTCTCTCTCTCTCCCTCCCCCTCTGCCCCTCTTCCCACTCATGTTCTCTTTCTCTCTAAAATAAATAAATAAATAGGTAAATAAATATTTTTAAAAGAAATGAATTTTATCTATTTAATTTTTTTTAAGAAATGAATTTTAGAGTCAGATTGAGATTTGCATTCCAGCTTCAACCCTTTCTCACTCTATGTCCTCAAACATAGGAATTAATCCCTCTGTACCTCAGTTTCTTTACCTGTGAAATAGGCATAATAAAAGATTGCCATGAGATATAACAAATGCAGGTAGAGACCACAGGCATTTTAACTACCACAAGCAGCACTAACTGAATCTTTCCAAGTGCTTTAGGTTATGTTAACTCATTCAATTTTCACAATAACCCCACAAAGTAGGCACTTTACTTATTTTGGATGAGAAAAAGATGAAGAGACATTAAGAAAGTCTCTCAGTGTCACACAGTGAATTACGTGCTGGGTCTGAGTTTTGAATTGAGGTATATTGCCTCCAGGATTCCGGATCTTGCGACTGCTATATCGACTTCTATAAAAGAACATGATCGGCATTAATAAGTTGTAGCTATTATTCTTAAAATAAATATAATTTTAACGATATTTTCCCATCACTATGTTCATACCATCTTGAAACAAAAACCATGTCTATTCATCCATCTTCCTACATCTGTGCTTTGCACATAGTAGGTCTACAACATTTGTTCATTGGATTGAAATACCTTTCCTAAAAACAAAATAAAGCAAAAGAAAACAAAACAAACAAGTAAACACTAAGAGATATACTATGTTAAAAGATAATTCTATCCATTTTTTTTGATAAACGATTTTTCCAGAACCCTGGGGACTAGTGCAAAACGCAAATTTTTGAACACTTTAGAATGGCACCCTCCATTTCAATCATTTCACAGCTCAGCTTCCAATTCTTTTCTTCCTCTTGCAACTCCTCACCATAAGCCATTCTTAGAAAATAATTCTCACCTTCCATTCTAGATTTGCAACTTTTATTTATTTGCAACCTTGCAAATAGTCATCTGCCCACTGGCTCAGGGGAACAGGCATCTATGCCTAGAGATTTAAAAAGAATAGAGATGTCCTACATCTTCTGAACTGGGAAGTACAGAAAAGAGGATTGAGGGCAGAGTGACCAAATTCTTCAATTGATTGTGCACCTTTTCATCTATCAGACACTATAGGATAGAAATTCATAACATGAGACTTTACAAGTCTGGGTACAACTTGAAGACAAGTTATTTTTATTTTGTTATTAGAGCTAAGCACATATTTCCTTATAAGTCTTAATTTTCTTACAGGTCTTTGACCATGAACTCACTGCCAGAAGGCAGGAAGCTGAGTCAGTCCAGAACCAATTATGTGAGCCAACTGACTCTCAGATTGACCAATCACTGGGAATAACCATGCCTACCACAAAACGGGCCATTGGGCATGGTCTAGGAAAACAAAAAAACAAAGCAGTGAACCAAAATTTTTTTTTCCCTCTTTCTTGCATCAAGCTGTTGTTTTGTTGCTGGGTATTCAGCCTAATAAGGCTTTGGTAAAGTTGGGTGTTAGAATATAGAATCAAGAAATAATCATATATCTGAGCTGTATGGAAAGGTACAGTCGACCAACTTCAACCCTCTCCCCAAATCAGAAATCTCTTTTGGCCATTCCATTTTTTTTCCTTTTTGACATCTTCTGAGCACTTGCTTGGTTCCAGGCATTATGATAGGCATTGTGGCTAAGGGAAGTGAACAACTGAGTTCTTTTCCTGGAGAAGTTCACCATGTAGATGCAGAAAGAAACAGGTAAACAGGTAACCACTGTAAAATCTTGGGCCATCAAGTTCAAGATGCTAAGGTCAGGTTGGACCATCAAAGTGATCTGGACAGCCTGCCTCAGGTAGGGATAACTGAGGTGGGTATTGATGGATATATAGGAGTTTTCTCTTATCCAGCTGAGGGCATGTCCCAAAGAGCTTTTGCTCAACCATTTCTCATGAGGAAAACATTAGTCCTTTTCAGTAGTTAGCCATGTTGATACAGTTGCTGGAAATTTCCTGAACCTAAATATGCCTCTCTTGTCTCTGGTTCTATGTTTTGGAAAAATTCTTTCCTTTTGATAGGGTCCCATTGACACTGAAACACAGCCCTTATGCCCCCTCCTATCCAAATAAACATTTTTTAATTAGTCCTATATAACTTAATATCCAGTTCCTTTGTCTTTCCAGTCACCCTTTGCTGGTAAAAGGGGCCTTAACTAAGTATTTTTCATTTAATATCTCTATCCTCACAACAAATCCTTTAAGAGACTATTTTTTTTACCCCATTTACAAATGAGAAAATGGAAGACTCAGTAAGTAACCCATCCAAAGTAACATACCAGAGCCCTCGCTTTAAACTGTTAATAATACTGCCTCTTAGATTCCCACTGATTTCATTAAAATGATCAGAGATAGAGACTTGATGTACCCTTTGCTACCTTTTAGCTCAGGAAAGGCATGATATCAAAGCAGTAGAATGCCCTGGAGCCAATTAGGAAAATGAAGTCAAACCCCTATCTGTAATTGTGTTAGGCTTGGCCGACAGTGTCCTGAGCACAGAAGGCAATGTTTTTGTTGTAAGTGTGATGTAACTGTCACAAGTACATGGAACCCACTGTCTGAACTGTGGAACATAAGTCACAATTGTATTTGTGCCCAGTAAACACAACACAGCCCATGCCAAGCTCCTTGCCACATCCCTGCAAGCTAAGACCCCGAAACTGTGGGACTCTGCCTGTCTATGCCTATGTCCCTGTCTTCCTGTCCTCATATGTTCTTATGGTTCTTCATCTTCTGCTCTTTTTCTAAAAAAATATGAAGGGAGACATTTTCAGTTGTCACACCTGAGAGTGAGGGGTTGGGTGCTACTGGCATGGAGTGGGTGGAGGCCAGGGATGCTGTTCAACATCCTCCAGTGCACAGGAGAGCCACCAACACCATAGAATGATCCAGCCTCCCATGTGGTTGGTGCAGAGGCTGAACCACCCTGCCATGGCTACATTGGCTCATCTGCTTCATCCTCTATCCACTTGCCCCTTCTCCCCTCTTTTGCCTTCTTCCCTTTTGTTTTCTCTTTCTCGTTATCTCATCCCTCTCTCAAATCCTCTGTTCCATTCAACTCCTTTCCTCTTTCAGTGACAAAAAAAAACAAAAACAAAAACAAAACAAAACAAAAACACACAGCTTCTACTCAGTGAGCAAACTTGATGTCTAAAAACCCAAGCAGCAGTAGTAGCCAGAGGCAAATAATATGGTGGAATTTAGGATGCCAGGACTTGTTAAAGTGGGGTGCCTACAAATATTTCTTCCTCTGAGCTTCAGACCTGCTGGAATTTGCAAACCAATGATCCCTAAAAGGCAACACTAATCTTGTGTCTTGACTGATGAGAATCCAGTTACTTGGAAAGACTCAATGATCCCCAGTCCCAAGGGCTGTTTCCAGCACTGATTGGGTACCACACCATACATGATCATTAGATCATCCATGTAGTAGGATACTCAGGCTGCCATAGCAAAGTGCCACCAACAAGGTGGCTTAAACAACACAAATTCAGGGGTACCTGGATGCCTCAGTTGGTTAAGCATCTGACTTTTGATTTTAGCCCAGGTCATGATCTTAGGGCATGATATTGAGCCCTGCATCAGGCTCCATTCTGGGTATAGAGACTGCTTGGGATTCTCTCTCTCTCCTTGTCCCTCTGTCCCTTTGCCACCTACCCTCCCCCCTCTCAGCTCTCTCTTTCTCTCTCTCTCTCTCTTTCAAAAAAGAAAAAAAGCACACACACAAATTTATTTTCTTACAGTTCTGGGAGCTGGAAGTCTGAGATCAAAGTATCTGTGAGTTATTTCTTCTGAGACCTCTCTCCTTGGCTTATAGATGGCTCTTCTCCTTGTGTCCGCACATCATGCTGCTTCTGTGTTTATCTATCCCCAGTTCTGGGTTATTTTTTATTTCCTTATTTTGTCTAGCTTTATCAAAGTATACTTGATACATAAAAATTGTACACATTTAAGGTATACAACATGATGTTTTGATACATGTATGCATCATAAATTGATCACCACAATGAGGATAACCAACCATCACCTTTTCTTACAAGGACTTTAATCATATTGGATTAGGGCCCACCCTAATGATTTCATTTAACCTTAAATTTCTATATAAATTCCATATCTCCAACCTGAGATGCTAGGCATGAGGGCTTCAACATATAAATTTCAATGGAGTAACATAATTCAGCTTCCACCAAGGACATTGTCACTTAAGTTGACCCCTCACTAAATTGTAGATGCTCCCATTATATGCTAATATTTCCATCTTCTGAAAGCTATTTTAATTCATAAATACTAAAATTGATCACCAAGTTGCTTTAATTATAATTCTAAAATACCATTGAAATGAGTTGAGTTGTGTCTCCCAAAATTTATATGTTGAAGTTCTAACCCCAGTACCTCAAAATGTGTCCTTGTTTGGAAATAAGGTCTTTGTAGATATAATTATTTAAGATATGGTGATGCAGGAGCATCCTTATAAAAAGAGGAAATTTGGAATGCAGACATGCACAGAGAAACATCTGTGAAGGCACACAAAGAAAATGCCATGTTAAGATAAAAGCAGAGCTTGGGATGATGTGATGGAAGCCAACGAACAGCAAAGATGAGCAGCAAACCAGGAGGTAGGAGACAGGCACAGAACAGATCTGTCCCTCTTGACCCTCAGAAAGAACCAATCCTGCCTACACCTTGACTTTGGACTTCCAGCCTCCAGAAACTGTGGGATAGTACACTTCTGTTGTTTAAGCCACCCAGTATTGTATGTGGCTACAGCAGCGTTAGCAAGCAAATATTCCCTTCCTCCACATGCCCATCCCTACAGCTAAACTGGAGACTGCATCATTTCTCAGGGGGCCTGTTGCAATCAGCTTCAGGCACTATTGCCCTTGAAAGACTAATACCCTCTCTTTCCATCCATTCTCCACCTATCTGCCTAGGCGATCATTCTGTAATTCAAGTGTCCCCTTGTAAGGAATCTTCACCATTGCCCTCAGGATGTGAGCTAAGATCCATCTAGCCCAACATGCAAGTCCATTAATAAAATCAGTTCTTTTCTTCAAGCATCCTCTGCCCAATTTTTGTTTTTATTTTTTCTTTATAAAGATTTTATTTATTTATTTGAGAAAGAGAGCATGAGAAGGGGGAGGAGCAAAGGGAGAGAAAGAAGCACACTCCTTGCTGAGCAGGGAGCCTGATGTGGCACTCCATCCCAGGACCCTGAGATCATGACCTGAGCAAAAGGCAGATACTTAACCTACTGAGCCACCTGGGCACCCCCTCTCTCTAATTTTTAGATCTCACAGGTTTCTTCTTATGGATCAGAATTCATTTGGACATAAAATGGAATGACCCACTCTCAGAAAACTGAGTTACTATCAGGATGCTCTCCACCAGGAACTGTTACATCTATGTTTAGGATTGGAGATCACCAGGATCCCCCAAAAAAGACTTCCCTCTCTTGTCAGTGTGTGTATCTGGGATAAGAAACCATCTAATCTGGTTTGAGCTCCTGGTCAGTGTACTTGACAATGCAACCCTTGTTATCCCCTTGGTGGTCCATCCAAGAGGGACCCCACTCATGGAATCCAACCAAGGCTATAGCTCACTCAAAAAAGTGTTTTTATGACTGAATTTCTCTCATTTTTTTCTTTGCTGCTGATTCTAAGCACGAATAATCGTCTTCATTATGCTGGGTTAGGAGGATGCTCTTCCATAGAAAATTACCCACAGCAAATAAAAACAATTCCATATGGCAGCCCCATTCACTGCAAGACTAGTTAAACCTTGACCCACACAGTTTGTGCTAGCATTTCATCTTTCCTGTTGTCGTGGCTGTTTGCCAGCATGTTGGTGTTCTGTGTCCTCAGTGACAAATTTAATCCAGAAAATTCTTTGCAGAGATCCCTTTATCACTAGACTTCTAGTACTTCTTCCTGTTTTGTCCTCAGGGCAGACTCTAAACCTCATATACACTTCTCCTGGAAATCATTCGATATTCAATAAATATTTATAAAACACCTACAATGTGGTGTGCCAAGCACTCTGTAGAGCCCCAGAAATGCAATACTTCCATAAAAAATGAGGTTTTTGACTCATTAATGAGTGGGTTTGTGCCTTCAGTGCTTTTTTCTAGTTGTGAGTATGAGTTATTCTATAATAAATACCCTGTTTGCATCTCCTTTCCGCTGGGAGGACAATGGTTGTCTGCTTTTTTCCTCATCTGCTACATCTCAGCTTACCTCCTCTCAAGTTCCCCCCTCATATTCCAGCCACACTGCATTACTGTCCTAACTGCTCCTGTGCTCCATCTCCATGCATTTACCACCACCACCACCACCCCCCACACACAAACCTCCATCTTGCATCTGCAATGCGACTTCCCATCTTTCAAGAGTCAACTCAGGCCATATCTTCTCCTCCACTTCCTCCTCCTCAGTCTTATTTTTTAATTCTTCCACCTCTCAATTACAATTATTCATCCTCTACAGTTCTTTTGAGTTTTATGTTTTGTTTAGTCTGCAATTGTAGGGACATCTGAGTGGCTCAGTTCGTTAAGCATCTGCCTTCAGCTCAGGTCATGATCTCAGGGTCCTGGGATTGGGCACCACGTCAGACTCCCTGCTCAGCTGGGAGTTGGCTTCTCCTTCTGTCCCTCTCTTCCACTCATGCTCTCTCTCACTTACTCTCTCTCAAATAAACAAAATCTTAAAAAAAAAACCCTGTTATTGCATTGTAATTTATTTTGTATTATAGAAGCCTATTTACATTTTTATCTCTATCAGACAGGGTGAAGAGTGAGTCAGAAAGTCAAATCTTGGCTCAATCATTTATCTAGCTATATAACCTTTGATGGACCTTTAGCTTCTCCTTCTTCTTTTGCAAGAGGCAGGATAATAATAGCACTTTCCTTAGAGCAAAGATTTCATTTATTTCCCATCATCATGTGACTCTGGCTAATGAGTTTGTGCAAAAAGGACACGTGACACTTCTAGGCTTGAACATTAAATTGGTGAAGTGAGATGTTCCAGGTGTCTCATTTCCCTCTGCAGTGCCAATCAGGGATGTTCCAGATGCCAACCAGGATTGTTCCAGTAGTGTCTGCTTTGTTACCTGGTCTCAGAGTAAAAGAGTGTCTGACTGTCTGTAATAGAGATGTAGCATGAGCCATAATTAAATCTTTGTTTATAAGCCTCTGAGATCTTGGAGTTGCCTGTTTCTGTAGAATAGCCTAGACTATCCTGACTGATACAGGGGATTCTTATGGGAATCAAATATAGTTGTGTAAATAGAATGCTTGGTGATACCTGGCAGACGGGAAGCACTCAAGCATTGTTAACACCATTCATAAAGCACACAGTTGGGAAGAGATTATGTCAACTCTAAATTATCTATGTACAGCCATTCAATTTCAGTGTTATATTTTGATGTGGTCTGAAAGATCCCACAGGTGAAGAAGTTTTATTAAGTTAACTCTGTGGCACCTGCTTCCACCTAATATATTGTTTTGTTTGAAATTAAGCCCTCTAGCTTGTCTTGAACTTATTTACTAGCACATCAATGGAAGTACTTTATTAAGTGGAGTTGGTCTTAAAAGAATGTCAAGAATCTCTACTGAGCCCTTTAGAAGAAGGGTCATTTCCTTTCATCACATTGGGGGTAGAGGGAATGTACATAGTGCACACCAGAGGGGTTTGGTTTCCTAGTTGCAGAGGCTCTTTGCTATGATGGCTATGGGAAATGGTTTTGGAGTCAGAGAGATCTTTGTTCAAAATTGACTCTGCCGCTTTCTGGCTCTGTGAACCTAGAGGAGCTGATGAGTCTCTTGTTACTCCAGTTTCCTTTGCAATAAATGGAAGAAAGAATAGTGCCTACCTCAGAGGACTGTCATGAGAATTAAATGAGATAGTGCACATTAAACAATTGGCAAAGTGACTGGTGTGTAGTAGGCTCCCAATAAATGTTAGCTATTATTATTATAGCAAGTTGCAGCTCAAACTGCATTTCCTGCCAAATACTCTACAGAACCCACTGAACTGTGAAGTTCCTATTATAACAGGAAGGGGGAAAAAGAAAAAGAAAGAAAATAGAGGCCTTGATGTTGGGTGCCTTAGGAAAGGGGAGATCATTTTCTGTTGTCTGCTTCCTACCCATTAGCCTCCCCTTACACAAAGGCTGTAGGAAGAGGAACAGAAGTAACTTGACCTTGAACTATGCCTGAGAACTCTATCTACAGCTACAGGATCAGCAAAACAACAATAATGGTTCTAATTTCATTGTTTCTTCGAGGTCTTTGGGTTGCTTAAGAATTCTCTGAGAGAAAACAAGTGCACAAATCAACAACAGCAACGATGCTCAAATTGGTTTTTCCAAGGTAACATAGATCCAGAATGGAAATCAGGACAATAGAAAGCTAAAACTGTTTTTCATGATAATGTAAATGAGTGGTTCTCTTGGAACAGAGTTAATATGGATGTCATGAAGTTTTTTTACTTTCCTCTGGTGGCCTGAGATAGGAGTTTCCTTCAACCTGGAGGAATAAAGGAGAGACTCAGTTCCAAGAGAGGGGCCACAGCCAGAATCTAAGGCAGAGGACACCAAGTGGTGACCCAAAGGCTAATTCTGGCCCACACTGGATTTTGTAAATACATTTTAATTATGACATAGCCATACCTTTTTGTTTGCACATCGTCTATGGCTGCTTTCTCATTACAGTGTCAGAGATGAATAGCTTCAACAAAGACCTTATGGCCTGCAAAGTCTAAATTATTTACTATCTGGCCTTTTTGAGAAGTTTGCCAAGCCCGTCAGAGGGAAAAACTCACTCCTTTCATGTATCTCCTTCCCTCTCACTACTCTGCAACAACACTGATACCAGATGTGTGGATTTTCCACACATCAAGCAATTTTATGACACCAGCTGAGTGTCCTACAATTTAACTCAATTATGACCCTATTTACTTGGAGGCATTAGATCCCACTGGCTAAGGGTCTCAGCCCAATGAGACTGCCCACCTGCTTCAGATGCTAACAATCTGAGTTGTTACCTCTGTCTCTGACCAACTGGCTACAAGCTAGAGGTTGCCATGATTCTCTCTTTGGGTTTGGTTAATTTGTCATTGGAACTCAGAGATTGTACTAGTCCTCTTTTATCTGCAGAGGATATGGTGTAAAGCCTACAGTGAATGCCTGAAACCACAGATAGTATAAAACCCTATATATATACTGTGTTTTTCCTATACATATACATCTATGAGAAAGTTTAATTGACAAATTAGGCACAGTCAGAGGTTAACAACCATAGCTAATAATAAAATAGAACAATTATAACAATATACTATAATAAAAGTTAAGTGAATGTGGTCTGTTTCTCTAAATATCTTCTCGTACTGTATTCTTGTGATGATGTGAGATGACAAAATGCCTTCATAATGTGATGAGGTAAGGCAAATGATGTAGGCTCTGTGATGTGGCATTAGGTTACTGTTGACTTGATAAGATGTCAGAAGAAGGATCATCTGCTTCAAGAAGGGCTGTTGACTGTGGGTACCTTGCAACCGTGCATAAGGGGGGACTAGTGTCCTTGCATTCACCAGTTTATTACAAAGTATGATGATAAAAGATGCAAATGAACAGCCAGATGAAGAGATAGGGTGAGGTCCAGAAGGTTCCAAATGCTGGAGCTTCTGTCCCATGAGTGGAATTGAGGTTCTCCACCCATCTGGCATGTGGATGTGCTCACCAACATAGAACCTCGTCAAATCTTGCCCAAGAGTTTTTATAGAGTCCAATTGTGACATTTCCTTCCCTTTTTGCTTCCCAGAGGTTGTTCAATGGGGTTGAAAGTTCCAACCCTCTAATCACGTGGTCTTTCTGGTGACTGCTCCATCCTGAAGCTCACCAGGTGTCCCACCCTAGTCACCTCATTAGCATAAACTAAAGTGTGCTCAAAAGGGGATCATTATGAATGATAAAAGACACTCCTGTCACTCAAGAAATTCCTAGGGTTTTAGAGCTCTATGCTGGGAACTGGGGACAAGAACAAAATATATTTCTTATTATACTGTAGTCCTGGTCTAAGGCAAGAGATTTCCTGTGGGGGACTTCTATTGACAGAGTGTGGCTTGGACTAAAGTAGTAGTGATATCTGTTACCCAGCTTTGCATTATTCATTATTACTTGTTTTGTCATCATCCCCATTGGCTTCCGCTACTGCTGCCTTGGAAGGCTGAGGTCTTTGAGATTGATTCAGAAGTGATAGGCAGAAAAGCATGGAAGCCAGTGATGTGACCAGAGGCAACCAAAAGAGAGCAACACTAGAGTGGTAATTGAGAAGGGGTTGGCTACAACAAAGTCATTATGTTCTGGAACACTTGGATTCACTTAACACATGCTTATTGAGTGCCAGCTATGTGCTGAGAACTGGGACAGATTACTTACTAGTGAAATATTCAGGAGGGAGGTGGATTTTCTTCCGTTACACCGAATGAGAGTATGTGATAGGCAAGATTCTAAGATGGGCCCCACGATTCCTGCCCCCTGCCCTCTGCCTACTTATGTAATCTCCTCCCCTTGAGAGTGGGTGGGATCAGTGCCTATAGCTGCATGATTATGTCACTAATCAGTTGGCTTCAAGTTCATCAAGAGATAGACAGCTTCTGGGTAAGCCTGACCTAATCAGATGAATCTTGAAAAAAAGTGCTTTTTCGGTAAAGAGAGTCAAAGCATGAGAAGGACTCAGTGTGATTTGCTGGCTTAAAGATGGGGAGACAGACAGGTGGTGAGGAATGGAGGTAGCCTCTTGGTGCTGAGAGCAGCCCTTGGCTGAAAGACAGCAAGGAAACAAAGACCGCAGCCTTACAGTTGCAAAGAACTGATTTCCGCCAACAATATGAGCTTGGAAGTGACTTCATTCTCAGGGCCTTCACAGTGGAACCAGCCCAGCCAACACCTTGGTTTCAGACTCATAAGACCCTGAGCAGACAACTCAGTCATACTGTCCATAGACTTTGTTATCAGCTCCTAAATTTATGGTAATTTGTTGTGTAGAACCAACACAGGGGAAATAAGTTGTTTTATATTCGAATATTAAATGAAAGACTGGTTCCAGAAAGCTAAAGAACTTAGAGATGATTTGGGTAGATGATGAGTCTACCGTGGAGACACTGGAAACAGATCTGGAGGATATACCACACAATTTTACTGTGGTTATCTTTGGGTGGAGGCGGGGGGTGTGGACAGATTGTAGGTGTTATTTCTTCTCTTTGCTTTTCTCTTCTTTTGAATATGTCTCACTTCTGTAACAAGATAAAAATAAAGAAAACAATTTCCAGGTAAAAACAATGCAAATGTCAGGTGGCCAGAGGCTGGTAGTCTCTCTGTAGAGGGAGTAGACAAAAATTTCCACACCGCCTGGCAGATCAAAGCCTTTGTTGGCATCAGGCAAACATTTGAGTATCTGAGCCCCATCAGCTCATGGATGCTGTTGGGAGAAGATACTCAGAGCAAGGCCTTTGCTGCACTGACTCACAGAACTTGGACTTGATGGAGCCCTCTTGTTTCATGGGTAAGACAACTAGTTCTGGAAAGACTAAATTATTTACTCAAGGCCATGCAACTGCTTCGCGGTGAAGTTGGGATAGGAATCCATGCTCTCCAACTTTCAAGTTCTGTATGCCTTCCTCTTTACTCCTAAGTTACCAGAGGAACAACGTTCAATTCTGGGGCTGGCAGAAACTTCCTGCTCATCTAGAGCAAGACCCTCACCAGACAGATGACAAAACAGAGACGCAGGACCCGTGAAATGATAGCACAGGGAACCCTGGCCAGGTGGTGGAAGTTATGGGGTGAGAATTCAAATTTCACTCTGCAGTCCAATTGTCTTACATCAACCATTAACAAGGTTGTTTTTGCCAGTCTGTTGGAATGTTCACAGCATTAAGAAACACCATTTATTTATTTACTTACTTACTTACCTGACTTTTGTAGTAGGGAGAGTCACAAATTTGCCCCGTGCATTGTGCTTTAGCCTAGGGGTGTATGTTATACCCCCACTACACACATTTGGAGCCTCCCTGCACCTCAGTGCTGATTCTAGGGGAACATTTGCTGAATGCATTTGCGATGACATCAAGGGCCACCACATTTTAATAGTGGAGTGTGTCTGGATCCTTGAAGAGTACCCTCCCCTGGAAACCTTTTCCATGGCCTCCATAGAAAGCGAAACCAAGCAACTCCAACCTAGGGTTGGCTCTGCAAACTTAGTCCTGTATTAGAAAAATACAGGCAGCAAAAAGCCCCACATAAGTTTTGGGACCCCATGTAGGCATTTCCACGCTTGTCACACATTTATTTTTTTCCTCCACAGCCTGATGATCAGACGTTTCTTTCAGTGCAACTGGAAAGGATTTGCTCCAACTGGAGATTTGTTTATGCAGATGTCCCAAGGCAACTGGTGAAGTGGAAAATATGGCCCATGAGAGATTTTATGGGATTTCAGTCAAGAGTTTCATAGTAGAATGGCTTGGAAGAAAGGGAATAGAACTATTTGCTGATAACTACTACGCATCATATATTGTGCTTGGTCCTTTTACGTGCCACAAAATAATATAAATTAAAATGCAATGTTTACTGTGTTCATTGGATGAAGTTCACAAAGCTCCAGGATTGCACATCAGAACTATGTGAAATGCAGAAAAAGCATCACCTGGCACGGGAGAGGGATGACGCATTCCAATCAATTATATGTCATCTTGGATGGGAAAGGCTCACTTCCAAGTGCTCTCTAGGTTTGCATTAATTGGTGCCAGTTTAATCAGTGTTGAAAATGATGTGGAAACAGACTCTGTCCTTGCCTAGTGTGCGGGAAGAGTAGGGGTTGGATCACTGCTTTCCCCTGAAGCAAATTTGAGCTGATTGTCTTGGAGTAGCCATAACACTATCTTCTCGTGAGTGGTCAATGTCTGTGCAAGATGATTTCACAGTGCCCATCATCCGCAGGACCTCAGCTGTTCCCAGACAAGGCTGATTATAATATGCCCTGAGGCTGGAGAAAAAAGGAGCCTGGGGGTGGGGGTCAGGGATGTTTCACCACACCAGGGTATTCCTTGGGGTAATTCCAATTTCTTGAGACCTCCAATTTCATGAAGCATTCCTCTCACTTTCTGTTGCAGCCGTACTGAGCTTTTATTGGTTTCTCTCGTGAAACACACTTTCTCTCCCTTCTGTGAGTTTTAAACAGCCGTTTCTCCTACATGGAACATTTCCACCCTCCTTAACATTGCTACTTGCACAAATGATTGGTGCTAGCACAAGCTTCTTCCAATGTCAGGGAAAAATGTCACTTCTTCAGAGAGGTCATGTCTGGCTCCCCCTCCTATTCCCTAAAGTTAGGTTAGATCCTGTTGCAGCTTCCCTTCCCACCTCTAGCCTCTGTGGGGGAAGGGTTACCCCTTCCTGCTCAGCATTATGCTCCTCTTGACCTGTTCGGTGCAAAGCACACAATGGACCCTAGAGTCACTACCTGTTGAGTCAACAAGTTTTGCATCATATGCTTATCGACAGAGGTAAGCATAGAGTAGATTTCCGTAAACATTCACAGGATGAAACGGAATGTCTACAGCAGGGGTGAGCAAGCTCTGCCTCGTGGGCCAGATCCAGCCTGCCACTTGGTTTTATTGGAGCTGGTTTTATTGGAACAGAGTGATGCCCATTTGTTTACTGGATTGTCTATAGCTTATCTTGTGCTACAAAAGCAGACTTGGTTAGCTGCAGCAAAGACTATTTACTCTGGCCAACTGCTGCTCTAGATTTTTTTTTTTTAGTCCAAAAAGATACGTAAAATAAATAACCACTCCAAAATATCTCCTCTCCTTTTGGTTTTTCAATCCTCTCTTATAACCACATTGGTCTTCCCATTCATCTTTAAACTCCAGAGGTCCATGCAACGCACACTAAAAATGGCTAAGGTTTAAAATTTTTCAATGTTTCAGAGAAAATAATTGTGTCATGGGCCAAAAGTCATTCAAACACATTTCTAATTTTGAGATCTCTTCCACTCACCACTTCTTCCCTGCCTAATTAAATTTTACCAACTTCCAAGGCACAGATCAAATTTCCCTCTTCCTGGAGGCCCTTCAGCTCATGCCGCCTCTCAGAATGCCTCTTCCTCTGAGGTTATTTCTATAAAATTTAATGTGTGAGCCATTTATTGGGGCTCCCTGGTGACAGCTTTTATGTTGTCTTATGCCATTATTTAATATATATTAATTTTATTTTCCCAATTAGATGCTAAACCCTGGAGGGTGAGGTCATTAAGTATAAAGCTTGAACTCAAACTGTTATCAAATGTAATTTGTGCCTTCACAATCCAGTTTGTACAAATGGGCTTATATAAGATTAAGTATATCCACACTTCACCAGTTTTGCTTCAACTACTCACAAAGACCCACCAAGCCCCCTAGTGTCTGGGAGTCTCCCAAAGTTTGCCTGATTTGTGCTCATTAACCAGGCTGTTAGCTGGACATTGTGTAGTGTACAACAGCTCTTTAGCTCTCTGCCCTTTGATGTTTATTCTGTCTCCTGGGTTGCGAGGGTATCTCAGTGTGACCATGGCAAGCATACTGTCTCCTATGTTCTTAAGGTTAGGTTGTGACATGCAGATTTTAAGATGCTAGAGTCATCTTGTATGGCTGTGGGGCCTTAAAGAAGGTGAATAGAATCACCCAGCCCCTCCTGCAGCTTCTCTTCTCCCCAAGGGCTCAGGCAGGAGTCTCTGGGTCTGGTTGGGGATCCAAACAGACTCTTTCATATGTTCTTCATTTTCTCTGTGATAATGAGCCTCCAAAGATTCCTTTACCCCAAGAACCCCTCCTTCTAATTATTCAAGCCCTTAGTCTCCCACAGTGAATCTAGGCTAGCCCTGTATAACTAATAGAATGCACCAGGAATAATGTGTGACTTCAAGAGCTAGGCTCCAGGAGGCCTTGCAACTTCTATCTTGCTATCTTTGAAAACTTGTTCTGGGAGAAGCTAGCTATCACTTAATTAGATTGAGTCCCCCAAGACCACCATTTTGAGAGGAAGCCCAAGCTGGTCATATGGAAGAAAGCAGTCCCAGTCGGCCCCCAAATGTTCCAGCCATCTCATCCCAGGCACCAGGCATGTGAGTGAACTACTCATCTTGGACATTCCAATTTCAGCAGGTGCCACATGGTGAAGAATTTAGGTCTCAGATACATCCCCAGCTGAGCCATTCCTGCCATCTCTAGCCATTCAGATTATACCAGATTATGGAACCTGAACATACATGGAGGGACAAATTATTCTTCCATGTCCTTTCAAATTTCTGACCCACAGAATCATGAGCATATTAAAATGGTTGCTCTATTGTGCCACTAAGTTTGGGTATGTTTTTCTAGGCAGCAATAAAAAAACTGGAACACCTCTTTCTATTTTTTTCTTGAAGTATCATGCTAATAAATATGGGTAGGTCAATCACTCCAAGAGCAAATTAGATGTGCCTAGAGAAGCCATATTCTTGGAGATAAATATAACTTAGTTTTAGGCTGGGGTCTCCACTCTAAAACATACCATGTATCTGTTGAATGGAGGAGTAAAGGAAGAAAAGAAGGAAGAGTTTAAAGCAGGAAAGGAGGAAGGAAGACAATAAGAGGCTCATGGTTTCAGCAACACAAGATGGGACTTATGTATTTGGTGTAAATCTTCACAAGTGATTTTCAAAGCTCTACCAGCTTCCCCACATTGAAGATTCAAACACCCTCTGTTTGACTCTAATGCTTGGTAGATAAGTTGTAATGACCATATCAATAGGGCCACCCACTACACTCTCCTTACTCTGCTCATTGAAATTAATCTACCCATTGTCTCCACTGAGGGAAGCTGAGTTCCCTGAACAGAGGAGGCCACCATCTTCTCACTACTCACACAGAGGTTGACTTTGCGGATGGTGTCTACTAAAGTCACCAGTGAGGGTGATGCCCGTGTGTGTGATGCTCATGTCTGTGCCATTCAGTGAAGCTGTTTCTGGTTTACAAACAAGGGATACAGTGATGACAACAGGTCAAAACAGACTGACAGTGAAGACTTGCAGAAGGAAGTGATGACACTATAACAGAAGCCCAATTCCTTAGGAGATAGGGAGCAAGAAAATGGAGTGAGTGTTTGTTCAGCCTTGCCACTGATTCTGACTACTCCCTGGTTCCAATCCATGCCTCGGGAGTAACTCTCTTGTCCTTTAGCGGACAGAATCAGTCACTGGTTTTCTTTTCTTTTGACTTAGAACCTCCCAAGTAACACTAGTGATAATAAGAGAAAGCTGGTTTCCATTTCACTTTGTAAGTGCCTCCACCTCTGAATTCCCCAAGTGACAAAACATATCATAAAACATGAAACATGTACTATTGGGTGCCAACCATCCTTCAACACATCATCACAAATCCTACACTGATGTTAACAGTCCTCTAACGTCCTAAAAATGACTGCATCCAACCTCGTCTTTTCCAGTTGCCACAGAGTGATATAAGCAGTGATTTATTCAAAAGTGGCCTTCGGCAAGCAGAAAGTTATAGCCCTAGTGACTTGCTCCATGGCGGTCCTAAATTTTTGATAAATAGCCTTTCTCCATCTCACTTAGTGTTGGATTTTGATTTAAACATTTTTCTTTTCTTCCAGAGGTAACCTAAGGGAATTTATCCCAATTTCTGAGGTTTCTAGGTGGTTTTCAAGGGAATAAACTCAATGAATCAAAGTACTCCTGGGTGTCCCAGGTCCTCCCATCATGAAATATGATGTCATACAATGGTTAAGATGTGGACTCTGGATGCAGGCTGCTTTGGTTTGAGTATTTGCTCTACGCTTGTCTGCTGTATGGTCTGGGATAAGGCAACCAAGCTTTGAAGTCTTGTTTTACCTTCTTAGAATGAGATGATAATTGTATTCACTTAGTGATGTTGAAAGAATTGAATAACTAATGCATCAAAATGCAAAACTCTAAGTGAGCCCGTATTGCTATCATTCGTAAATATTTCTGATAGCCTTCATTCAGCTTGTTTCTTAACCTTGTGTGAATTTTCTTTAATATTTTTTTACCTTTGGAGATTTTATTCAAGTATAATACATGTACAAAAAGGCACATAGGCCATAAGTGTACAGCATAATGAGTTTTCACAAACAGTCACAGTCATATAACCAGCCCCCAATCAAGAAACAGAATGTCACCTTGACTCAAGAAGCACCCTCTTCATACCTTCTTCTAGTGACTCCCACCCCCCAAGGAGAATTGCTATTCTGATTTCTAACATCATAGATTAGTTTTGCCTATTGTTCAATTTTATGTAATCTTCTCATGTGTGCTCTTCTGCATTTGGCTTATGTTGCTCAATATTGTATTTGTGTGATCCAACCATGTTATTGCATGTATTATAGCCCATTATGTATAATACCTCACCACGTGAATATACCATGGTTTATTTATCTATTCTACTGGTGATGGGAGTTTCTGTAGCTTCCAGTTTGGGCATGTCATGAATAGTGCTAAAGACACTCTTAAACATGGCTTTGGGTGGATATAGGCACACATTACTGCCAGCAGAGGGATGAGTGGTTCATAGAGGATGTATATATGTGGTTTTAGTAGACAGCAACAAACAATTTTTCAAAGTCACTATGCCACTTGATACTCCAGAGTTGTATAGAAGAGGTTCAGTTGTTCCTCATTTCTGCCACTAGTATTTTCTGTCTTTTCCATTTAAGCTATTTTAGTAGGTATGTTGGTTTCACTTTTGAAAATCAGTTCAGCAAAGAGCAATAAAAAGAACACTACAGCTAAAGAAGAAGAAGAAGAAGAAGAAGAAGAAGAAGAAGAAGAAGAAGCAGCAGCAGCAGCAGCCTGGTTTGAGCCCCCACCTCTAATTTACATATTCACTTCCTAGATGTGTGATGAAGGAGTCATTTTACTTCTCTGAGCTTGTTTCCTTGTGTTTAAAATGAGGCTAATAATGTCCCCCAAGGAATTTATAGCCTTTGTTTCAAGGAATGCTGTGTGGGCATTTGTGAACTCCTACTCCATCCTGCTTTCAAGTCCATTTTCTCCCTGGA
Organism: Canis lupus baileyi; assembly: GCF_048164855.1. Classification (NCBI taxonomy): domain Eukaryota; kingdom Metazoa; phylum Chordata; class Mammalia; order Carnivora; family Canidae; genus Canis; species Canis lupus. The sequence continues at coordinate 47,968,165 of NC_132845.1, read as the reverse complement.
TTGCTAGAACTTACTCATCTGCTGGGGCTGTACACCAATAACAAATTGTAATCATTAGGTCGAGGTAGTAATTTCTGTGGTTGGAAAGTCAGGACTTAATGGGTCATGCTGCTCTCTCAACAGGACTTTTGAATACAAGATTACAGCATTGAGAGGAGGTATAGGGTTTGTTTTCCTCTTATTTACTAAATTAAGAAAAGAAAACAGAACTTGGTGATAATTTAAAACTGTACACATATTTTAAGACACGTAACTCTATTTCATTTGTTGGCCACGTATGATATCTTACCCATGAGAAATCAAAACCTAACTCACCGGGGGGGAAGCCACAGAAGGGACTTACCAGGATGATCCTTAAATGGTCAGACTCAGAAAACATATTCATCTGGTCACAGAAACCCCCAGTTGGCTCTGGGGTTGCCTTCAGTTCCAACTATTGCTACGCTTCCAGGATGACTTCAGACAATGTGATAAAATGATCCAGATTCAGCTTGAGGAAGTCTTATTGCCTCTTCTCTTTGATACCTATAGCATCAACTAGCCGATTCAGACATCTGGTCAACAAATTTCTTCCTACACATATACTCCACAAAGCTACAATGCACATTTAACTAGAATCTCAGCATCAAAGACTTTTCCATTTATTCTGTAAGCCAAGGGTCTTCAATATTTTCAATAGAGAAATTCTTTGTTTTTAGAACTGCAAGGAGCCCCAGAAATAGTTCCATATGCTTGTTTTACAAATGATTAAAAACTGATGATAAGAGAAGATAAATGACTTACACAAGGTTAAATTTAGTGACGACCTATGTCTGTCCAAATTTCCTGATTTTTGGTTATTGGATATTCTTCAGATTCCATAAGGAACTATGGGGGCAGCATGCAAATGACAGGACTCTGATTATGCTTACACGGGGGTCTCTTTCTGCTGAAAAATATTACAATGCTCCTCATCCTTCAGAGTTAGATTACATGTCTCCTTTGTGAAAATTTCTCTGAGCTTTTACTTGATCCAGATTAAATTAATCTCTCCTTTTTCTGTGCCTAGAATAATGTTGCATAACTGTATATTATACCATTTCACTCATGCATGATTTATTTATTTATTTATTTATTTATTTATTTATTTATTTATTCAGATAAGTATTCATGAATGCATTCCCCAAGCATATCACATTTTATTACAGCTTGTTACCTAATTGCCCCTTTTTTTCCTTGAATCTGAATGCTGCCTGAAGTCACGGGCCACGGAGGTCCATCTCTGCATCTTGCTTAATGGCAGTCTCACTGAGAGAAATACAGATGGAGACAGAGAAACAGAGAGAAGCACAAAGAGAAAGAAAAGAAATAAGGGAGAAAGATAACATAGGGGAGGGGAAGGAAGAGAGAATAAAGAAAAGAAATTGAATTTAGATGTTATGGACATCTGTTGTTTGCCTACTGAGCATCCATAGTTCCTTCCCCTGTCTTTATTGTCTACATTTTGTCTGGGAAACCACCCCTCTCTTCTCCTACCCAGACCATGTATCTCATGTGGGGATGACCTCACAGCCTCTGCCACTCCAGACATGAGCATGCAAATCAGGTTGTCCTATCAGCACATTCTACTCTTTTACCATAATGATGAGCAAGTCAGACTGGCATAACACACTTCTGAGAATTTTATTAGAACGACTGAAAAGAGAAACTATTTTCCACTGATTTCAAGGGAGTAGGTCTGCCAGCAGCAATTTTGTCACCATGAAGGGAAGAATCTGCCAGTGAATGAAACTTATTCAGATAGAAACAGAACTGGAAACAGATCCGATTTCTGATGCTGCGATTTGAGCCCCTGTATCCAGCTGTGCCTGAAGCTGACATATTTATGAATCTAGTTCCATGAACCAATATATTTCCATTTTTCTGCTGCAACCAGTTTGGGTTAGGTTTATTTCATCTGTAACCAACAGAGTTCCAATTAATATGATTTATAAAAGAGAGAAGAAAGAAAAGGGAGAGGCTTTGGGCACCTTCAAGTTCTACTGGTAAGTCCCCTTCATTGATTGGGTATTTCTGGTCTAACACGTCAACAGAGCTGCTGAATGTACTTTTCTGTTGAGTAGGAGGAAAAGGCCATGCCAGACAGACCCATGGTAGAAGTATGTGTGGACGATGGTCTCCTTCTCAGCCTTTTGCAAATATTCTACCTACCTCTATACTTAGGAATGGCAAAACCATAAGTAAATCCTTTTCCCTTTTTTAAAAAAAGATTTTATTTATTTATTCATGAGAGACACACAGAGAGAGGCAGAGACATAGGCAGAGGGAGAAGCAGGCTCCCCGCAAGGAATCTGATGTGGGACTTGATCCCAGACCCCAGGATCATCTCATCTGCCCTGAGCCTAAGGCAGATGTTTAACCACTGAGCCACCCAGGCGTCCCCTTTTTCCCTTTTTTTTTTTTTTAAATATATGGCAACTTTAATCATAAGATGAGTGTTTGACCTATATTTTCAAGGCCCCTTCTATCTTTGACATCCCAGGAGCCTCAACTGGTTCTCCTGAAGCTCCTACCTCAAGTCTCATTTCCAAAGGCATCCTTGAAGCCCACCATAGAGCATCTTCATGAACAATCATTTCAGTTTTCCTAGTACTAAAGGGGAGCCTGGGGCTTTCAGTGCTACAATTTATAGACCACTCATATATGCTAAGAAACTTGGACACTGTGACAGAGTCAGCTTGATGTCTCCCCCATGTGAGTTTTCTTCTTCTTCTTTCTACATTTTTGCCATAGCCTCCCAGAATGGAGTCTACATGATCCAGTTTCTCTTGAAAACAAGGGCAGCGACCTTTCTAAGTTCTAGCCAGTGACATGTGAGCAACAGTGTCATGTGTAATTTATAGATTGTATCCTCAGAGAAAGGGGGTGTGACCTTATTCCCCTTCCCTTGCCTTCATTCATGCTGCCACTTGGAATTCAGATGTGACCTCAAGCCACCTTTACTGATGCAAATTAGAATGCGTAGGGATGACAGAACAACAAGGAAAGAGGATCTTGGATCCCTGAATGATCTCATGGAGTAGAGAGTCCACACTAGTCTGGATTGCTTGCCTTTGGTTCCATGATCTTTATGGTTAAGTTATCATTATTCTGGACCACTGAAATGCACAGCTGAACTATCTAATCATACACACTATCTCATCTGACCATTGCCACAGCTGTCCCTGAAGAAGAGAAATAAAATACTGTGCCTTTGACTGCTCACCTGGTTCATGGTTGAACTTCCAGCAGGCTATTCACACACAACATGGGTTCCTAATCACCATGCTTTTCTGCCATTTTCACTTTTCCTTTTATGCAGTGACTTCTAGCTTTTAAAGTCTCCTATAGTTATTACTCAGTTAAGGAGGCAAGAATTATTATTGTGCTTAATAGCCAGATTAATTAGGTAACTTGCCTAAAATCATCCAGTGAGTTATGAATGGATCTAGGATGAAAATCCCAGTCTCTAGATGTTGAAACTTTGCCCTTTTCATTTGCCTCCACCAATAGGGCTCTCCTAGCACATGTACCAGGTAACTCTATCAGCCTCTCCTGATATTTAAACCCTAAGCAATTCAATCAGGTTTTAAATTCAAGAACTTTAATGACAGTTGCTTTCTTTGAATTAAGGTGCATTTGACAGAAAAAAAGAATTAATTTGTTAGTCAAACATAATGGTTCATTTCGGTCTCCCCTCTCATGGATAGTATCCTTTTCACTAGGTTTTTTCACAATTTTTAACAGTGAACAGGAATTTACTTTAAACACCAAATCTTTGAGCAAACGTGGTCTAATTTAGGTGCAACCTGGGGCTTTGTTTATGGAGATTTAACAACAGGATATAATTCTTATCATCAATTTAGCATCCTTGAAACAGCCAGCTTAGCTCCCCAATGCTAAAGTTTCTGACAAACACTCTATTTCTTGCATATTTTCCTAACTGTAGGTTCTAATTCTGTGTTCTAGTTAATTAGCACCGTCTGTAATTTTAGACAACCCATATCTGTTGAAGGCACCCAAAATTCCATCTTTGTTTCCAAAGGTGGCTGTTTGTTGTGCCAGAAGGTGCTTAGTGCCAAAATAAATAGATGACGTATCGCTTATGAAAAGCGCTGTTGCTTTATTGGGCAGATGTCTCTTGGTAATGGTGACTAAATATAGCGTGCTGATTTTAGGGCAAAGATGTCATTTTAAAAAGTAATAATAAAACTATTGATTGGAAGGATGTCACTTTGATTTCCTGGTCACTGTGATTATAGAGACATTCACCCTATTTAGGATGGAAATATTTAACCCCTGAAAACTAAAGCTCTATCATGAACACATTTCATATTGAAAAACTTTTTGAAATTATTTATTCACTCATTAATTCATTCATTCATTCATTTATTTGAGGGAGAGAGAGAGAGAGAGAACATGTGTGTGTGTGAGAGCAGAGGGAGGGGCAGAGGGGGAGGGAAAAAGAGAAACTCAAGTAGACTCCCCACTGAGCGCAGAGCCCCAGTCAGGGCTCATCTCACCATCCTGAGCTGAAATCAAGAGTCCAGCACTTAGCCACTGAGCCAACCAGGTGTCCCTTGAAAAACCGACTTTAAAGGTGTGTCCACTCTGAGGTAGAAAAGTATGGGTCAAAGGCTTATTTCAGTCCTTTGATTAAAACAGTGAAAACACATTGAGGAAAGAAAAGAAAGAAAGAAAGAAAGAAAGAAAGAAAGAAAGAAAGAAAGAAAGAAAGAAAGAAAGAAAGAAAGAAAGAAAGAAAGAAAGAAAGAAAGAAAGAAAGAAAGAAAACTGTGGGAGGTACCATCTTAAATAATACTAACATCACTAAAAATATAATAGTTGCTGCCCTATTTCAAAGCTCATTATGTGACAGAACACTGTGCCCAGCTCTTTATTTATATTATGGATTCATTCAATTTTCGTGATGTGCTCATGATCAAAGGAGGATGGATTTGACATGAAGCAAACAAAGCTTAAGTTTTAGGGCCTCCTCATTTGTGTGGACATTTTCTGAGGCCCTGGCAATGTGTTCATAGGATTACTTTTTTTTTTAATTTGAAAAAGCAAAACATCTTATTGCTTTAAATTATTACCATATGAAGACAGAGTATGTAGCCTGAACATATAGGATACAAATATTACAGAGGTTTATTAATCAGTTATTAATAAGAAGTATTATTTTGGAAAATCTCATGAATGCTTGGGCATTTATCAGCCTTTAAAATTTGGAATATATTGTTACTTCCTAAATAGAATTATTAACTTAATATAAGAATTATTTTTAAATTAGAATTTTTTTGGAGTTTTTAAAATTTTTAGAATTTTTAGAATTATTTGAAATTAGAATTTAAAAATCTAAATATTTTCACATCTAATTTTTATATTTTAGATTTTTTGTTCTTTCACTTACAGAGTATATGCCACATAGTATATAACCTTCAAGTACCACAAAAGTATAAAAATGGTTTGAGCAATAGAGACCTCATTTCTCACAAATGAAACATCTAGAGATAGATGGTTTCAGGGAGAGTAGATTCAGTGTCTAAACACTGTCAGGGCTCTATGGCCTTCCTGTGATCTTTCTGGCTTTCCCTTCTTAACTGCAAGTTGGCTGATGTAGCGACCAACATCACAAAATCCCACAATCATGCCTAAAATTATGAAGAAAGGAAGACAGGCTTGCTTTCTTCTCATTCCTCTGTCCTTGGTAGGGAGGGAAGTCTTTCCTCAGTATTCTCTGGAGATTTCCCTTCATATCTCACAGTCCAGAAAAGGTCATATGACCTAACCTAAAGCAATCATTGACCAATGGGGATAGAGTTATTGTGCTCAATCAAGAGATCCAAACCCGTCCCTAGGACAGTACACATGTCCCTGAACACCTGAACAAAACCAGCACCCTATTGTTAACAAAGTGGAATGACTGCTAGTTACGGAACCAAGAGTGGTCACAATGGTGCCATAGTACCTTTTCTGTACATAAACAAATTAAGGCTTAGTGACATAAAGTGATGTGTGCAAAGTAATATACCTAGAAAGTGGTAAAGTCAGAAAACCCATATGTGTTTGATTCTGAAACTCACTGATGCTTTATAGCAAGTCTATAGCCTTCCCAAACCAGAGGGCCATATCCCTGATGCATATTAGAAAATTGGGGAGCATGACCAAGCACTGAGGGAGTATAGGGCAGCAGAATGCTGGCCAGAAAGTTTCACAGGATCAGGGAAGAAGATGGTTTCTGGGTCTGAGTCTGGAGAGAAAATGTCAATAGGGACCATTAAAGGTACCCAACATACATTTCTTGTTCTTGTTGAGTAAAGAAGGGAATTTCAAGTGGTGAGGAATGACATAAATAAAATAATAATGGAAAGCACATGGGAAAATTTATACAAAAAAAAGAGAAGGCACATGGGCTGAACACATGGGAAGACTGAGTTTGAATCATTATATACCATCTGCAAGGTGAGCTTCTGTGTTGAGCTATTGGCTCTTATAACAGCTCATGTTTTTTCTTTCTTTTTAAAAGAGTTTGTTTGTTTGTTTGTTTGTTTGTTTGTTTGTTTGTTTATTTATGAGATACAGAGAGAGAGAGAGAGAGGCAGAGACATATGCAGAGGGAGAAGCAGGCTCCCCGCCAGAAGCCCAATGTGGGACTCGATCCCAGACCCCAGGATCATGCCCTGAGTGGAATGCAGATGCTCAATTGTTGAGCCACCCAGGTGTCCCCTAGCTCATATTTTTTTCAAAGAAGGGATTTTGAAAAATTGCTCTGGCTTGAATGGGTCAAAGAAAAGTCAGAGGAACTACCAGCTTTATGCCCCTTCCTTTACAAAGGAGGAAACTGAGGCCCATAAAGGTAAAGGGACTGACCCAAGAAGGCCCACTCACTTGGTACCAAAATCCTCATCTACGAATTCATTATTTGTTAGTCATTTTTACAAAAGCACCATGTTAGGCCATGAACTAGGAAAGCATCATTCTGTCCTTGAGTCCTTATACAACCTACTCAGAAAATGATTTAACGTTAATAACATGTTCCTCTTCTTGTGGAAGTATGTGTATGATGATTGTTGGCTGCACCTTCCAATGCTGTGATTAAGTGCTGCTTTTGAATTACTGTCTGGATTTCCAACACAGTGTTGGGAAGTGTCAAGTCCAGCAGTGATCAGGGATAACATTCCACATTGGATTAGTGAGATTCCTAGTAAGGATGCATTCTCTAGGGAGAGCCTTGCATTTCTGGTCCTGCAGGGTCATTCATTCATTCCCCCAAGGCCACGTGCCAAATATGTGCTCTGAACTCAATGACTGCAGAAAGACAAAAGCTATTTTAAAAAATTAGGTTCTGAGAAGTAGCTCAAATTTATTTCTAGTTTCTTTTTTTTTAATAAAATAATTTTTATTGGTGTTCAATTTACCAACATACAGCATAACACCCAGTGCTCATCCCGTCAAGTGCCCCCTCAGTGCCTGTCACCCCCACCCCCACCCCGACCCTCCTCCCCTTCCACCACCCCTAGTTCATTTCCCAGAGTTAGGAGTCTTTATGTTTTGTCTCCCTTTCTGATATTTCCCACACATTTCTTCTCCCTTCCCTTATATTCCCTTTCACTATTATTTATATTCCCCAAATGAATGAGAACATACACTGTTTGTCCTTCTCCGATTGACTTACTTATTTCTAGTTTCTTTCTGGTCACATAGCAGGGATGTGAGAGAATGTTCATAGGATACATGCATGAGTTTTGATAGGAATCAAGGTAACCTCACGAAATGCTATGGATGAGAGTCTTTATTAATCTGCTTGGGCTGACACCACAATGTCACAGACTAGGTGGTTTAAACAACAGAAATGTATTTACTCACAGTTCTGGAAACTTGAAAGTTCAAAATCAAGGTGCTGGCTGATTTGGTCTTTGGTGAGAGCACTCTTCTTGGCTTGCAGTTGGCAGCCTTCTTGCTATGTCCTCATATGATGGAGAGAGAGCACCAGTATCTCATCCTCTTCTTATAAGGGCACAAGCCCTAGCAATTTAAGACTCTACCTTTATGACCTCGTTTAATTTTCCTCACTTCTTTAGAGGCCATATCTCTAAACATAGTCATTTTGGGGGTTAAGGCATCAACATAAGAAAAGGGGGGTGTAAACATTCAGTCTCTAAGAGGGTCTTTATAGGGAATGGAGGTAATATGTGTAGGCCTTTACTCAGTCTTTCAGCTCCAGTGTGATGGGATGGGTATTTCTCTGGAGCCAAATGGGCAGTTTGCATCCTGGCTACTCTTTACATCCCAGTGTTTAGCTGGGTGACCTCAGGCAACTTCCTTAACCTACCTGTGCCTTACTTTCCTTGTCTGTAATATGAAGCTGATAACCATATCTAACTAACTAGGTTATTAAGAAGATTAGATGAGATCTAACTAACAAGGTTGGCTAGTTAGTTAAGAGATGAATAAAGGTAAAGAGCTCAGAAGAGTAAAGGTGTATAGGCACTTAATAAATTCTCTTCAAACCTTGGAAGATTCAGTGAGACATTCATGACTCCGACAGTTTACAGCAGTGTTTCCCAAAGTGCAGTAAAACTCTTTTAGCATGCTCCCAAAGTGCCTTAGATGCAGGCTTACATTGGAGATTCATCAGCTTACCTGCTAAGTGAGGTTGGTTGCATTTGTCTGGTTCTCCTATACTCTCTTAATTTTGTTCTCAAATACCCAAAGTGCCTTTCTTCCATGGAGTTGAAAGAAAGTATCAATAAGAGAGTGCCCTTTGCTGCTCTGTGCAGCTGAGTTGTGTCCTAGTGCCTTTAGGCTGTGTCCTTCAACACCTGCCTCATTTGGGGTCAGTGTGATCTGACAACTGGTTGCCTGCTGTCAATGAAACAGGCAAACTGAGATGTTAAGCATGGAAGAGGACTGTGGGAATATATTTTTCACTTGCCATCAGGTTGAGACAGCATCCTGGGGACCCTGGCCAGCAACTGTCTCCCTTATTTGAGATGATGCTGTTCGGAGGGCAAGGAAAGCTGTGGCTGAACCCTTCCTGCTAGACTCAGTGGGTGATGCCCAGATGTGGCCCCTTTAATCACTCTTGGTCTTTCCAAAAAATAAAATGAAAAAAGAAAAAAAAACCCAGTGATTTTTATATTATGATGATTTGGCCCTGTCAAACATCCAGACATAGCAAAACTAAAATAACTAAATCAATAAAAAGTATCTAGTAAGAGTTTATTGTGCATTTAAAAAGAGTGAACTGGAAGCTTTCAAATTTAAAACTAATAAGAAGCTCAGGGGCATGACACTACAGCATGGCTTATACAATGAAAATAAGGAATTTGTTTAACTTTGGCAAGGCCTGGTTATTACAATGAGAGTTTCCAGGTGGCAGGGGGATTGGTTAAAAGGGATTATCTAGTCCCTCCACCATAGGAGAGATATTATTTATAGGTCCAAGGTTGCATCTAGTGGATAGATAAGTCCTGGAGATCTAATGCACAGCATAGATTATTATAATATTATATATATATATATATATATATATATATATATATATATATAATTGTAACAATATTGTAATATTGTCAATAATATTGTAATATAAGCATCAAACTTGCTAAGAGACTAGAACTTAATTGTTCATACCACAAAAAAAGAAATGATACTATGTGAGAGGTATCAGGTACCACTGTAATGACAATCATATTGCAGTATATAAATGTATTGAATCAACAGGCTGCACGTACACCTTAAACGTACACAATGTTATATGTCAAATATATTTCAGTAAAAAATAAATAAATAAAAACTTGATTGTCTTATACCAGTTTTAGAAAGATGACTTTAAGTTTCTTTTGATTATCAGAGGCATTTGCAAGAAATCACCTAAATTCAGGTTTATTTATGTTCATGAAATAAGCCAGATTTAGTTTGGTTTAAATGGTTTTATGTGCTTAGAGAATTCTCAAGTTTAGTCTCCATTTTATATTTGATTTTAGCAGCCCCCAAAGCAAACAAGCCTTTGTTCTTCCCCCAGAAGCAGACCCAGAGGCAAAGATTCGCTTAAGTGGAAAGAGTTTGCTTGGGAAGTAGTGGTTGGCAACACCAGGTTGGGGAGGGGAGCAGAGAGAAGTAAGCAGGGAGAGGAAAAAACTCAATTAATGAGGCATTATCAAGTAAGTACCTAATGTGGGTGATTGTGCCTCCATTCTCCGGAGAACTCTGGACACCCACATAAACAGGTGCCTGAGAACGATTCTACTAGACAGTACATGGGGCTGGGGCCTTTATCTCCCAGTTTCTCGTCTGCCATTGACTGAGATTGATCTAGGGAGCGTTTACTTTCCAGCATGTCTGGCTTGCCTCAATGAGAGTCAATCTTGCTCTCATGGGCTAAAAAAAAGTAACAGGTATTCAGAGTTGTGAGTTTGGGGCAGGTAGAGGTGAGTCTACATAATTAGGAAGGTTATTGACAATGTCTGATACATTGGCCAAAGGACAGCCCCTGTGCTAGGGGCCTTATAGGTATGAAATCACAACAGCCAACATGGATCAAGCATTGATTGTGCTGCTACAAATATCCTCTACATCCTCAAGTATGACCCCATCCTCACTCCTCAAGTATGACCCATGCAGAGTCCACCTCACCTGGAGGCTTACTTGAAATGAAGGATCATGGCCCATCCCAGACCTACTAAATCAGAACCTGGATTTTAATCAGATCCCCAGGTAATTCAGATGTGCACAGGCATCCTCCTCATTTCTGTGCTGGGAAACCATGGCCACACTTAGCTGGTCTGTTGTTCAATACTCAAGAGATGGAAGCCTCCAATGCAAGGTAAGAAAGTCACACAACGATGGAAGAAACCAGAAGTAATAGTGCCAGGAGTGATTTGGCAGCTTACCAGGAGATTAAGGATGAGCACATGGGTAGATTGGCTTCAGAACGCTGGTAAAGCATCCTTGGGGACTCAGAAATAACCAGTGGAGATCTTGAGGGAGGGTAAAGTCATGTAGTTCTTTGCTGGGGACAAAAAGCCATGGTAATTTAAGTGTTTTTGTTCACTGGACATCATTTCAGGTTAAGCCAGATGGAGTCTGGGCCATTTAGGATATATCTGTGCATGTTTCTGCACTAGATGTGTGCACCTAGAAAGAAGGGCCCAGGTCTTGCATAACTTTATATTCCTAGCTTCTGGGTGCACAAAACTCATGCTCAATTCATGCTTGCTGAATGGTTTAGTGAATTCCATTCATCCATTTAACAAATAATTAGTGGATGTTTGTTACTGTCCAGGCACTGTGATAGCTGAGTTAATATTGGTGAAAAACCATTGGTAGCTGCCCTTGTGAACATGTAATCTAGTGGGGGATGGACACGCATATAAAATTAATATATAATTGCAATTACAAAAAGTGATATATATGGTATGTTGTGATAGTGATTAATAGGGAGGAGGTATGCCCTCAGACAGGCTATCAGGAAAATCCTTTTGAGGACTGATGTCTGAGACAAGAGCTGAAGAATGAGAAGAATGGAGCCATGGAGAAATGGAAGAGTATTTTAAGCACACATCACAGCATGCTCAAAGGCCCTGAGGCAAGAATTAATGGAGTAGTTACATGATTTATAAGAAATATAACCTACACTGTAGAACCTCTGCTCATTCATCAATCACATTGTTTAGGTAACATAAAACCTGAAAGAAGTGTCGAGTCAAGTCTGTCTGGGACAAATCAGGTTATCCTGTGAGTCCTTGGGATTGAGTTAGTTTGTATGTCCAGTGAGAGGGCAGTCACTCATTTGGAAAATCCAGGTACTACAGAGTTTGGGATATTGAGATGTTAGCATCTGGGACCTCCACATAAAATTCTGTCTTTTATAATGGTTTCCAATTCATTACACTTTCCCCCACTCTTGATCATAGAAGATGAAATATATGAGTCATGCAATTTAGGATGTGTCATAGTGTTACATTTCAGGGCCATGTTCCAAAAGAAAGGAAAATCTTTCTTTTCTGAATATAATGAAAAAGTTCTAGCTCTGCTGTTACTATTTACGTGATCCTGAACATGTTGCCTAAACTTTCCCACATCTGGTTTCTTCCTTTATAAAACAGTCATAGCAATGCCCTTGATGTTTATGAGAACTGAGTCAAATTAATTCAATAAACATTTATTGAGCACCTCAAAGCCAGTCACTCATTTTACAACTATTTATTGTTTCCTTCTCTGTATGTTCCAGGCACTGTTTTAGGCTCAGGCTGTAATAAGCAAGACAAAACCATCTCGGCTTCCAAGAGCTTATGGTCCAACAAGAAAGATGAAGGATTAAAGTGTAGTGGATGTGAATTTAAACCAAAAGTATAAGGGGATGCCTGAGTGACTCAGTCAGTTGGGCAGCTGACTTTTAATTTTGGCTCAGGTCATAATCTCAGGGTTGTGAGACCGAGCCTTGACTGAGGCCTGCATTCAGTAGGGAGTCTGCTTGATAGTCCCTCTCTCCTTCTCCCTCTGCTCTTTCTCTCTCAAGTAAATAAATAAATCTTAAAGAAAACCCAAAGTATAAGGATGCAAGAATAGCGAAGATATATCTATTTTCTTTAAATCAAGTTAAGTCTTATTCCCAACACCTATCCTGTCTGGTCGGCAGGTGATTCTGTCTTGGGCATTATTAGGACTTACTCCCTTACTGTGGGACTTTGTAAAGGACCTTGACTTCAGCCTTGTGAGACTCTGAACAGAGAAATGAATCATGCCCTACCCAGAGTCCTGACCCCTGGAAACTGTAAGATGAGAAATTTGTGTTGTTCTAAATTATTCAGTTGGTGGTGATCTGTTACTTAGCAATAGAAAATGAATATGTGGGGGTCTCCAGCCTTCCTCTACTCTACCCTGGTTTCCACTGAATGTCCTATCATGCAAGCCTTCACAGCTCCTGCTGGTGTTTCCATGACACCTAAAAAACAGGCATTCTTGCTCAGCAGGAGCCTAGACAGGGGGTCCAACCTCCATTCAGGGCACCAGAACTCCAAGTCCTTGTGCTGCGCACAGGTCTCCATTGTTCAGCGTTGCTCATGAGTCAGACCCCAGGGCTATGCTTTCTCTCTCACCATTTCCCTTCTGGAATGACACCAGAAATGACTTAAGATTTCACAAGAGGCAGAAAAAAAACCCCAACAGATTCTGATTTTGCTTTAGAATGATGGGGAAACAAAGGGCCCTATAGACTCTTAGGATTAGTGTGTGGTGGGGGGGGCAGGTGGGAAGCATGGAGAGCAAAACATTGCTATTTCTCATTTAGTCTGTCCAATCCTCCCATAACACTGAAAAGGAAACACAAATTCAGTATATTTTCCCACCATGCTAGTGATGACAATATACTGTTTCAATGGCAGTGATGGGAGAGCACATGGTGCAATGAGGTCCTCGTGAGCCTTGAGGAAGATTTAGGTGGACATGTAGCATAAGAATGAAAGAATGAGCAGGAGCCAGCCAGGTGAAAGGGCAGTGGGCTGAGGGGATAGAAGCATAGATGTATTATTGGCTCAAAGCCAAGCAAAAACATGGCACGTTTGCAGAGTGAAGGAACTGAGCATGAAGTGGAGGGAGAAGAGGAGGAGGCAGGGAGTTAAGGCCAAGGCAGGCAAGGCCATGCCAACCTAGTTAAAGAAGTTACATTATTTTTGTATCAGTCAGCTTTCACTGTAGTAATTCTGCATAACAAAGACCTCCAAACTCTCCAGGCTATAAAAACAAGCATTTAAGTTTTGCTTACAGGTTTCCGTAAAGGCTGCGATGTTTGTGTGCTTGGTGGGGATCAGCTAGGTTTGGATCTAGGCTGAGCGTTGAGTCTGTTCCACCTGCCTCCTCATTCTCTTTGCACTGATGGCTACATCGGGCAGGCTTTTCTCATGGCAGATGGCAGGTTTGCAAGAAGACAAGAAGAAACACGTCATGTTTCTTAGGGTCTCAGCTGGGAATTGGCACATTGACAGTTCCATTCAAATTCCATTTGGTCAAGGCAAGTCACAGGGCCAACCCAACATCAGTGAGGCAGGGAAGGTCACTTAGCCCACAGTGGGATGCACTGCAGTCACCCATGGCAGAATATGAATGCACAATTTCTAATTCAAGGAGCAAGAAATGTAGTGGGAACAATGACCCAACTCGTCATAGCATCCAAGGATAACAGAAATGTATGCTGGGGTTTCGGAGAGAGAAGTATTAATAAAGTGTCCAGATCAGCAAAACACTATGCTAACACAAACTAGACACAGACAACCACCCGCAAGTGTCCTGAAGGGTACTGCACCTGTCCATGCTTCTTGGTCACGCTTGATC